>NC_058141.1:13206242-13524846 GCF_011075055.1 Mangifera indica
TTGTTCCGTAGCCTACCATTTTTGGTTTGGTTTGGCGGGCCATCTGAAAACTGTGTTTGGGTAAGGGTTACATAATATCAGTAAGGATGGTAATGTTCCCTGTGGCACTGCTCCCGTCCCGTTGAGTTGTCGAGTTGAGATAAGTTTTCTGTAATGGGGTATGGAGGGGACGGGAATTGCCACTCCGCCAAATTCACAATGTCTACAATATTAATAAATACTTGAATTTTTTACACTAACCTTTAACATAACAATTAATTTATTTTTAATAAATTAAAATAAAATGTATTTTAATAAATAATTAATATTGCTGAATATAAATTAATTTCAACTTCTCCTGTGCAAAATTTACATTTTTTTACCTTTTAACGTTGAAATGTTCGTTTTCTTATCCTCCATAAATTTTCCTTAATAAAACTCCTGTGCAAACTACGCGGTTGAATTCCTATGCACACAGCTGCCACACGGTGATAAATTTAAAACAAGGAAAAAAATAAAGAAAGAAAAAAGGCATAATGCAAATAGATTGAGAGAAAGAGCGAACTTTATCAGGAAAACAAAATTATTGGTACAAGGAAAAATTCCCTCGAGTGATATAAGCTGAAACTCCTCCGAGGGACCACAACTCCTATATATCAGGTTCATCAAATCAAAATTTCCCAGAATAAATAATGTTTTTAGGGATTGACTCCCCAAAAATGTGAATTATTAAAGAAGATTCCGCTGGGATAAATTCTCGATGTCGGATTTTCATCACCATCTAAAACTAAACAGCAAAGAAATACTTCTTAAGCACCTCCAGAACCGTACTTCTTTCCAAACACAATTAACTGCAACTTGTCGTAACCAGCCAACACACCAGCACCAGCGATAGCACGGAGAATGTTGGCACCAGCACCCTTGAAGAGGGATTTGGCACCTTCATTCTTCAAGATCTGAGAGAATGCATCAAATGAGCTCTTGTATTTAACTGCTTCACCAGAGGTCATCATCATTCTTCTGCGGACAGTGTCAAGGGGGTAGGAAGCAAGGCCCGCACCAATGGTGATGACCCAACCAAGGCCAAAGCTAGCAAAGAAACTATCCTGAAATCATAAAAACCAGTAAAAAGAATATTAGATAATATTAGAAGATGAAGGACAGAATTCTGTTCATTATCTTTTTATTTGCAAAAATGTTAAATAGATTTCTATCTCAACTTTTCAGAATGAGGTCGACGAGATATGGTTCCATGAACACAGAGAAATGCTTAAAAACTTGCACATAGTTCTATCTCTTACTTTTTCTAAAACATACTACTATACTAGGTCAGACACAAATTTATATATTTCCATTAAATATCCTTCAACTATGAAATAATGCGGCATACAAGGTATATTAATGTTCCCTCAGCTTTATGTGAGGACGGAGTGAAAAAGATGGATATTAAGAAGGATATCTCTAATCACATTGCGAACAAATACTTTTTCAAGAGATAGCAAAATAGAATAGTGAAAATAAATTATAGAAGTATTAACACAACATGTGAATCACAGTATATAAAAAACAGTCAGTAGAACTTTTCAGGTGACACTAAAATAATGGAAGTTACAACACATACAAACCCTACGACTTGTAACTTATGCTAACCAGCAGTTCCAACAAAATAATTAACTTACGTTAGTTATAGCACATACAAAACCATCATTTCTAAACAAATCATATCACTATACTGACCTGCAAGTCTCCTGTCAGGACAACTGGCTTCAAAGAATCATACATTCCAAAGTACAGCCCACGGTAGAGAATGATTCCAACACATGAAACATTGAATCCACGGTACAGACCGACGATACCATCAGATTTCAATGTCTTCCTGTAGACATCAACCAGACCATTAAATTGCCTCTCACCTCCCTTCTTTGCAGCCTTGGCATCATTGGCCAATCGGGTACGAGCATAATCCAAGGAGTACACAAAGAGTAAAGATGAGGCACCAGCAGCACCTCCAGATGCCAAGTTGCCAGCAAACCATTTCCAGTAACCATCCCTGTCCTTCTTGAAGTTGAAAAGTCTCTTGAAGTAATCCTTGAATGCAAAGTTCAGAGCCTGGAACAAATTTAAGAGAATAATTAGCATCATATATGATTGGCAAGTATGCGATCTATCTCAACACAAAAAAGAATATATGCACAAACCTGGGTGGGGAAGTAACGGATGACATTGGCAGTATTTCCTCTCCACAGAGAAACTACCCCCTCATCCTTAATTGTACGCTTAAAGCAGTCACCAATACCCTTGTAAGGTTCAGACAGTCTACCAGACTTGATCATTTCATCCTGGTTCTGAATCAAAAGCTTAACACGCTCAATGGGAGCTGCAGCTGTTTTTGACACAGCAGCAGAAACTCCTCCCATAAGGAAATCAATAGCAAAACCAGCAAAGCCTTTCTCAGATGGGGCTTGAACAAAAACAGGAGATGCAGTTGGTGGTACAATGGATAGATCAGTGGTAGCTCCACATGATCGCACCAAGGGGTATTGGAATGCACCATTGGAGTAATTCCCATATGCTGCGCGTCTCTGATACATGGAAGGCCTGTTGAAAGCTCCATCACAGCCTTGATGAGAAAGATTGGATTGAAGGAGCTGACCAGCTACCTTCTGCATGACAGTAGGGTGTTGAGCTTGATCAACCATTATGACTTTCCCTGCAAAGTCACATACACTTTCAGTCAAAAAGGCATATAAATTAATACGCAAACTACAGCGCACATACTGAATGAGATTAAAAAAGACATATAAAAATCGATTGGAAACAGTTCAGGTGCTCAATTGAGTGAAACAAAAACCCAAGATATCATACCAAAAAGGCATTATAGGATAAATATTTAAAGATAAGTTTGTATGACCCACAAGCAAGAAGAGTCAAGTAAGAGAAACCAATTTAAAGAAGATGAGACCTCATCAAAATCAAAGCATAACCAAAGCATACTGTAAAATGATCAATAAGAAACAGATAAAACAGCAACACCAAATATACATTGCTGTTGTTTAGCGAAAAAAATGTATTCATCAATTAAAAATCATAATTGCCCGCAATAAAGAGTAAATCAACAAGTTGACAAACAACTTAATACCAGGCTCAAAGCTGTAAGTTCTATAATAAAATGAATAAAATAATAAACTAAACACCTTCAAATCATTAACTAAAAATAGATCTAGAGTGATAAAAATCGTTGTCACTACTCAAGCACAAACTAACAAGTAAATCAACTAACTGCTTCGATAATAATCAATCAAAAAAATTGAATATATACGAATCAAAACACTGCATTATTATTATTATTATCAGTATCAAATGAATCTAAGAATAAAAGGGTTCTAGATCTAAAGACTCATGAAAACAAATAATAAATAAAAATATTTCATTAATAAGCATGGACAATCGAAGAGTTACGAACAGATCCAAAGATTCAAACGACAATGACTACTAAAGCACGTTTCAAACGGAAAATAAAAAAGCAGTACAGATCCGAAGCAGAAACGAGTCAAAGCACGAAGCGAAAGATCTTATTAAATCGGACAGTGGAGATTACCTGGAGAAGCGATTGATTATGAGGCTGTGATTGCTCTCCGCCTTTCGCTTTGGTTTCAAAGGAAAGGCGTAAGAGTTATACTAGCTATTTGTGCTTTTTGTGGAGGGCAGCGTGCTTTGGAATGAGCAAAATGTCTGCACTTTATTGGCTTGCGCCAGCCGCCTCCCGCGCCCCGGTGTAATATTTTCACACAATTCACGCGTGTGTGTAGGGGTTTTGACTCTTTGTGTTCGACGGCTTACGTCTCATCTTGCGGGTTGTTGGATTTCGGCGAGTCGCTATGTTTATTACCGTTGATCAAGTTGAAGTCAATACTATTGTATCATTTGTTTAATTTGCCGTGGGTCTGAAAATAATAGCTGCCCCCACCAACCGACTTGGGTAACCTAGTATTTCGGGTTCGGCGTTGCTTTCTCTGTCAGTTTCTGTCGAAAAAGAAAAGTGGGTTGCCCAATTTTGGGATAGGCTGGGCTCGGGTAAGCAAAGTCTTAGCCCAATAGATATTCATGGGGATAAAATAATTAAATATCTTAAGGTCTGGTTAATCTTTTATTAAAAAAAATAAAAACTTACAACAAAAATAAATTATTTAAAAGATTGATGTGTATAAATTATTATAAGTGATATTATGTATATTTATTTTAAGTATATATAAATATGTATATTTATGTGTATTATTATATAATTAGATATTATTTTATTATTAATTTAAAATTATTCAATATTATAAATATTTATTTATGTACTCAAAGTAGATATATAATTTTATTAAATTATAATTATTTTTTAATAAATTTGATATATATAAATAATTATTATATTTGTTTAGAATAATGAATAAATACTAAAATACTATTTTACTTAAATATTATTAATAGATTACTAAATATAAATTAATATTGTTTTATGTTAAAGTATTTATTTTATGTATTCTAAAATATTATCTATTTAATAATATATTCAGATTTTTTAATATGTTAAATTATGAAATTAATTAATCAAATTATTTCCTTAAATTGTTATGTTATTGGTAATATATATTTTTAAAATATTTTTATATCAATTTTTATTTTAATTAAAAATGAGAGTTTTTTTTTTAAATTATCTTATTATAGGGATGATAATTAGATAATCACATACTATCTTTGCTAATAAAATATTATTATATTTTTTTATTAATAAACAAATCACACAAAATAATCTCGATAATAAAAGAGAAATTGTCAAATAATCAAATATTCTCCGATTCCCCTTAATTTGATGATATTTTAGTTTATCACAATTTAAAATAATAATTCATAATTGATTATTTTGAAATAATTTATTCTGGATTCAACATTTTTCTTGCATATATAAATCCATAAATATTTAATAATAAATAATATATATTAATAATATATAATATTATACATATTATATTTTGAATACATAAATGAATACACATTTATATATATTATCACATGATTGAGTATTGTTTTATCATTAATTTAAAATTATTTAATTGTATAATGACATATATCAAATATATATATATTTATATACTTAAAATAAATACGTATAATTTTATTGTTAATAATATTACTGATGACGCATCCAAAATTTTGAGCATTGAATCATCTCCCATTTATCATAAAATGCTGTATAAATGATATTTAATTAATTATGCAAATCACATAACAACACAAATATATGAGGAGTAAAACAAACTCAGTAACTGCAGCGCACATCTGAAAACTTTTCAACGTGTATCCGAAGAATTTCAAAATTATTTTATTTCCAATGAACACAAATGAAAACGTAACGTTTCATACCAACAATCATGCTACACTACACCTCTAGCAAGTTGGGCTTTGGAGTTGCCCTGGCTTTATCCTTTTCTATCAAAAATCTTGCCCAACTAAGCTGGTCCAATAAGGAGGTCAGTTATGGCCAGTGTTAGGCTTTTAGTTTGATAATATTGACAAGAAAAGATGGACGATATCCGAAAATTTTAGCAGGCTTGTTGGATGTTTGTAGGCGTAGGTTTGTGAAAAAAGAACTTGCATAAGAACCTTAGTTATTAAACAACTCAATCAAAAAAATATGTACGCATAGTTCTCAAATATTGATTTTCTTGCTCTCAAATAGAACCCTATATGCTTTGGCCACTAATAGTCATCATCCGCGTCCCATATAAAATTATTCCTGGATTCTCTAGCTTATACTAAGAAAATTATGTCCATTTCACATAGGATATTTGGGATTTGCCTGTTCCTCATTTGGGAATGGCTACATGATGATAAATTGAAGAAAGCAACGTTCTTCGAGAGCCTTATGGTTTAGTTTTGGGCTTAACGTTAACCTGACTTTGATAATTTAATTCTTAATTGTGTTCTTCACTATAATATCTTTCTCTTTGTTTCTGTTGACAGCTTCTCAAGGATTTATTCCAAGTGCTATTATGGCCTTGTCAGTATTCTTATCATCAACGAATTTTCTTGAATTACACTGCTGTTTTAAAATTGAACCCATCACACCACATCAAATTGATGAAGGGAAAAGGATTATTTTCCACCCATTTTTTAGCCCTATCTCAAAAGTATACTTACACCCGATGAAAATCTCAAATATTCACCCATATTTACACTACGGTTAAGTTCTTCATTAAATAGAGGAGTAAAACTATCATTTAACTGTTTATATTCCAGTTATATAATTTTATTATATTTTTTTTCTCTGATTTTAAAAATTAATTTTTAACCCCATCCCTGAACTTTGAAAAGTGACTTTCACACCCTAAATCCCTAATTTTTTTTTCACTTTCCCTTCGGCCACCAGCAATGATGTGGCTGAAGAGAGAGTGACGAATGTTATCTAGATCTGGACGACGCTCACTGGACGACGAAGCGTCGTCCATTCTCTGGATGGCGAAACATCGTCTAGAGGTGGTTGACCTTTGGACGAAAACTTCTCCTCCATCACCGAAAAAAGTGGTTGTATTTTAAGGGAAAAAAGTGAATTTTTTAAAACTTAATTCAGAGAATCAATGTTAGTTTTTCAAATTAAAGAGGGAAAAATAAGATAAAATTTTAATTATTTAATATTATTAATAAAATAATAAATTTACCCTTTAATCTAATAAAAAATATGTGAATAAGTGTAAACAGATTAAACTTTTGATAGATATTTAAGTTTTTATCAAACATATATATACGTTTGAGATAAGTATAAAAAATAGATGGGAAATAGTCCTTTTCCCATTGATGAAAATTTGATTTTATTGCCACCATAATTTTACCGTCTGTCATAGGTGATAATTAAAAGGTAAACATTCTAGGTAAATTGGACAGATTAAGAGAATAGGATGAGAATTTTCTTCCAAAAAGCAATAATTGTAGGACCCAAATACTTTCTGGATACTTTACGATTGCAGATTGAGGACGGTGGAGCTAGCTTCCAGGTCGAGGACCACAAACAGTACTGCTAGTCTTCAGCTATGAGATAGTACAGATTAAACTCTTTCATTTAAATTTGTCGTCTGAGAAAAGAAATTGATTTAACATTCTGAGTTATATAAAAATCCCAGTTAAAGCAGGCCAATCCAAGGCACAATAATAAATGTGGAACTGTTGGGTGATGTTGAGTGGACGAGCTGTAACTATTTCAGCACAGATCTTAATTCCAAAGAGAAGCTCGGGCCTTCATCACGAGGTAAGCCTGGTAAGTGAACAGCGAGTTCCAATCATAATATATATATATTGTTATTATCATTATTATCCTGCTTATCCTTCTGTCTTGTTGCATTCCTTGCAGCTCACCTGTCAACTTCACATGCATGCTTCGTTTATTGGTTCCTCTTTAAGCTTAGTCTCATCTTCTCCTACCTTCTCTAAGTCGCTTTCATGAGAGTTATAATTTTTAGTAATCAATAGCATCTATCGTTTTTCCTTGGTTTTAAGAAAGAACTTCTCTATTCCAAAAGAGACTTACCTATAACTAGAAATTCAAGTGAGAGAGATGACATTCAAAAAATTATATATATATATCTGTATTTTTATGTGATGGTGTTTACTTTTGGCATGCATATTAATAAGTACACTAGTGTGATCACTATACATATGTACATATGATCTTCGTTACTTGCAAGCTAGATTATGAAAGAGTAGTACAAATTTTAATCTCTTTTTTCAAAGTTTGATTTATTTTTGAAGTACTAAGCACTGCGTTTTGACATTTGGTAATATCTATGACATGGTAATGGCGGTGGGAGGTTACTATATACACTTAAAATATTAGTGAAGTTGATCACTTAATCCTCTAAACACAATTTAATTTATAAAAGCTCAAAGTTTAATTCTATATATGGATTCTACATGGTGACTTGTCTATACTTATGGTCTAGCTCTTCACTAGATGCTCATGTACATATAAGTGTGTATTTTTTTATGTATTCAAAATTGGTATAAATAGCATTTTTCTACAAATTTATATATCTAATTAACCTTTTATATACACATTTTATGCATGAGATTATGGGATCCGTTTCATTTTACATATTTTGATTTTTAAGTTTAAATATCTTCACATTGAAATTGAGAGAGCAAATATTGCAAAGAAGTATATTGAAATTTAGAGTACCCTTGACTCCTTTTTATTTTTATAGGGCTATTGTGATGGTTTAGGTAAAGAACAAAAACATTTTCGGAAGAAACAATAGTGATTTGATTTAGCCTTTATGGGAGTTCCAATTTGGGAGGCAGAATGGCTTGGGAAAACCAAAACAACTCTTGAACATGGAGACTCAAAAGGCTCAACCTCAATTCCCAAACACACCCACTCGTGCAATCTTGGAAATATTACACTGTGGCCTAAATAAAAAACTCTTATTGAATGGGCATTTGAACTATGGTCAGAAGAAATTAAATACTCGCCATAAATAACTCTTGAATTGTGACAAACAAAACCCTTCACTTTGCATTGATATACAGCAATTAATTCTTCTTGAAAATGGGAATTGCAAAGACTTCATGAGCCCTTCTTCGTTCACCACAATAGTGGCTAACCCAAGTACTTTGAACATAGAAAATATGAATCATGCATATGGAGATATGAATAATCTTTATCTTCGTAATACCTTTGTTACTAATTACTAGGTAATTTCAAATCCCATATGAATTTGCCTTTGTTTATTGCTAAGTGGCCTTCAGCTTATAATTTTTAAATCGAAATTAGATGTACTCCTTCAATAAATGGGTTCATATATGGTCAACAAAAACCCTCACAGTGTAGTTATTATCGTTTGATAAAAACTAAAAGATTGTTCCCACTTGTAGAATTTTATATTCTTATCACCAACAAAATTAAAATTAATTAATGACAAATGTGTAACTACCACATGATTAGTAAAAAATTAGTTTCTTAATTTTAATTTAATAAGAAATATTCTTCCCTTCTTTTTTATCCCAAGTTTCTTCTCTATATCGAGTGTACATGAAATAAAGCTTTAGAAATATTTGTTATGTGCTTCTCCATTATATAAATATATTTTTTCAACTGTTGAACATTATAATAAATTAAAATCTTACCATTTAAAAAAATAGCCTCATGTATAAGGGTTCAATTATGGTTTGTCTGGCATTCTCTTCATAGAAAGACACCAGTAATTCAATTTGTCTCGAACTTTGTCCCATTCTCTTTGCCCCTCCGTATTGTTTAAAATTCCATCTGAATCTCTCCTCCTGCACCTTCTGATTCAAAAGGGCCCCCTCTCTTCATCTGCATGATTGCCCAGTGGCATGGTTTGCATGCCACTTCTCTTTCTGCAAATGCCATTACTTAGAATATTCTAGATGCTATTATCAGAAAAATAACAATATGAAAGAAAATTGATTCAATTCTTATTTACGAAGGTTCAAATCCAATTTAATCAGCTACGTGCAATTATGGAGCTTTTGTCCATCACTGCATTTGGCTGCTTGAAATGGCCAACCATTGCATCTGCATTTTCGTTTTCAAGGGTTACATCTTGGCTTTCGCAAGGCAAAGCTTTTGTTTATGCCGGCACAAGAGACCACTGCTTACTACTATTAAAATGTAATAAAATTATATGCCCAACTAATAATGTATTTGAATATTAATTTATTTTTTAATTTTTAATTATCTAATCACATTATAATAGGATAATAAAATTGTGCATAAAAATAAAAATGGTATATATATATATATATATATATATATATATATATTAACAGTGCTCTTAAAATTTCCGTGTTTAATTGGAGTTCCACGTGCCGGCTTCATGTACTTTAATTGGACAACGACTAGTTCGGTCTCCTTCTCTGTCAGAATAACAGTAACCAGTGAATGTCATTGTCTTGCTGTAGACATTGAGATTAATTGTGCAGTTAACGAGTTAAGAAATCCACAATATTATGTCATTGCCTTCACTTCAGAAGGACTATATATATATATATATATATATATATGATGGCTAAAGGAAACAAGTTATTATATAACTAAACCCTGAATGGTAAACTCTAAATGACAGTGTAGACTCTTCTTATATATGTTGTCGTCTTCAATAAACCATTTAAAATGGCTTTAAATGCATAACATATTAATTAATAAATTTGATGTTGAGCTTGTTTTGTTGACTGATTAATTTTCCGAGCCCAGAGGAAGAAACAGAAGATGCAGGGTGTGCATGAATATGGGACATTGAACACGCACACCAAAGCAAATGCTGGAAGGGGCTGAGCCTGCTGAAATGACTTACGTTGCTTCAATGGAAGGATTAGTAAAGAGGAAAAAAATAAATGTTTATACAAATATAATAATAAAAGTTATATAAATATACAGAATGTTCCTCTCTCTCTTTCTCCATGTGGTGTGGACCGTGTGGTGCATTGTAATGCAACAATCTCTTGGGAGACAACCTGCAACTCTGATCTCTGACTTTCTTTTTGGCTTTTACTTCTTCCTTTATCATCTTCTTTGAATTTTCTTTCCCCTTGTTTGCAGAGGTAACTTATCGTCTTTCAAATCCCCTCTATTTTGTTTTTACTGTTCTCTCTCTTTCTCTCTCTCGCTTGCCCTTCCTCCCACCATCAAACAACTTCATGTTTGTGTGTGTATATATAATATATATACTAAACTTCTGTTGAGTACCTATCTCTTCTTCTCTAGCTTGCTTGTAGCTTCATATCATTCTCATAATCTTATTATAATGACAGATCCTTACTCTAATCTGTTCACTGCTGGTTCATGGTTCAATTTCAAGCCTCTTCATCCTCACTATTCTCCTCAGACTTACTCAACTTTCGCTGCTACTACTCAATCTCAAAATTATGCACTTCGTTTCGCTTCTCCTCCTTCACCACCTCTCAAAGAAGCACTTCCTCTAATAAACTGTTTGAGCCCCAGAAGACAAGAAGAAGAACGTGAATCATCAACAACTAGTACAGCAGAAGAGAACAAGAACTTGAACATAGAAGCTCGTACTACTGAAGAAACTGTCACTGTTGCCCTACACATAGGCCTGCCAAACCCTAGTAATTCTGATTTGGGGACTAAACTCACACTCTCACCATCGATATCTTCCGATGTGATAGACAAAAGGGAAGTCATGAGTTTAGAAAATTTTAGCAAGGCTCAGTACTGGATTCCAACTCCTTCTCAGATTCTCATTGGACCCACACGGTTTTCATGCCCAGTTTGCGGTAAAACCTTTAACAGATACAACAACCTTCAGGTATCCCATTTTGCATCAAAATGACTCATAAGAGTTTTGTTACTAACATGATTATTCAGTTTATATTTATTTTGTTTTACATTCTTTCATCTTTTCCTTTTTATTTTCCTCTGAAAGACATATTCTTTCATTTGCACACTCAACTATGGAAAAAATTTGTTGAACAGTAAATTTTGTGCAGCTCCAATCTTCGAGTCTGTTAAAAGGAAACCCTGGATTCAGATATGTGTTTTTGCGCGAAGAAGAGACCATTTTTAATCTGACACTCCAGGCTGTAAATATATATTCGGCGAAAGACATTCATCATTCATTTTAATTAAGATTCCCGCATAAATCTTTCTAAGCATTTTGAACAAAAGAGCCCAGCTTTATTTTTGAGACATGGGATGCAAAACCATAGCTTTTCTTTTAGCACCAATCCTACTAGTACTTCATTATTCATGATTTTATTGCAGAGTTTCACGCTTTTTGTGTCTGTCTTATCAAGTTTTTAAGTTTGAATGGCCTGGCAGATGCATATGTGGGGGCACGGATCTCAGTACAGAAAAGGGCCCGACTCTTTAAGAGGAACTCAACCAACAGCCATGTTGAGGCTCCCTTGCTATTGCTGTGCACAAGGATGCAAACACAACATTGATCATCCAAGAGCAAGGCCACTGAAAGATTTCAGAACTCTCCAAACTCACTACAAGAGAAAGCATGGAATCAAGCCCTTTACATGCAGAAAATGTGGCAAAGCATTTGCAGTGAAAGGTGATTGGCGAACCCATGAGAAGAATTGCGGCAAGATTTGGTACTGCATCTGTGGTTCTGATTTTAAGCACAAGAGATCTTTGAAAGATCACATTAAGGCCTTTGGTCATGGCCATGACGCTTTGAATGTTGGCAACTTTGACGAAGAAGATGAACCTGCTTCTGAAATTGAACATGATGGTGAGTCCTCAATGTGAGCTCAAATATTGTTCCCTCTAATTATTTAGGCCTCGTGTAAATTATTCATGAATGTTTGAGGAAAGTAGGGAAGTGCAAGCAGTGTGCGGTCCTCTGGATATTATAATTTGATGTACTTCTGCTTTCTAAAAGGACAGTGTTTTTATAGTGTTATCGTGTTAGCATAGATATTATTAATTAAAATATCCTTAAAATATTACACTATATATTTTACTGACGGAAAAAAAATATGACAGTATATATTTTACTGACGGAAAAAAATTTACTATATATTCAAGCTAATTTATATAAATTGAAGTGATAAATGATAATTCTATATGATTATTTTGTCATCAATTTTAATTAATATAATTTATTATTGATTTTAAGTCTTCCAATATATCAGTTTATAAGAGTTGTTTCATAGGAAGAGTTTGTATGTACAATATTATTCTTTTATCATTTTGAGAGCATATCATGATTATTATTATTGGTATTATTATTATTATTATTATTATTATATTAGGGGACTATTTCCTATTTAAGTTTTAACCTAATCTCCAAAACATACCTACGATAAATTAAAAATTCAAACATCTATTCATACGGTAATTTTATTAGAGATAAGAATAAAATTATCGTTTTACTTTTAGATTTCGATTTTCTAACAAAATCTCTCTCTCTAACAATCGACATTGTTCGACCATTTCTCTTATTTCTTCCAAACCACTCATTTATCGTCCGATACTTAGAGGGCGATGGATTTTTGCTAGCGTCTCCCAATCTTTTGCGCAATTCATCTCCTTGGTGTCGTCCGAACGTCTATTATCGTCGTCCCAATGTCTTTCATAGTCGTCTAACATCATCTTGTCGTCATCGTGGCTGAGATCGATGAATTGCAAGATGTTGCTTAAGCATTGTCCGAATGTGATAAATGGGTAGTCGTCCAAGTGTCAAACGAAAGATGGGTAGTCACCTTCCTTCTTCTTCGGCCATGGACGAAAGATGGGTGGGGAAAATCGATGCTAGTTGTTGGAAAAAAAACCCTAAAAATTCTAAACCTTAAGGGGAAAATGGTGATTTTTCAAAATAGAGGTTTAAGGTGAAATGTTAATTTTCAAAACTTGGGGGTGGGGGGAGAAGAGAAATAAGATAAAATTATATATTTTTTAATATTGGTATTAAAATGATCGTTTTACTCTTACCTCTAACAGAAAATTCTAACAAAAGTTAGTCTATAGGTAAGTGTTTAGGTTTTTAAATTATCGTATATGTGTTTTTGAAATTAAACTAAAACTTTGATAGGAGATAGTCCTTTGGCCTTATTATTAAGTAATATTATGTGCATACACTTTTGATACATAAATATGTACACACATAAGTAAGTGTTTAGGTTTTTAAATTATCGCATATGTGTTTTTGAAATTAGACTAAAACTTTGATAGAAGATAGTCCTTTGGCCTTATTATTAAGTAATACTATGTGTATACACTTTTGATACATAAATATATACATACATAGATATGTCATCATATGATTAGATATTACTTTATTATTAATTAAAAATTATTCAATTGTATGATGATATATCACTATGTATATATATTTATATACTAAAAATATGTACACATAGTTTTATTATATTATTATTTAGGTGTAATTAAAATTTTACATGTATTCAAAATTTGATAACATGTTATGGTGTACAACATGGTAAAACTTAATTGGAAGTATAGTATATGGGCAAACTTGACGTATTTCTTTCTTGCTATAGATTTTGATGCCAAGAAAATGAGAGCATTGAATAGGAGTGAAATAGGGAAATATTAATCAGTTTCTCCATTATGACAGAACAATAAGGTGTTTGTTTGGTTTACACTTACATATGCGTATGATGGACGAGGAGAATCTGAAAATGATAAACACAATCAAATGGGCAAAGCCTGCAGGCTAAAAATTTATAAAGGAGTTATATGGTTGTAATTCAAAGATCTCTTCCACCCTCACAATGGTGCAAAAAACACACAGATCAAACAAAATTGAACAATATTATCCACTTTAGATATACATTTCATTATAAATTTGTTTCTGAGTTTTGTAAGCCAAAATGGGTTTAGACAATTAAAAAAGTTAACAAATTATTTAATCAGTTAAATTTTTTCACCCTTAACCAGTGTAAGATACACAAACATAGTATAGACAGATCAAACATCTCTCTTATTTTTTGTTAATGTAAAATTTGTTTAATGGTATTACAACTTCATCCTCAAGAAACACGTATACACTAATTATGCATTAACTATTTGATAGTTGGGTGAGGGTTGAAACTTGGGTTGAACTCTGAATTGCAAGCCATCAGTTGGTTAATTTAATTGACATTACTTTGTTGATAAACTAAAAACATACCAGTAAATTATTACTCAAGGCCTCTCCTATACTCCGAAAGTTGCTGTGGAGAACTGAAACCAGAACATTAGATCTTCCACTTATACTGTGTTTCTGCTGTGTATTCTTGGGTGAACTGATTTTATCCAGGCAATTAACCTGTGGAGGAATAATGCAATTACTGTGACAAGATACAATTTCAACCCACATCCCAGAAGGAAATCTTCTTTGCCTCATCGGCCAAAGAACAATGCTAATAAATGGTGTGGCATGGATGATAGATACAGTGACTTCAATCAGCATGCAATTATGGCAGATATGTGAGTTCATCATGGTGGAAAAAAATATAGAAAACAGAAGGTATTGGTTACAGAAGCAGAAGTGGGGTAAACAGAGGAGACCCAAAAAATATGATGCTTCACTGTACACTCACAGCTATCTAGTCTTTGTCGAAGAGGATTCCACTTACAACCCCTGCCAATAATTCAGAGCCCTATGAAAATATTGAAGTAAATAATGATTTTCAGTTTCGTTTTTTAATTATTGGATTAGAAATAATCACTCAAATAGATATATTCCTAACAATCTGCAAGATTTGAAGCTTTATGTGCCTTGAGTTCCTGATTCAGGAAGAGATTGGACAGAAGCTAGGAGCATAAAAAGAACTATTTCAACAAATAATATTTCCAATTAACTGAAGAATAAAAACTTATCTTCTCACTGTTGAAACCCACCACCTCTCTATTTTAAAAGTGAAATATGCCATCAAGAAACCCAGTTCCTCACTAGCCTAGAGCCTTCACAATATTAAGCTCCAGGAAATAATAAAGATACCCTGCAGAAAAATAGATAGATATAAAAAGAAAGGGAGGATTAATAATTCTCCACCTCTCAAGCAAGGTAAATACTAAATTATGCAGTCAGTCTATTGACAATATCATTCTACAGCAGGGTTTTGATATACGAATTTAACCATCAAACAGATAGCCCTGATTTATCCAATTACAAGATATCCTGAAGAAAACCTTGAACCAGATAGGTAAAAGGTTGACAAAATTCTTATAGGAAATGAAGTGCCTGAGGAAAAAGAGTAGAAAAAAATATCAATTTCTCATTCCCAAGAAATTTTTCCAGAACCCAAGATAATGACATGGTATCGTCAAATCATATTACTCTTAGAATATCATCTACTTGAATACCCTACTGTCTAACACAATTACTTATTCAGGCATTCAGTTGCTCTGTTATTGTTCTTAAGTTTTCTTATTTCTCACCTCAATCCTTTGCCCATAAATCCACATTCAACCGTTGCCATGTCAAACTAAGCCCTATTATTCAACTTCTAAGAAGTACTAATCCATCGTAGCCCTCAACCATGCCCAATGACCTAATTGCAGTATCAACTAATTTGATTTATCACTAACACAATATTATACATGAATACATCAGCCTTATTTAGCATTGTAACCAAATAATATCCAGATTACGTTGAGGAGCAATCACATTTAGGAAACCTTTGAAGAGTTTATTTGACAGTAATACAAGTTTAATAGCTGATCATTCATAAAGAACTTCAGTAGGGTGGTTTGATCCAAAAAGAACCAGAGAGTAGACCAAATTTGGACGGCACTAAGGGAAATCATGCCAAGAACTCCTGCCAATTCTGTATTCAACTTGAAACCTGCTGGCCTTTCCATCAAACATACACAATGCAAATGCAGCAACTCATTTGTAGTGTCATTGGAAAACTTCAAAATACATGAGCAAACTGATTCTGCATGAACTAGAACTATAGAAGTGCCAGACCAACCAAGTTCCCCAAAAGAACATCAACAGCCAAGCTTGATCACATGGAATTCCTATGTAATGCAGCTTTCAATGACCTTGATATTAAGCTTTATGCATTTTCTTATGAATCGTTCCTTTTCTTCAATGTAGATCTTCCCAATAGCTGTAGCAGAGTTTCTTAAATGAAGATTTGGATGAGTCAACTAACTTGTTCATTGATTCAGATTTCTTATCTTGTCACATTCGCTATAACATGAATGAAATTGATTCACATGTTGTGACCATTTGAATTTGATACTGCACCAAAAAAATTCCTGGAAAATGTGCAATAGCCACACCAGATTCTTGAAATTAAAGTCTAAGATTTGGGTATTACTCGAACCAATTCACAAAATCTGAAGCACCTGATAGAAAATTGAGGGTTCAGTCGCTATTCTCCTGTTACTACTCAAGCAACCTTGCATAATTATGTCGAAAACGAATCCATTTTATCATGCAAAATTTGTTCTGTTGTAACAAATTGTCGTAATTTCAGACAACTCGAGTCACCAATCAGGAAGTAACTTTTAAAAGGGTACTCAAGCAGCGAAAAAGTTTCCCCTTTCATTCCTCTCAATCACAAGAATGAACAAATGGAAACTTAATTCAATCTAAAGTAAATGCCCAATAATAAAATTGATGCTCATTTTCTATTATTAGAAAGTAAATGATAGGAAAACAACAGTGAACATCAGATTACAGCAAAATCTTCATCACCTCACTTTTTACACATGCACTAAATAATTAAAAAGACCCAACAGTCTTAAAAGACTCGTGAAGATGCCTCAATGCGTCTTGATCTCTGTTCCACTCCGGCGTGGGCGCATTGACAAAATGTGCATACAGTTTATTCTTCGCACAAGTCACAGTAATTAAACTATGAGTACTAACACCATCAATCTCATAAACATAATACAACTGTCCATTCTCGTCCTTCTTTTCCAAAGAGTCCACCTTTTCAGCACTCGCTATCAAGTCCTGTAAATCCACATCACTCAAAGCAAGATTGTTCAACACAACATCCATTGGCGCCAGCTGCGGAAACCCCGCCAAGAACGTTAAGTATTCTTTCTCGGTTCTTTTCTTCGGGTTATAGAACTCACTATCCGTTCCATTTGTTCCCTTCTCAACTTTTGAAACCAAACGTTCTTTCCACCCATCTGGGACGTCGTACACGTACTCCGCCGACGCTTTCTTGTCGGAGTTGCCCCCGTAGCCTCCGTAATTTGCCGCGCTGGCTGCTGTCCCGTAGTAAATGCTGAATTTTTGCGCAGGGTCAGCAAAGGAGGGAGGAGTTGCGAGGAGTGTGGTGGTTGCTATCGTGGCAGTTAGGAGGGTGGTTAAAGGTGTTTTGGTGGCGGGAAAAAGTGTTAGGTTTGGTGGGGTTTTGGTTGTGGTGGTGGTGGTAGCGCTGGCGGTGGCTGCAGCGGAGGAGAGAATGGGCGATGGAGAGAATATGGTGGCCATGGATGGAATAATTGGCTCAAGTGGATTGGGCTGGCTCTTCTATATGATAGTTAGATTTTCCTTATCCAGATAGTGCCACGTCACCTATTGAAAGCTTTGGTATTTGTTTAAAATAAATATCAATTAATTAAACAAAAAGTTTTAAATGAAATTATAGAAAAATTAAAAGATTTTTTTTCTAATTTTGAAAAAAAAAAAATTACATTGGGGGATTGGGGAGTAGGGCATTATGGGATTTCCATAAAATCTACCGCCAAAAGAAACCCTAGACTCATGTTTCATTGTTACATGAATCAATGATTGAATTTCACGTGCCCCCTTCGTTTTCGCTCTCGATTATCTCTCACCTTTCTTTTTGCTTCCCATCAACCAATCCTTCATTGGGTTTCAATCGCTTCTTTTGAAGCATTTTATAACCCCCTTCCCTTCCCTTTTTCGTTTTTCGTTTTTTAATTTTATTTCGACATGTCTAAGAGGTATTCCTTCTATCTCCCTCCACTTCTTTAATTTTTAATATTCGCAATTTTGATTTATTAAATTTTATTATTATTATTATGAAGATTCGTGAATTGATTTCGTTAATTGTTGCAATTTTAATCTTTTAATTTTCTTTTCCTAGCTTTCTACGCATAGTTACAAGTGTATTTTTGTAAAGCAAATAGAATGATTGTCGATCGTTTCATGTGATTTTGAGATTCAGTGATGCAGTCTGATTAGGATATGAAATTAAGTGAAATAGGGATGGTTTCGAGTGTTTTGATTGTTTTTGGGTTCATCTTGGTTACTGTTTTAAAAATATTTTATTTTCTAATTCTTTCAGGGTTCTCTGCAAGTTCTTTGCGCATGGAGCATGTCTCAAAGGCGAGCATTGTGAGTTTTCACATGATTGGAAGGATCCTTCGCATAATGTAAACATTTATAGTTCTACTTGCTCGGTACTCAATGTGTTTAAGTGTGATTTTTCTTCTTCTCATTGCGTTGTACTGGTTTATCATCTTAGATATGCACCTACTACCAGAAAGGAGTGTGCTCATATGGTAGTCGATGTAGATATGAACACGTCAAGCCTTCTCGGCCGGAGTCATCTGCTTCATCTTCGTCAACAATTTCTCATCCTTCAAGAGCTGCTTCCAGTGGGTTAACTAGAGTTCCAGGAGTTGTTCCAGAGCTTTCTGCTTTGAGTAGACCTTATCATCCTCCTGATAAACTGGTGTGGAATTTGAATTCTGGAACTAGTGATTCTTTAGAGAATCATGATGTGGTGCAGCGAAGGAATCTTAAACCACCCGATCTTTCAATCTGCTCTTTTGCTGCTGCTGGTGATTGTCCCCGTGGGGAAAAATGTCCTCATGTTCATGGAGATATGTGTCCAACTTGTGGGAAGCATTGTTTGCATCCTTTCAGACCTGAACAAAGAGAAGAGCATTTGAAAACATGTGAGAAAAAGCAAAAGCACCTTGAGGCTTTAAGGCGTAGCCAGGAAATAGAATGCAGTGTGTGCCTGGATCGTGTATTATCAAAGTCAACACCCGCTGAACGAAAGTTTGGATTGTTGTCTGAGTGTGATCATCCGTTCTGTATATCCTGTATCAGGAATTGGCGTAGTAGTTCCCCAACTTCTGGGATGGATGTCAATACTGCGTTGCGGGCTTGTCCAATTTGCCGTAAGCTATCATACTTTGTCATTCCAAGTGTCATTTGGTATTACACACCAGAAGAAAAGCAGGAAATTGTTGATAGCTACAAGGCAAAACTCAGGTAATTTTGTTGCTATTGATGCAGTTTATGTCACTGGTTTTTTAATTTAATTGCTGACATTTTCAAATGATTTTTCAACATGCTTGCCGCGCAGGTGGATTATTTGTAGGATTAGGGTTGCAATTTGTTAACATGTGGGAAAAACAGAGGATATCGATTTTCTTGTCTTTCATGAAATTGGAATTTGAAAAGGCATTGACAAAATTGTAACTTTAAATATTCTAAAGCTGTCTTATAAAGGGAAATTTGACTATAGTTTGAATAATGAAAGAGCAATTTAGATATCTGAAGAACCTAACAGATGTGAAAAGAAGTTCCCAGTGGAACATGAATCTTATGTATTGTTGGACTATATTTTTGAACATGAGGTTTTAATTCTTGATATGTTAAGAGACATGGGATTATCAATTTTCTTTTAATCCTACTGGTGGATAAGAGTGTTTATATGATGAGATTTATGAGAATTTTTGGTAGTCATAGTCGTGGAGGTAACTTTTTTATTAAACTTTCTTGTAGGTCAATCGATTGCAAACACTTCAACTTTGGTGATGGGAATTGCCCATTTGGAACCAGTTGTTTCTACAAGGTAACTTATATATCCATATGAACTGCAGCTGTTCAGTAATGAATTTTCTGTTCTCTTTCCTTTTGGTTTGGAGCTGGTTATGTTTTGAATTTTTTGGAACATGAACAACTTTGTTTCACTTGTATATGCTTGTTGAAGGCCATGAAAAAGTTGGAGGTTCTTTATTATTTCCTTGCTGTTTTTCCCTCTTTCTGTTTTAGTGGCAATCGTGTATGTTTGTTATCTGCTGTGGTTCTCTTTTGTGATGCTTTCATTATCGCTTCATCCTATGGTATAATCTGGTAATGATACATTTAACATTTGCTGTGGCTTAGATGAATCAACAATTGTGGGAAGCAGAGAGATTGTTTATGATTTAATCTAATCATTATATTATGTTTTGTTAATTTTCAGTAGTTCATGTAACGGATGAATATCCATTCCATATTTGCTATAGAATGAAGGGTCTATAATTGTGTATATGAAGTGAACATAAAGATATTTTGCAAACTTGTGTATAATATCATACATTAGTGTCCATAGACATGCTATCGATAAGATCTTGTGTTGACATGCTTCTGTTCTAATTCATGGCAATGCAAAAATCTTTCACCTTGTTGGTCATTTTTGCTCACCTCCAGCAGCTGTAATCAGGTTTCAAGTAGTGGACATATATATTGCTGTAGTAATTGAAGATATCTTCTGGGCTTGTTAGAGAGTCTAGTACTCAGATGTGTAGAGTATGTGTTTTACCCTTACATATCTTCCATCATCTAAGTAAGACATTCTCTTCTACCTACTGCTTCACCTTCATCCCTCATTGCATTGCTATCGTTAGAGACCATAACTGCCTGTTCTGTGATTCCATCATCACACATGCTGCAGTTGTTTGCTGCTAGTCATGGGGCCTATCATCTTTTGTGCTGTCTTGTTTTTTGTGAAAAGTGAAATACCGCCACTTATTTTGCAATTTAGTAGCTTAAATAAGCTCAGAGATCATTCCCTTTGGAAGTCATTTGTAGACCATGACACTACCTGAATATGTATATCTATAGTAGGAAATTTCAACTCTATTTTTGCACATTATTTTTCCATCGGTAATATTATGCTTTTTCTTTACTTTTAGTGAATTTATAGCTGACTGTAGCATATGGGTAGAGAGAACACTTTGCTGTTTGTGTTATCGGTCACTTGGATTGGGTTCTGTTCCTAGAGATTCTGTTGAAATGGATCTATAGTAGGTAGTCTGATGTACTTTTTTTTATGTCGTCTTTACTTTTATGGCTAGTAGCTGAGAGTGTTGGCTTATGACTCCTTTAATGGATAGAATGTTGTGTTGTGTTCCAGCATATGGTCAAGCCAGGCTCATACATGTGGAAATATCACAGACCACCTCCCCGCAGGCCACCTCCTCACAGGCCACCTCCCCGCAGATCAAATGTTGTGGATATGGATTCATTTATTGATGCATTTGAGCACCTAATTGTGGAAGATGAGCCAGATATTTTTGATGTTGATTTTGAAAATGAAGTTAGAATGTCATTGGATTTGGAGATGGCTTTGTTGCTAACACAACTGGACTTTGAAACAAGTGACGCAAGTGATAATGACAGTTATTCTGATTAAGTTATAGGCCAATTATGTGATCTCCAGTCCATTGTGTGTTGGATATTTTGAATTGTAGGCATACTGGCTTTTAGCCAACTACACTCGTGAAATGATAAAGCTTGTGGTTGTTTAAACTTTTGTGGTATTGTTTCGGACATCTAAGTGTTGTTAATTATAATGAAGTCTAGTTCATTATGATTTTTTTCTATATCTATCGACTGGAAATGGTATACTGCAATATCGGTGATGAACTGGTTGTGTTTATCTTAGAGAGGTTAAAGTTTATAGCACATGTTATTCTGTTATCTGATTAAAATAATTTTTCTTATAGAATTGTATTTGTTTTGATGTGCATGTCACTATGGTTTTTTTCCTGAACTTTGCTATGCTGTTAGCAAAGATGGGCTGCTTGAGAGGGAAGATCTTCTCATCTTAACACTCTTGTTTTGAAATTATATGTTATCCTGTATGATTTTTTGTAATGCCCATGACAGTTATTCACTATAATGAATTAAGTTCATTTGCAGCATGCATATCGAGATGGTCGTTTGGAGGAAGTTGTTCTCCGGCACCTTGGGGCTGAAGATGGAAACACTGTGATAGCTAAAGATAGCAGGTTTATTATGCTCTGATAATAAGAAATAGTGTTGTTTATGCTTTCAATGTTTTCCTACTTCTTTTGCTGGTAATAGAAACTCTATTTGCTATTTGGTTGTTTACAGGCTGTCAGACTTTCTTCGTAATTTGCATATAAGGTGAAAAACACTGCTAGAGTCTTCCAGTGTAAGTTTCTATAAATTACTCCACTGGAAATTGTGATGTCACCAGCTTATTAGTTTTTGTATTTATATAAGAAGTCTCCTCCTATTGTGAGGCATCAGCTGCGCATTATTGCTTGTTGAAACCCTAGTTCATGAATGCAGGATATCAAATATGCCTATAGAAGCTGCAACTTTGATTTGGAAGTCCTCTTCTATTGTTGGTTTCATACCATAGTTATTTTTTAGGTGAGATGATGTCATCTGAAATCTTGTGGTGGCTACTCTCTATCACCTTAGTCCTTTGCCAACATCATAATATCCTTGTTTCTTTTAGTTGTCCAGATTGAAGAGTTTATTTCAATGAATTTACTTTTTGGGAGTATTGGTCTATACATTGTTTGAAAATGAAACATCTTTTTGAATTTCAAATTTCTCAATAAAATCCTTGACAGGACATTTGGGCCCTCTTCTCTCTACTTTTTTCTTAGTCATTTTGAAATTTTCTTATTCCTACTCCTAGGATTCTATCTAATTATGCATTAGCTGTTGATGAGTGGTTTTCACTTTTTTTGTTATCATATAACTTGCTTAATGATACGGAATCAAATAACTGTGTATTAATTACATTAGAAAATTTATAATTTTTAGGATTAGATCATAAGTAGAGTTAGTTTTCTTAATTAAAATTTTTTTATATCCTTGCACTTAGATTATTTGTTACCGTTTTCCTTTATTTTCCTCTGTTGGTAACTGGGGACTCAAGTCTCTATCGGATGGCAACTTTTGGTTCTACCAAAACCTATATTGGCCCATATGCTAAAACTTTTCCATGTCTGTATTATTTAAGTTGTTGGTATTGTGAAATGCAGGATTGCTTGCTGAGGGTGTCCTTAAATGAGGGAAGCTGGAGCATGGTGGGTTGTATAACAAACTGCATGGTATAAGATCTGAATTAAATAAGATTGATACGAGTCATATGACAGGAGTGATGAATTTGAAATAAGATTATACATGTCAGTTCCTCAATATTTTTTAGCCCACTTGGCATGGCATCTGCCTCAAAACTGTATGTATTTTGCGACTGGGTTTTATTTGGACGTTACCAGTATTTCTTTTTTCACTAGAAAAAAAAAAGATTTGTGAGCTACCCTGGTAACATATTTCTATACCCTGCATAAGGTAGAATGTTGTATTGTAGTTGTATGCAAGGAAAGTTTGAAATCTAAGCAGCTACAGCCGACCTATGAATTTATATTATGGTAAGCAGCATATTCCCTAGATTTTTGCTTCAACTGTGCACCTTTTTATCAGTGTTAGACAAAATTTTAAAGTTTAGAGAAAGTTGAGAGACGTGTTGGCGTTGTTTGACAGGCTGTTCAAGTGGCTGGAAGGTTATAAAATTCTCCATAATCTGATCAATAAAATTGTGTAAATAAATAATAAATTTAAATATAAATAATAATATATTATCGTATAATTAAATAATTTTTAATTTAACATATTGATGTTTCTATTCATTATTTTGTGCACGAAATATTTAGCTCACTAAAGAATTTCATTCAAGCTTTGAAAAATCTATTTCAACATAATTCAGTGGTGTCTCATTTTCATCGCAACATCTCAACTGCTAGTAAAACTTTGAAGTAGAATTTTCACGAATACGTGAGAAGAGGGCAATTTGAGAAAGAAAAAAGATGATCAAATCATAACCCGAGAGGTTCCAAAGAAATACGCGGCTCCTTTTGTCTATAACTGGTGATGGTGCTGGAGCCATTTCAGATTCTTGACCCTGTACTATTGATGATGACACTAACATTGCAACAACTAAAGTGATTGCAGTTGGCTTTGATACCCCAATTTGAGCCTGTCAAATAAAGAAGACTCATTTTGAAATGGGTTTTGGTTGGATAGGAGGGTTACTTTTAATAAAGGTACAAATTTTGAAGTCTCCATATAAAAAAGATAAACGGGTGAGCCACGTTGACAGCATAGAAAAGTTCCAAGTACAGGGACCTGTATGGTCATATTTGTTTGCTTGGCGTGCGGGTATTTGTTTGTTCAACTGCTTCGCTTCTAAAGTCCTGCATCAATGTGAAAACCTCATTATTCTGAGGACTTTTTATCTCGTTTTTATATTTAATTAATTGCTTGTGGTTTTCAAATGTTTCTGCTACAATACATAATGTCATGATCAAACCCTTGGAATCCAATGCCACTATCTTTGGATTCGTATGACATTATAATCGCCAAAATAAAATATGTTAGGTTCTTCTGTTCTCGTGACAATTGTACCAATTCTTCTAAAACACATGCCAGGAGACCCAGCACATACAGTTCAGTCTCTTTCACCTGAATTTGCCTAGACAACTGTCAAAAACGTGTAATTTACTTGCTTTACACCGAATTTTCCGGACGCCCTTATTAATATAATTTTATAAATAATAAAATTATCCACATAAATAATAATATATTATAATATAATTAGATATTATTTTTTAATTTAAAATTATTTAATTACATAATAACATATATTATTATTTGTATATAAACACTGCCTTTTTATAAATGATTTTCCTTTCTTTTTTTTTTTTCACAGTCCATTTTTAATACAAATATCTAAATACTTGGAATTTAGATTCAAAGGGTGGGTCGGACTGTATGCACCCAAAATGAGACTCTGGTACACATTCATTTAATTTTAAAAATGACTTTTCGTCTATTTTTAATGCATTTTTTTAATTATATTTCGCCTTAATTATTGATATTGTCTTGAAATTAGAAGCTTATATTAAAATAATTTGTGTGAAATCTGCAAATTGGTGTCCAGAAGATCATTTGAGGATACATAATTCTGTGTGTCATTTTGCAGAACTGAACTCTGAATGATGAGGTGAACTTGGAAAACAGATCATGGAAGAGAAAGAAGATGAATTATAATTGAATGAACATCGGATTGGCAACCATGACTGTGCTTGATGATGATAACAAAGTGTTTCAGAGAGCATGAGCTCTGTAATATTATAAATTCAATAGAAGAGAAGAAATATAGATAATAATTATAATAAATACATAAATCTCTTTTATTCCACTGTATAATAACAATATATAGAACAATAATGAATGAATACAAACTCAAGAATCAACTCTCTCAACCCTCAAAAACAATCTATCCATCGATCCAATAATTATATAAAGATGAAAACAAAACGAACCCAAGATCCATATTTTCAATCTAGTGCTTGAAGAAAGCAAGAACTGACAATAACAAAGAAGAGCAAATGACAGCCCCAGAAGCTCCAAGAGAATATGCAGCTCCCTTCTCTACAGAAGGGGAAGGAGACTGAGCAGCCCCTTCTTGAGCTGACACCCCGCTCAAAACGACGGCGCACACCACTGCCATAACAAGAGCCACAGCGTTAACTCCCTTGAAAGCTGCCATTTTTTTCTTGAAGAAATTAAACGAAAGATGGTTATGAAGAGAAGGGCTTAGTTATAATGCGTAGAAGAATGTGAGAATGGATGAGAGAAAGAGGAGTTAAAGAGAGTATTTATAGGGGGATGGAGGGTGAAAGTATACATCTTTAAAACGCGTGGACCCAGTAAGAACGTGGACAGCTGGTGGTGGGAACTGGCCACGTTCAGATTTAAGAGTTTAAAAGGAAGAAGAAAGCGGCTGCTGGGTTGGGTTTGGCTTGCCTCGCCAAGTTACCGTTGAACCAGTTATGTTTCTCTGACTCGTTAAATTCAAACGGTTAACCTAACCTTTGTATATTTTAATTTTTCTTTATTACTATTTCAAACGTAAATGAAACGACAAGTCGGTGGTTCATTCTATTAGGTAGGTGGTAGAATGTCTACCTATAGTATATTGAACCATTCCTTAAAATATTAATAAATAATAAAAAAACTTTTATTAATATATCACCATTTTGAAAAAATCACAAACAATTTTAAAATTTTAAAATTTTTCGTATATACTTTTATTATATTATCAATTTCTTTAAAAATATATAACGATTTATATTAATAATATTTATCTTATCGTAAAATTTATATTATATTATATAATATGTTTATTGTATCATATTAATTTAATACATTTCATAATATATATTATTTTCAATCTATATCGAATTGTAACGTATAATATGTGTCATGTATCATAAGATATGAAAGATATATTTTTATTAAAAAAAAGCCTATAAATTATTCTATTAATTTTCTATAAATTAACACAAACTGAATTGAATTTTCTTCATACCTAAATACGAAGGGATTTACAAATTTGCTATTTTTTACTGAATTCACAATATATAACATTCATTGTCATTAAAAATCAATTTTTAATTAGTTTCTAATGATCCTTGGTCAATCCAACAACTTCAAACTGACGTATGACAGAATATCGTATCGCAAATACATAAATAGTTTATGTCAAAACATATAAAAAGTCACATTATTTAAATACTAAATAAAAATTAATTCTTAATAAAAATTATCGGCATTGTCCAAGGTACAGCTATTAAGGGTGAATTATACTTGCCAATCACTAAGTGGTAAGTCATTGATATGCACCTAACAATTCAATAGCATAAACCTTATCACAATCGAGTAGACAATTTACATCAAAAACTTATAAATAACTTACAACATTTAGATATTAAATGAAAATTACCACTTAGTGACTATTGGCCTTTAATAACTCTGACGTAGTATCTTATCACAAATATGTGGATAATTCTTGCCAAAAATATGTAGACAACTCACATCATCTAAACACATATTCACATAATATCGACACATAAATTACCACTCGGATATAACAATAAGGGATAACCCTCTCCGAATTATAATATATTTAAGTGATTCAATTTAGGAACGTGTTCGCTATAATATAAGATATTCAAATTGTTGGAATAAACAACTGGATATAATCTAACCAAGCTAATTGTACAACATTTAATGCAAAAGACATATACAATTCCAACGGTATATTAAAATCAATCAAACAACACATCTCGCATTAGATAAAAAGTAGTGGTAGTGTGGCACTACACTTAACCTCCTTTGACATATAATGATCCTAATAGTACACCAAATTCTTAATCTAACGTATATGCAAACCTAGTGAAAAATCCAAGCACCACATACCCTTAGGCGATAACAAGAGCCTCTCCCTCTAAGCATATAAACCAAATGGAAAGTATAAGAACGATCTAATGGCTTTTACATTGAGATATCTTGTCATCTCATTCTCTAAAATTCTTTTTCAACCAAAATAAAAGACATTCTCTAAATTCTCTAGATAATTTATATGTATCATTCCCTCTTTGTCCTTCAAGCCTTCGGGAACTAGGCTTTTAACTAGTCTTGAGTGATGATAAATATTATATAGGTGTAAATATTCATACAAATTGTGAGCTGTGACTCAATTTAAGTACGTGGCGACACGACTCATACACAAGAATGAGAAGCAGCTGCCCTGTGGATTAATCCTTGAACCAAATTTAAAGCATGCATTGGAGCTCCATGTGTGACCCACCACCATCGATCCGAGACTTCCTTCTATATAAACTTGAGTCTCCTTGACATCAAACTCACCCTCATTATAACTCCTGGAGATATGGGTTCCATGAAGGCCTCTTTTGTTGCAGGAGCTTTTTTGCTGCTTCTTGTAATGGTGGAGTCAAAACTTATGGTGAATGCCTCTGAGCATCGTGATGTTATAGCTCCATCACCGGTCATGGCTACAGGATCAGCTTTTGCTTCTTCTTCAGCTTCAGTGGCCATTTTTGGGAGTTGTGTTATGTCTTATGTTATTGGTGTTCTCATAAAGTACTAGGCTTTCTTTCATGTCTTGTTGGTAGCATGTAGCTTTGTGTGTAATGGCTTTGCTTTTATCCAGATAGCACTAGTGTTTCTAATAGCATTCCAAAATGAAAATTATGCTAAATTTCCTCACATTAGCCACTATGAGACATTCTGCCTTTTTTTTTTTTTTTTTTTGGGTAACATTTGCTAAAAATTGTGCAATAACAAAGAGAAGATGATAGCACATGATGCCAAAGAGGTGAAGAGTTTAAAGAACAAAGCACAGGCAAAACAGATGAATATCAGAGTTCAGTTATCCAGACAAATTCACGCAGAGTCTAATATACTTATCCAACTGCACAAAATTTGAAGCATACTTCTTCGAAATAGCTAGTCAATAAATTCAATATCCAATTAAGGATCAAACTGAATTCTGATTCCATATAGCAAAATAAGAACAATTTTCAGCATCAAGCTGATAACCCATTTACAAGAAGATAGAGACTTCATAAGACATGCCAAAAAAACATTCAATCTGAATGCCCATTGCATTTTCCTCCACCAACTACATAACACAATCAAAACCCTCCTCAATCAAAATCTCCACATTTAGTGATTTCTCTAGCATAGAAACAAAAGCAATTTCTAAGTTTAACAATTTAACTAGAGGAAATATAAACAATTCTTCCACTAAATATTAAAGCAAAAGTTGTTGTTTATTAAGTAAAAGCCAAGAGGCACACATAATCATATGCAACTCCTCAAAGAGATCCAAAAAGGCATATAAAATCGTCAACAATCAAGACAAAATCGAAGTCAATTAGACAACACACTGAACACTAATCCAAAAGACATTCCTGCAATGCACAAGTAACAAACCCCATGAAGCCGAACAAAGAACATATTCAAGTTCTTAAAGACCTGAAGAGTTAAAGTAAGAATCTGCAACCTGCCTTGCTCCTCCATCTTCTTAAAGAAATACATTGGCTTCAAAGATCGTCTCAACATAAACGCCAACGTAAACGGAAACCCAAATGCCACAAAACTCTGTATCGAAGCCTCCATCATCGGTGATGATCGTGTAAGGTACGAAATCCAAGCTCCTATACCTAATTGAAACAGACCCAGAACAGCAACAACTCTGCTAAGACTATATATTTTCCTCATCATTTCTTCAAGAATTTCTCTGGTCTCATTCGCTAAAGCTGATAAATCACGTTCAACAGTCGGTCCTTCTATTTCTTGGTGCTTGAAATCAGGGTTTTGACTGGGGTACTCACTCCGGTTCTCCTGGGGTTTCTCAGGATCAGAGGTTGAAAAAAACCTAGGGTTTTTAGATGATATCAAAAAAGAGACGAGAGAGTTGGGATTACTGAAATACGGTGAAATTGAGATGGGATTTTGTTGTTGATTGACAGGACTAGAAAAAGTAGAAATGAAATTGGGGACATTGAAGCTAGGGTTTAAGGGTTTTTGGTGCGAGAAAGTGGAATTTAAGTAGTTAAAATTAGAATTGAACAAAGAAAATGAAGAGCGTTTGAGCAGTCTGCGCGAGAGAATGGCTGCCATTTTAGTTTCCTAAAATTGAATCTGATAAAGAAAAGCTTGCTCGGATTTATTTTATACACGACATGATAGATAGACGAAGGGCCTTTTTTAACAGCATCCAATAAAGCAAAACCAACTCAGCAAATCAACAAGGAAAATACTACAATTGCTTGACCACTGCCCATACAGGGTCGTACCAATCTCACCGAGCAAAGAGTTCATACCGATTTGTTGTACTAATCTTATCAATCGTAAAACTTTATCAACTCCACTGCTATTATAACAATTAATTTGAAAGTCTAATTTTGCTACTCTGCCCGCAGATCTTAACCCAAGCCTTCTTAAAAAGTATTTATTGGTTCCTAGCTTAGCAATTCAAGATATTCCCCAGGGGTTCACTGTTTGCTGTTTTGCCAGCAGCGTAATCTTGACATAATGATTCACCAAAGCCTTTGCATACAGAAGGAACAGTAGCATCATAAATAAGCCCACGACATCAAACTTACAACAGATATACAAGGTTAAAAACGAGGACTATTCAATTTTTTTTTTTAATTTCCTCCCCTGTTTTTTTCTTTTTTTCATTTTCATTGAACAATGGCAAGTAAAGAAGAAAAAAAAAACATTGAAAGATATAACCCCTCAAATAAAGATCACTACCTGTTCCCTCCCTATTCACAAATTTCAATTTAATAATGTATACATATAACTCAGGGGCTGGAATGATTGACAAAAGAAGAAATTATTCGAACCAATCTCCAGTCGCCCTCAGAACCAACCGTTGCTCCCTCCTCCCTTCACTTTTTTACCTCCATCCTTCTCTATTGTACTTCCACAAGAAGGAACCACTAAAACAAAATGCGAAAAAACCCAGCCACAACACATCTGTGCAGATACTCCCTCTACTTTTTGGAAGATGTCCACCAAAATTCAAAATCATTTCCCTTCAGATAATGAAAGATAATGGTAGCAGTTCTTACAAATCCATTCTGAAGGAATGGGGCAACCAAAATGCATGTCTTGAGGAAAACAACTTGAACTGTTCAATCAGGTGGTATCCAAATTCCCATCTACTTTAGGCTCCATTCTAACATAGGTAAGACTTCGTGCTGTTGGGGAAAGAACAGTGTTCCCAGGAACTTGAGCACCAGTCTCAACAGGAGTGGCCTGAGCATCACGCTTCCACTGCAAACTCCTTGGACCAGGTTTAATAGGAAGACGAGGCCTAAATGCACCAGGAATGCCTCTAGGGAAAGAAGCCCTGGTAAACCTCGATGCAGCATAAGGAGAGCCCCGTGCAACGTGAGGCCAGGTCAGAAGAGGAGCAGCATCTTGATGGGCAGCGTTTCTCTTAACCACCTGCAAGGAAAACAAATTAGAAAACATGGTTCATAACTTTGAAAAATGGTCTTGGGCGACCAATCTAGCAGAACATAAAATATAAAGAAGTATGAAACTAAATCACAAAATGAATAATAATGTTAGGCCTCCTGCTTTGAAGGTGCAGAGTAAGAGATATGGAGCTTCCACTGGAGGACTTGCTCAGGAAAAGAAATGTGGACCAAAGGGAGATTTTCGAAGATTCCACATTATAGAGGGAGGCCACGTGGGGTGCTAAGAGTGGATGCTTAGGAAATTCGTTAAAAATGTAGAATCAAAAGGAGGAGGAGAAGACCAAAAAAGAGGAAAATTGTTTTCTAAGATTTATGGGCAGCTCTAGTTGATTGTGAGAGAGAATCTAGCCTCTTGAAAGCTAGACAATTCTAGGGAAAGATTTCAGCCTCTCGAATAGCCAGACTTGAGAGTGTTTTTGTTACCCTCTCTGCAATTTGTTGTTTTTTCTTAAACACAGCCACTCTTCAATACAAATTTCAGCTAATTTCTGCATTTCATGGTTGTTTACTCTGTTTGCATTGGTTGAGGAATGGATGCTTGTTGGGATTCTGAACAAATAAATAATGTTTGATCCATCAAGCAAGCCTTAGTTTAGAAATAACAGTTTTCTTTTTCATTATATGCACCAAACAACTAATCTTGTGGGTTGCTTGTGATTGCACACAAGGTCTCAACCCACTTACAACAGAAAGGAGACAAGGTAAGGAATTTTAGGTTAAAATAAATAAACAAATGAACAAAAGAAAGAGCTCCACAGCATTGTCCCATATTTAATGCATCATGCGATTCCAGACTAATGCCATGGCGATGCACCTACCAGCTATGTTCAAAGAAGAAATGAGTATACTGATACTTGCTCAGCATGATGTGCATTGTCAAGATACAGAATGATACAACACAAACTCTGAGATATTTGCAGAACACCAAAGATAATATTTTCATTTTTGTATCAACACCAGACTCTAGAGGGTTGATCATTATTTTATAATTACTCCAGAGAAATGATTACAAGATCTCAGACATATTTCCAAAAATAAAATTTCACCAACAAATGCCTTTTCAGCTACCCTTCAACTTCTAAAAGGAAATATACCGCAATCTAAAAGATAAGAGTAAATATACCGCAAGCATCTTCTAAAAGGAAATTATCGTCATGGAAAAGCTATACCATAAAGCACAATAACAGCAAAACAATACTGTTTCAGCAAAAAAGAAAAAGAGAAAAACCCAGTCTCTAACATAATACCTTTAGAATCCGTGACATAAAGGAGGTACCGTCCAGAGTTAATGCATTGACTGCTGCCTCTTTACGCATAAACTCCACATAAGCTGACCTGGTAAAGCATCTTGATTTAGCATACAGTTTATAAAGAAATAATCTGAAGACAAAAAGAACTTTTTTGCAGGGAAAGCAGTGCAAGTGAAACATAATAAAAAATGCACCTAAAATGTATACCAGAATCGGTATGTGAAAAATCTTACCCTTTTGGCTGCCCAGTTGCAGCATCAGTAACAATAACAACTTTAAGTACTTCACCAAACTTGTTAAAATGCCGAGAAAGACTGTCCTTGGTAGCAGCAAAATGAACCTGGGTATGAACAAACAAAACAGCTTGTTACATAGAGAAATGAAATACTTCTACAAATTATAAGAACCAAGATAATAAATATTACATTGGATACAAAAATGGTTCGAGAATCAGCATCCTCCAAAGGACGACCAGCAGGATATATACCTGCATATAACATCAAAAAAGTTTTAATAAGTATACTACCCAATAAAAGAAAGACAAAGAGAGAGAAGAAATATCCCACAAAACATAAACAAAGCGAATCCACAATAGAAACAAATGAATCACATCACCGAGGAAACAAGAAAGAAGTCACCATCAAGACAGAAACTGAGAAATGAAAGAAATTAACAACAGAAATTGCAATATTTGAGATATAAAGCACAACTATTTTCTTTCAAATATTGTGCTACAAACCATCAACAATGTCTTTATAGAGAATTCAAAAACTCACCAGGAGCAGAAGGCAGCACCTTTTGAGATTCTTTTTTAATATCTGCAACAGATTTTGCCTGTAAACAATCAGAAGCAACAGTTAAAATGTTAAATTACAAGATAAAGTACAAAGGAAATTAGAGATGAAACAGGGAATATAACCAAAAAGAATCTTTTTACAAAGGCATATCTTACATTTCCATAACCAACAATAGCAGGGTTGTTATTCTCCTTCATTAGTTGCACACCAGATTTTCCAGACTCTGCCTCAATCTGCTGAATAGATTTTCGACTATCTAATCCTGGGACATCTCTTGGCTCCTGATAATGAAGAGGTTTCCCAGTATTTACATTCATAGAAAAGTTAGCCATCTTATGGGAAGGATTCACTGCCAAAAGAGACTGATCATGATCTTTGTTCCGCGGTATTTGCATTACATCATCAACATTTTTAGCTACACCATACTGCAACATTGGAGAATCTTCACCCTTGATTTCACCAGATGCTCCTGACTGAGAAACATCTGTGACTTGATGTCCCATATGATTGACATCATCATAACTTTCATCATCAGATATTGGGTCAAAGGACAAACCATTGTCACTTTCAGTCATTCTCATGTTCCCAACATATTGTCCACTGTACTCATGTCTATTAACATAAAGTGAACTGGTTGGCTCCAGAACTTGGTCCAAACTTTCATATTCTTGGTCTTGAACAAAAGCTTCTGTAGGTCCTTCATGAGGAACGGCCATCTCTGATACATCAATTCCTCGACCAAGTCGATCAAATACACTTCCCATAGACTTAACTTTAATTACATCTTCAGCAGCTTCTGCCACAGCTTTTATCACAGTTGCTAAAGGATTAGGTACTGTTGCAACCGACCTAATTCTCCGGCGACGTTTAATCAATTCCGAGTCTGCAGACGATGTAGAAACCACTGAACGAAGACGTTTCAATGTTGGCTCTTGGCCTGAACAAGATGGCCTAGTAGTCCCCACCGCATCTCGAACGGCAAACTGAAGTAGCCGTCGAGAAGCAGCAATAGGTGGTTGGCCCACTACCTCCCTCTGCCATAAAGTTCAGTGATTGATAAGAAGAAAGGGGAAATATATCTCTTCAGATTTTGCAAGTGATATCTAGTGATTGATTAGAAGAAAGGGGACATATATCTCTTCAGTTTTTGCTAGTGATATCTAGGATAAAAAATGCTAGTCTTCCATTACAAAGGATTTGAAAACATTTGACAAGATAGCAATGTATAAAAAACCTAATAGGATGAGGAGATCAAATTTCGCCCCCCCCCCCCCACCCCAAAAAAAAACAGGTGAGAGGGAAAACCCAAATGTTTAAGCACAAGAAATTAAAAATTCACACCTTAGCATGCTGTCTCTCATCGGGCCTGCTCCTTTTCTTTTGAACTCTAGGTTGAGGAGTTTTTTTAGGATGACTAACATCATGACCTGATTTTTCCTCTAAGTCGATATTGTCAACCTTAGAGGTACAAAGAGGTAGAGGTTCTGCAGCATTCTTCACCAATCCTTTCCACTCTTTATTGTGCCGACTCCTAGATAATTTATTATGCTTTCCTTTTTCAGATTCAGAATCCAATTGAGGAGAATCACTGCTCCCAGCCTGATCACCTGATGTGGGTTCCATTTTTACCATTTCATTCGTGTGAGATTCCTTGGTATGAACATACAAATTCAAATTTGAAGCCAAATGACCCCACAACCTGTTCAAATAAATTAATAAATGAAAAACTGATCAGCGACAAATATGACTTAAAGCTCAGGGAGAAAGAAATAATTTCCATAATAGCAACATCTCAAATTAACTTTTATGTAAAGACCAACATACCAAGATACAAAACAATCACTATCATCTCCTAAAAACACATTCAACTCATTCCTTGCTTCTTCTTTGCGTCTTCCATTTCTCAGTAATACAATAACATATTCCTGCAAAAGAAAATCAAGAAGGAAGGCTTATAGCATAATGAAAAAGGAAAACACCTAAATACCATACTCTGAAAATGAATTTGCATTATCTTCTGCTTGATGATGCAAATCATAGCAATAGAGATGTAAAGTAAATATCACAAAATCAACTTTCACTACATAACCCTGTTAAGGAATTAAAAACAGTATAACATTATAAAACAAGATGTAGATGGTATTAAAAGAAATCCATCTACAAAGAGAATCCATTTTGAAATCAAACTGATCCTTGTCCTAGAATCGTTGGCATAAATACTATAAAAATCATTCAACCAAATGCTCCAGCAGCAAAAACTACTCCCAGGTTACTTTAGTGCTACCCTCTCTCCAATATGAGGCAAACCACAAGAGCCCTGTATCTAATCTAGGCGTTGCCTGACATAGCCAAGAAAGACAACATCAATGGCACAGAGCTGACTGGCAACTAAAGAATGCAAATGGATATGATTCAACCTTTCACCCTTTTTCATATAAGAAAAAGGACTAGGAACCTCAATCCCCTCAGATGTCATGCAAATAAAAGAATGCATAACCAGGAATCTTTTTCATAGAAACCTGTTCTCTCACAAATATCCATCAATGCTTTATAAAACTATTAGACTCCAGAGGAAACTGCTTGACTTCTAACACATCTAAGCCTTGGCAGACAAAAGCTTGCAACTCCAGTAACTTACCAGACAAAGCATACGCATAACCCAATTCCCAGTTACTGAAAAACCCTACAAGCCTTGCAAATAATTGGAACAACAGACAAGATCAATAATCATTCAGCACAAGTAACCTATCCTTGCGCTCTTAATAGACTATATATCCATGCTGTGACCACAAGACATAGGAGTCTATAACAAAATCGTAGCTCTAGTGCTCTAGTCAAATTCCCTCTAGTTCCACGGGCCATTTGAAACTTCTCAATCCTCTAACGTAGAAGAAAAACAAAAAAATGACAAAAATAATATAGAAAAGCCACACACTGCACCATAACCTTTCTTGTCAGAAGCTTAGCAAGCAACAAACAAGCAATCTGCCTCCAAAAAGTTTCCTAACAGACTAAAGACTGAAATAAGTCTAATACCAATCGCACCCTTTACCCAAAATCACACACCAATTTCGTAACATGTCACATAGTCCACAACAAAATTGCCAAAAGAACAGCCACATAAACTGTAGTTACATGGCTCCAATTCCTATGAGTATTTCATGCAATAAATTTAGGCAGAAAGGAGAAACCTTCGAAGTTTTAGAGCTACTTTAAACTAGAAAATAAAGACCCTAAAACAAACTTATTTGGTCACAGCATTTTCAATACACGTGAAAAAAAACATATACCAAAAATACTTTAGAACTCTGTAAGGCTTCAAACGTCATAATTCAATCTCTGGTATACATTTAGCATTCAGATACATCATTTTTAGTTCATGCAGGTAGGCCAAATGAATCCAAACCCACTGTCAACATATCCCGATAGTTTACAAGTTCAAAGAGTGACTGAAATTACTCAATTCTCCAAACACGAAATTAATTAGCAAAAAAAAAAAAAAGGTTTCATAGAGAACCAATGCAACAGTCCTATAGCATTCAAATAAGTCTATTATAAACCCTAAAAATGAAATTAAATTTTAAAAAAATAATAATAAAACAAAGTACCACAAGTGTGTCGTCGGTGTAATCTCCCATGAACTCTTTGAGTTTATCCTTCACCTCATCTTTTAACTTCGTCACTCCCTCACCGCTAAAATTAGCCTTAAACGTCCGATCATCCACGGTACCCATTTCTGGGACAACCCTAATCGAAACCTAGAGTAACGATGAAAAGAAAGTAAAACCTAAATTAAACAACGAGATGCGAAAGAAAGGGCAATGGTCGGAATTTAAATCCTGATCCTCCAGAAAAAAACCCTAATTGAAAAGTGTCAATATGAGTGTAGCAACAGTGGGTGAAATTTCTGGAGGAGCTCGTGAGGGTGAAAATTTTTGTCGATCAAGATTTATTTTTTAATTTTTCTTGGTTGTTGCATTTTTTCTGTTTCTTCGGGTTCGTGCAAGACCCCCGGATTTGTTTGTCCAGGATGAGATTGAGAATTAAAATTGCTTGCGAGTTGCGGGCCTCAGTAATATAAATATCTTCCATCAACCCACAATAATAAATGGGCTTTCTTTCTTTGGAAATTATAAGAAAAAAAATCAACTTATTCAAGAAATTGAGTGAGTTTTGATTTAGCAATTTTTTAAAATTCAAAAATAGGATAATATATTATTTATAGTTAAAATCTCACCAGATTGTTTTCTCATTTTTTCCTAATATGAAATTCAAATATTTAGTTGTGTAAGCGAAAAATAATGCAAATCCAAAATCACAGAAAAAACATATCTAATTTATAAATCTGACAATTTGATGATAATTGGCGATTTAATGCACTCCTGAAAGTATCCACAACACACTTTGTTAGATTTGTTTCCTTATTTTTGTAAAATTTCTTCCAGAGCATTGAAGAGAAAGGAGTACTGTAATTTTTCTTTGTTAACATAAAAGTTGTGTCTCTCATATAAGTTACGCTAATTAATATAAAGAGAAAAAGTGGTAGTTATATTTAATAACTGTCAAGGGTAAAAAGAGAATTATCATATATTATGGGTTAATATTATTTTTGTAACCCTAATGAATCGAATCAACCCATCATAGATAGACCATATCCAATAAGTTGGAATCATCAAATACTTGTTATTTTGTCTCTAGATTGAAATTAATCAATTAGTATTCCTTGTAAGCTAAATAGTTTTTTAATTATTTTAATATTAATATGGAAAATCAGAATAATTATAATTTCAAGCATTTTGTTTGTATTTATTATTTTACAATAATCCACCCCAATATTCAAATTTTTGTTCTACTCCTAGTAAATTTTCACCTTAAGATACACTCCATAAGCAAAAAATGGATACAATTGATTTTTGTTTCTTTTATGGGTACTATTAAATAATAAATTTTTTAAAATCACTTTATCATATAAAGTTTTATATATTATACCGACACTTATGCCTCAAACTAATTAATGTATATAATATATTAATTATTTTCTCGTATTGATATTAAAATAATGATTTATATTACAAAGAAAATTTTCCCAAGTATTAACAACATTACATATATTTGAATATATAGAAACTTTGACTATAATTATTTCCCAATATTCAATGTAGAAGTAGAATCTAAATAACCATATTATAATGTTGGAGAACTCAAAATGATATTGAAAACTATAGGTGGTTGTTAATAACTTAAGTTTTTTAGTATAAATAATCATAGGTTTTTGTTTAAATAATAGAAAATTCAAAATATACCCATGTACCTTAAAAAAAAAAAAAAATCCCATGGATAAATCAATTTTTTTTCTACATTTTACACCATTTAAAAAAATTAAAACTCAAGGGACTCGAAAGTGAAGATTGAGAGTGGATTTTGGAAGTTTTTGGTCTAAAACAACTGTAATTGAAGATATTAAAGTAAATTGATGAATTATTTTGGTCTAAGTGAATTTATTTCCTTAATTTCAATATCATGATACTAAAATTTGAGTAAGAGTATCGATATTAAAATTTTTAAATTTTGTTGGGTTTGTTGTGATATTTGTTTGTATAAAAATAGAGGATATTTTATTATTTTAATATTTAATTTTGAGTTTGATTATATGTGAATATCTCTTACGGAATTAATCAATTTAATTTTCAATTAGACGCTATCTCATCATATAATATTCTATACTTATTTTTAAAAATAAAAAAAAGGGCCTTGTTTCTCCCTGTGATGCCTTCGATGAGCTGGCACAGAGACGTACAAACGCAGGGGACAGATGTCAGCGATTTGATCAGACGAGTGTGAATACACGTGTAGGTCACGGATAGGGGAAAAAGCGACGTCGTCGGGCGTGCGTGGGTTTAGTCAGAGTGGGCGGCTTAAAGTTCCTCCTGCAACCCCCACCCTCAACCTAGTGGAGCACTTCCAGTTTCCCATATTACCCCTCCGTTTACGCGGTCTTCAATAATCCTATTGTTAGATTATGAAAATATTGCCGAATGTAAGATGATTGCCTTCCCTTAAAGTAACATAAAATAAAATTATGATTTTACTCCTTTTTTTTGTTTTTTTCTTTTCAAAATTGACTTTGCATTATTGGATTGATGGAATACGTAAAAGTTCAAAATTGTATTTGAGAATTACAGCCAATTAACTGCATTTTTTTTTTTGTTCTTTTACAGAAATTAATTCATTAATGATTTGGCACAAAAAGATGAAGGTAGCAGCCAGGAGGAAACTTGCTAGATAGGATTTGAGGGTCACGGTAAAGTTTTGAAGATGTCTTCTTGTGATTGTACAAGCACATGGTCCAAGTTGAAAAATTATAATTATATTAATTTTCTTTTATATATTTTTTTAAAAATAATTATTTAATTATACCCAAAAAAACCATATTTAATACAATTATATAAAGAAAACAATAATTTAACTTTATGCTTGGGTCACTTGCATTGGATTTCTGATGGAAAATGCTTAAACAGAAAAACAAATTAATTGTTGTGACAAAAGTTGGCGGAGAGTAATGATAAGATAGATCATATTTAAAACTAATTTTTCGAATATATAGGGGAATAAAAATAAAGAAAATTTGAAGACCTAATATATTAAAATTAATTCAGAAATCTTTTATGATATGGTAAAATAATGTTGGCGGTCCCACTGTAACAAAATATAAGCTTCATAACATTTTATACTTTACGATAATGACGGTTAAACACGTCAGATTCAATCTAGAACAAGCAAAAACCAGAGTAATTGTGGAAGCGTGCAAGGTTATTTTAGTAAAAGTGTAGCAACAAAAATGTTTGATACGCGCTCTATGAGGTCCATGTTCCATCGCCATTACCGACCTCTCAATCCCTTCAAATCCCCACCCTCCTCTCTCTAACACCAAACTTTCGAAGCATCTCTCTCTAAAAACTCAATAATTCTCTGTGATATTTTCATTTCTCTCTCTATAATTCACGATATGGCTCAGAAGACAGAAAAGGAAGAGACGGAGTTCAAGGTACCCGAAACTTTGACTCTATGTATCAACAATTGTGGTTTCACAGGTAATCCAGCTACCAACAACATGTGCCAGAAATGTTTCAACGCCACCACGGCCTCCGCTAAATCAACCACCGCCACCGCCACCGCCACCGCCACCGCCACGACGACGGCTTCCGCATCAACAACCTCCGCTGCAACAACAGCAACCACCATGGATTCTAGCACAAGCGGAGGTGGTGCGATCTTAAAGTTCTCTAGCGATAAAACTACAAGATCTCGATTGATCGACCGGTCCTCAGATGCCACAGGTACAACCAGTCAAAGTCCGGAGTCAGATCGGCATAAAGCCGACGTCGTTGAGAAGAGCGTGGTAAACCGGTGTTCCGGCTGTCGACGAAAGGTTGGTTTGACCGGATTCAGATGTCGATGCGGAGAATTGTTCTGTGGAGAACATCGATATTCGGATCGGCACGATTGCAGTTACGATTATAAATCAGCTGGTCGTGATGCGATCGCTAGAGAAAATCCCGTCGTAAAAGCAGCTAAGATTGTTAGAGTTTGAGTTTCAAAAGACAAACAAAAATTATCAACATCAAAGCACGAGACCGACTCGATCTCGTCGGATCTCTTTCTCAGAATTATGGTGATCGGAAAAAATTTCTAGAGAGAGAAAGAACAAATTCTTGAAAAGATTTGTATCTCTTTCGATGATGATGCCTCTATAATTTGCTTTTTTTTAATTGGAGTTGGTCTATTGAGATTTGAGAAATGAAATTATTATGGTTTTAAGATATTTGTGTTTGTGTTCAAATTTTTAATTTTAATTATTAGGTTATTTCCTTTTTAGAAATCATAAATGGAGCTTAAGATTGTGGCATGTGAATGTAAATTTAAGAAACTTTTATGGGTTTTAGCGTCTCTATACCTCGTATCTCTGAAACTTTCGTCGGAAGGATCACAAATGCGTGGGACCCAGATAAAAGTGACTTTTGAATAGACTTATCGGCTCTGGTTGGTTTGGTTAACTCAATTCTAATTAGAATTGTCTCTAAATTTTTTACTTTAATATGATCAGAATTATAACCAGATTAATATGATATAACCGTAATTAATTTCATTTATTTATATAATATTCTTAAAAATTATATATCAACAACTTTCAATACATTTGGTAATTAAATTTTATTTTTATTATTGGAAAATAAAATATTTTAAAAATAAAAATCTAGCATAATCACAATTATTTAAAATAAGATATTTTTAATAACAAGTTTTATTATTTAAATAAATTTAAATTATTTTTGTATTAATCTAATTTAATTTTGAGCCATAACTTGTCTTAAAATTCGTTTTAAAAAATTCAACTATGACTCGAACCTGGACTATGAGCCTACAGAAAATTGTCAACTCGTCCTTTGAATTGTGATGTTTATTTATTTTATCGCCAGCTAGTCGACAAAATATCGCGATATGGTTAGGGGTTTGACAAAAGATGCGAGATGCCTGCATCTCGAACAGGACGTCGCCACGTAAGTGTACCATAAAGTTATTGGGAGAAAAGGTATAAAAATTAATTATTTGCCTTGTTGTCAAAAAATAAAATGAAAAAAGTTATTGTGGAGATCACAATAAGGATCCAACGGCTCTGATTGAAGGCTTGGCGCGTGCAATCTGTTAATTAGAAATAACGAGTAATTGATAGGGAGAAGGACTATTTTCCACCCATGTTTTGATGCATTCTCAAATTGGAACCCACGGCAGATGAAAATCCAGTTTTCCCATCTGTGACCAAACTGCCGTCCAATTTTCCAGTTAGAGATAGGGGCAAAATCATCATTTGCTATTTAAAACCTTAAAACTTTTAAATATTATCGTTTCCCCCCTCCAGGTTTTAAAAAGTAATAACTAACCCATCCTCAAAGTTTGAAAAATTTAATTTCACCCCCTAGGGTTTGCTTCCTTCTCTGGCCACCACCGACGGCCGCTGCAATCGATCGATGAGAGATCTCCGACTACAAAGGACGACGAAGGACGACCCTTCGTCGCCCAAATTTGGACGACGAAGCGTCGTCCAGATCTGGAAGAACAGACGAAGGACGACGCTTCGTCGTAACGTCTGGACGACGCGACGAGCGACGAAGGACGACGAAGAGTCGTCCTTCGTCGTCTGGGTGGAGCGACGAAGCGTGCGACGAAGAGATCTCTGTCTCTTCGTCGCATTGTGCGACGAAGAGATCTCCGTCTCTTCGTCGCACCGTGCACCAGGAAAAGGAGATCTCCATCTCTTCCTTCTTCGGCCACCACCGTCGTCGCACCAGCAGTAGGAGGAGGCAGGTGACTACGCCGGAGACGACGTCGGGAGATGAAGTTGAAAATGGGGGTGAAACTGCTAGTTTTGAAAGTTATGGGGGGCGGCTGTTTTTTGAAAAATTTGGAAACCCTAGGTTTGGGGGTGAAAATGTTAGTTTTTAAAGTTTAAAAACTTTAGGTTGGGGGTGAAATGTTAGTTTATAAAACCTAAGGGGGGTGAAAGAAACCCTCACAACAATTTTGGGTTGAATTTTGCAGAAGGGCATTTTTGTCATTTCATCTAACAAGGGTAAAATAGACATTTTACCCTTATGCAAACAGAAATCATCCATTTTAACAGCTCACGGGTGGGAAAATTGGATTTTCATCTGCCGTGGGTGCCAATTTGAGAATGCATCAAAACATGGGTGGGAAATAGTCCTTCTCCCTAATTGATAAGAGAAAAAAGCCAAGCACGAAAGTGAGAGGTCGGGTGTGGCCTTTCAGTGGCTTCAAGAGGTGTCAGCGATATATAAATAATTTATGTAGGAAAATACGCATTATCTTCGCAATATTTAAAAGACTAACAGTTAAGAATCTCACCGGTTGACGAAGAAAATGTTACCCAAAAAAAAAAAAAGTAATTATTTTAATAGAAAAAATAAATAAATTGATAAATTGGCAAAAATTATTGGACTGTGTATTGTACTGTATTATATTATTACTTAAAGTATAGTTTCAGGTAACATTATCATAGCATTACCCACAATTGTTTTATATTTTTACATTATTTTGTTAGAATAAATGAAAAGAAGAATTGATGAGAAATCAGGCTTGGGACCAGACCAGAGTATAAAATAATGGCCTTTTTTATATGAAAAGTGGAATATGTTTGGTACCCCAATTATGGGAATCAAAGCCTTTTAAGCACAAACAATCCATTATTTAAAAAAAAAAAAAACAATTACCAAAAAATTTAGGCACATTTTGTTGCTCAGGAAATTTCAGAATATTATAGAAATTTTTGAAAGAATACATATTTTTTAAATATATAAATTATACATTATTACAGAATTAAATATCATATTATTTATAATTTAAAATAACTTAATTATTTAATTATATATTTTTTTTTCATTTTTGACTCTGATTTTGGGTCCACGTGAAAAGTTCAGGCCGTCAATTCACCGCCCCAACATTTTTCTTTTTTATATTATTATTTTTATTCTTAAAAAAATAAAACAGTTAGCCCAATATCAAAATCAAGTCGCTTTCATTTTGAAAGAAATATCAAATCCAAAAAAAATAAAAATCAAATAAAAAATCAAATCAACTCTATTGAGCTTTGCCTGTGGTGGAGTTAGTATAAGGAATAAATATATATATATATTTTTTTAATCTTTAATAAGAGAATATTACGTAACAGTGCCAACTTTAATGTTGATTTGGTGCAATGTACACATGAAGCATTTTTGTTCCTGACTGAAAAATGACAAAATTGGTATCAATAAATTACCAAGCTGTCGACTTTACCTTTTTTTTTTTTTTTTTTTTTCTATTGTTTTATTTTTGTGGGTTACTAAATAATTTTTTAATTAATTATCTTTTTTTTTTTTTTAATTTTGAAACTTCTGATGTTACAAGAATGACTTCAAAAGATAAAAATAATAAAATGATAACAAATTTAGTTTCATTTTGTATAAATTGTTTACATTTAAGGTATGTTTGGTTGAAGTATTTTTTTTTTATTAAATTAAAAGATTATCACAAAAATATATTACTTTGAAAATTGATTTACATAAATTAATATTGTATTTAGATAAATTGATATATAATATATATAATTATTATGATTAATTGATAATAATAAAAAATATTAAAATATTATTTTACTTTAATATTATTTGGAATTTCTTCTCTTTGAGTAATAGTGTTCAATTTTGGCAACTCAAGATTTGTCCTAATACAAGGCTCATAAGCCCCAAATGTTCAATGGGAAAGATTAAGACAAATTAAGGAACAAACCTAGTTGCTTGCTGTTCAACATTTTTGGACCATTTCTCAATTTTTACATGTGGGTTTTTCTGAAGAGACAAATTAGATGAATTAAACGTGTAAAGTTGAATTTATTTTTAATTTCAGAAATGGTGCATAAACCTTTCAAAGAACCGAAAGTCTCTTCAAGCTTCCCCACCATTCTACACCATCAAACAAGAATCATTTACCAACTTGAATTGAAACTCTCAACTTTAAAATATATTATATTATTGCTGATATTTTCTATGCTTTTGCCAGCTATTGATATTAAAGAATTCATTCTACTTGCCAATGTCATTAATTTAGCAGCTATGTTTTGTCTGCAAGAAAGATATCACAAGGTGACAAGTGTTCTGTTTAGCCAAACTTGTCCCTTGTCTAATTCCAGGGACATAAACAAGGATGGTCCCTGGAAAAATGGTTCTCTCATAGGCAAAACTTTGTTGTATGAAGTCATATCTAATATGCAATAAAAAGAAATATATATAAGGAGAGTGGTCTTACAACTAAAGCATATGTCAGGGTGAGAAGCATCAATGGAGACAAACAGAGTGAGATAGACAGTTTTAGCACATTAGTTCATAGAGTAGCATGATTCAAGAGCTAAGAGTAGGCTAGAACCAATATTACAAGAAACTATCTATTTTGCAATAAGCCAGCTTTTAAAAAAGTGCAGCGAACAAGCATAAAACAGCATAAAGATTCAAATTTAGCAGTTTCGGAAGGAGAACAGATGGAAAAGATATTTAGGACCCATCCGGCTGGACGAAAGGGTTGGAAATCTCATCTGTACCATCAGTTGGTGACACTAGCATTACAGCAGTTCCTCTACACACCTGCAGTGCAATAACATATTGTCAAATCATTGACAATACAAGGGAAAAACCAGACCCAACAATAAATCAAAATACTTAGTGAAAACATTATATATTTGAAGAGTGGAATTTTTAATAGGTCATGCTTGCAGGCAGCGTGATCTCCCCTGCTTTTTTAAAATGTATCTATACTTTCTGTGAAAAAAGTGCAAAATTTCCAAGGATTGATATCAGAAACTTTTTAAAAATTCATCAGTATGAGAGAAACTCCATTGAATATTAGATAGTTCACATACTATGCCATATGTCAAATTTATTAAAAATTCGATGCTATGTCTTAGAAAGGTTAGTTTTTTGGTCATACACAAAATATGAAGCTCTGTATTAAGTGCCTATAGATATCTAATGAGCAAGGAATTCTGGTATGGAGTTCACATGATGAATATACAGTTTCATAATGAGAAATGAAGAAATAAATCTCATAAAACTATTGACAGGTATAATGATAGCCAATCTTACACTCGTGCAGTCAGATCCACATTCATTCAAAACCTAACAGTTTAAGTGATATAAAAAAATGATCTTACAGAAAATAATCCAACAGATGCAAGCTATTGAGGCAAAAATCCAACATTTTACTTTCTAACACAATCCATGCCCAAGTGGGATGCATCCTTCTTGATGACAATTATGATAAAGTAAACATACTAAAAAGGCAAAAGAAAAAAGCAGCATACTATTAGGCCAAGTCGCCTGGTCTGATCAGTAGTCTTCAATGGATCATCAGCATCTGAAGAGCAATCAAACAAATTCAAACAAGTTCTTTGCACCAATATCAGAAGATACACATTGCAACAAAAGATCTTATATTTACTGGGAATTTCACTGGTCAAGAAAGGGCAACTGGTGTATACTCAAAGCAGTTGCATGGGATGATAAGAAGACTTGTTAAAGGAAAGGGTCAGCAGCAGCAAATTTATAATGAGCCTAAAAACTTGGATCTTCTACAAAATACTACACTGCCCAAAATAATGAGAAAATCATCCTAGAATAATTACCAAGTTACTATAAAACAGGTTTAAATGAATCGTGAGTTAATTCAATGACAATAATTAGTAATCTAAATAACTCCTTAATACTCACATAAGAGGAAGGGCTTTAATTTCTAACTGTACGAGAAGACAAGAATCCAACTTTATTCATTCTAGGAAATTAAGCAAACACATTTCACCAAAAGACAAGAGTTTGATTGAGAACAAGGACATGCCTCAAGGGAACCTTACAACATGAAGTATGGATCTCCAAAATTAAAACCTTATATACATGTTTTTCTAATAAATTTGTCATGGGCAAGGAAGCTTGAGACATAAGACCTTGAATTTTGAAGACTTTTAGTATATAAATAAAGTTATCCATGCATCATCATGGAGTTGAGCCTATAAAATGAGTTTACTCAAGCCTTTAGAACTGCTTGAGCCTTTGAAGACTCAAAAAACATAGTCACCAGTTTAATAGCTTTAATGATCTTCCTTGGCAAGAAATATTTCATACTGACTAAAACAATACACATTAGAAAATGAACCCAACTATTTTTCCCCATGGTATTCAATTCCCTGTATCTCAATTAATATGCATTGAAAATAGAGAAATTTATTTCAGTAGAGCATAGACATTACTAAGCGAAGTTTGCCTCCAAAAAAATTCTGAATGAGAAAAGGAAAGCAACATATCATAATTGATGAGAGAAAAGACTGACATCCATGTACAAACAGCTAGATTGTTGTGGTCTTGACCAACTGATAACAAATTTAACATTTTTAGAAGATAATTTCTATTTTACTTAATCCTTCCCATCATCATCATAGAAAACCATAACAAGCAAACCACAGTGTAACTATAGCATATAACCGCCACAGATGCATATGAAAATATATCCATGTATCAAACTAGTGATTACCTCTTAGAAACTCAATAGCTTCATCGAGGACAAGATTTAGTAACTGATCATACCCTTTCAGAGTCCCTGTCACTGTAACCATAAAAACAAAAATGTCAATCATCCAATCATATACCAACATCAAATCAAAGGAAACTTTGGAACAATGCATTAACCAACATGGCTTCAAATCATAAATCATTCCGTTTATAAGTTAATACATAAGAAAATTTGATCCACGATGAACCTTCAGCATCATGATAGCCTATTCTCAACAAGACAGCCAACAAAAACCCTCTTTTTTCTTTGATCACATTCAACTTATACATTATTCACTTAATTTTAGCTGAAACCAAATCATAGTGCAATTAGCAGCTGAAAACTATATATAAGAAAAATATTAAAAACTAAAAATAAACGAAGCAACAGTAAAGACCTTGTCTTCCACCAGTGAGCTTAACTTGGACACCTTTATCTACAAACTTGGCCAAATCCAGAACAGTTTCTTTCCTCCCTGACTATATAACACATAAATAAAAACTAATTTAAACAAAAAAAAAAAAATTTGAGTTCTGGGCAAGTTTAGACTAAAATAATGATTTATCGAATGGAAAGTTACCATCTTATCCTCCCTGAAGCTTTTGCAGCTCCTCCTCTGCTAAAATTCGCTTAAAGAAACCAAAAGAGAAGCTACGTAGAGAGGAATATTTATCAATTAATTGGAATAAATTAATAAGGAAAAAAAAACTATTGTTAACGAAGAGCGTTTGAACTTACTCAAAGGCTCGCTCTTTGTTTCTGTGTCTGCGATTAACGATGAAGCTTTGGAGAGGCGATGCGCGAATCATAGGAACTAGAATAGGGAGTGAGAGAGGCCTTGATTAGGATATGGGCTTCAGTCTGGATCATGTTTTGACACATTGGGCTCTAATGGCCCATTTAGAAAATTTAAATGAATTTTGCTGGAGTAGGTTCCTCTTTGCTTTTCGCGGTACACACATCTAAACACCCCGATCTCTTATTTAATTAACAATAGGGGCAAAACAGACAAATTAAAAAAGGAAATTATAGAATAACTTAAATTATTACCTGTATTTATTTATAAATCCAAAATTAGAATCTCGTAATATAGAACATAAAATGACTGAAGCCATATCCTATATTTTAAACTTATTTATGAAAAATTTATATGCATGAAAATATTTTTATGAATTAAAAAGAAATTCTTGAAATGACATAAATAACCTCGATTTGAGGCTTTCAAGTAATTTTGTTGAAAATCGAGGGCATCTTCTTCATCGTAAAACCCTCTATTTATGACTGCAAGGCGCTAGGGTTGGATTTAACAGCCGCAGACGCGGAGTGAGGAAGCTCGAAGTGGTAGGAACGAACGCAAGAGCAGCAACAATGGTGGAGAAGACAAGCAAAGGAAGGCAAGAAGAGGTTGTTACTCGCGAGTACACAATCAACCTCCACAAGCGCTTACATGGCTGGTACTATATTATTTTTCTCCTTCTTTTTCTTTATTGCTGTTGTAGATCTGATTTATCCATATGCGCGTTTTTTATCTTTTCTTTGGTTGCTACATCTTTGATCTTGATATATGAAAATCTTTTCTTTTTTGTTTAATTATATGTGTACGGGCTGCCTGTGAGTATTGAATTCTGGCTATGAATATTATTGTTTGATAAATGGGCTAGGGTGTTGGTGTTTGAAAATTAGGGTTTGCTGTGGAATTATTTTCAAAGAGTAAATGGTTATTGCAAGCAAGAATAACGACATTTTTTAGCCATTAATTATAGACATCATCATGTTCAGCAAACATTTCTCTACGCAAAGCTTTAGTTATGGTAGTCAATAGCGATTTCTTAAACTAAATGAGTTGAGACTTCAAGCAGTCAAGATTACCAGTTGTGGTTAGTACGTTCTGTGCAAGTAGCAAGGTAGCACAAAGTTTAGGATTTAATTGACGCTAGTGGGTTTCTTTAAAAAGGCCAAATTCTGTATCATGCTGGTTGTAATGGACCATTTATGACTTGCTTTGCTTTCCGCTGTTATTGGGGTAGGCTTCAAGCATAAAAATCCATGCTATGTTGCACTCAAACATTTAGCTGATATCCTGTGCATTGTAATATTTTTTTCAATCTGTTCTCATGTGGAGGTTTACTAGCTATTTCCCAAGTAACCATACTTTCCAACATTGTGCAGTACATTCAAAAAGAAGGCACCTAAAGCAATTAAGGAGATCAGAAAGTTTGCTCAAAAGGCTATGGGGACTACCGATGTTAGAGTTGATGTGAAACTCAACAAACAGGTATGGAGCCGTGGTATTCGCAGTGTGCCAAGGAGAGTTCGTGTTCGCATTGCACGAAAGAGAAATGATGAGGAAGATGCAAAGGAGGAGTTTTACTCCCTAGTTACTGTTGCTGAGATCCCTCCTGAAGGATTAAGAGGGTTGGGAACCAAGGTTATTGATGAAGAGGATTGAAATAGTGTTACCGCCTAGTTATGGAACCGGAATTTTTGGTTATAATTTCTTTAATTTAGTGAATTTTGTTTCATTATGGATTCTCGAAACAACATCCAGTATGTTAAACTATCTTGAACTTATTGTGATTATGATCTCTTTTACTTCATGTGATGAAAACGTGGCAGTATCGTTTGTGAGAAATTATTGTTTCATGTGAGCTATATGTTTCAGAAGATTTCGATTATCAAACTGATGCCGCAAACTACATGAGTTAATGTTGGCCTTCATGGATAATGTATATATGGTATGATCATAATCTGCAATTTTTTAGGTTTGCTGATCAGTCAATAAGAATAGTTTCTGGAAAATAATGATAGTTAAGTTTTGCTTTCTATTTTCATAAACAGTTGTTTGGTCATTGCAAAACAGAGTCCAGATTATTTTGTTTTCTCTCATTGGAACCAATAATATCCTGAATTTAGTATTATCCTAAACTGCTATAAATTATTTGATCTGGATGTATACAGAGCTGAACATTCAATTACTTTTTTCTTTTTCAGTTTAGAGGTTTCTTTTAAGCAAGGATGTATCACAATGTATGATTAATTGCGGTGTATGGTGCAAAATACTGCTGTATATGTTTTGTTGTTAAAAATTAAATTTTATTAATTTCAAAAGTTCTTCATCATGCTTACTGAGTTATGCTTCAGATTTATGTTTCTGATTATTTAGTAATCCATATAAATCAGATGTTAATCAGCAAGGCTGTGGAGAAAAATCTCCGCTTCATTATCTGTTTTTGGGTTGATTTTCACGTTTGTTGGCCTTTTCACACTCTCTAAAAGCAGGGTTACCTGCTGATGTAATAAAGCAAAGTACTATACTTGTTGCAACAATCCAGGTAGCGAAGGATAGGATGCCGCAGATAAGAGTACATTTTCTGCAGTCAAATATACCCAAAACATCAGGAAAAAATATAGAAGCTTGTAGAAGATATAGTCTGAGGCCGGTAAAGCTGCTGAAGATGCATAGATAGAAAAGTTAAGTAGTTTCTTACGTGAGATGAAGCAGCTTCGGCTTGAAAAGGAACAGGCTCTTAAAGAGAACCAGTCTTTCAAGAGGGGATATTAAGTCAACTGTTTACCAAACTAGAGACTGAACAACTGAAAATTGATGAGCTTGAGAAGGAGCGTATGCAGAAGTCTGAGGAAAGTTGATGAGGCGATGGAATTGCAGAATAAGTTACTCCATTTGGTTCGAGCAAAAGTCAGTGTGATTGTGTGGATCAAAGCAAACAAATAAAAGAGCATGACGAGAAGGCTAAAACACTTACTGCTGAACTGAATAGCCAGAAGAAGAAAGCTGGTGAGCTCCAGAAGGAACTTAGCAAAAGACTGAAAATGTGTCCAGGAGAAAAAATTTGTCTTAAAAGATTTAAATGCTAATTTTAAATATTTCAAGTGATGACTGATCTGAAAAATGAGAACACTCATCGTTGTGTTTGACTCGAGTGAAGACTCGTGCCTGCATGTGCTTGTGCGTACATCATCTGCTATGCTAAATTCTAATATTTGTTCTGTTTCCGGGTGTTGCAGACCTTGAAGACAAAAGTCTCAATACTCGTGTGGTTCATTGTGACACAAATGAAGTGAAAAATGAGTCTGACTTCAGTGAGAACTTGGAGACTGACAAAGGAGCCAAATCATTTCAGATTTCAAGCTTTCGTCCGCCTACATGTAATATTTTTATTACACCAAAATGTTCCTCAAATATAAAATCTGCCCCAGCAGTAGCAGGCACAACTCACGAGGTGACCTGCATCCTCTTGGAGAGATAACAGGTCTTGTCAGTGCCTAGGTGGTGTCAACCCTCATGACTATTTTCTTGACACTTCCTTTGAGAACATAAAGAGGAAACTTGAAGAAATCAACGAAGGAAGACGGGTTTCCTTTTTCAACAGTAACTCATCCAAGTAAGACTATGTTATTGAGCAGAATCAACTAATCTAATAACTGATTTTGTAATCATTAAATCAAGCATGTGGTGATATTATAATATTATAATAAAGGACTTAAACTCATTCACTCTTCTATACAAAGTCTTCTACTTAAGCTATCTCTTGGAGATGGAAGAAGTTCACTTTGTTGAGGTCGCAGCTGAGAAAGACAAGAATCCTGATAGCTCGCATGATGAAACACAGAATATGAAAGTTGATTTTGCACACCGGAGACTGCCGAGACTAGATGCAATAGCTGGAAAAAGAGGTTACAACTATGTCAAACCAGTAATAAAGGGCTAACCGGGAAATTTTGAAAGGAGTTGAATGTAGTCGGCAGTGCAAGAAATTCTTTGATTGGAAATATCAATTAGCCCCAGTCATGGTTACATTTTATACAACCCATCATGCGTAAAAATTTTCAATTACCCCCTCATGTATTGCATAGTTCATATATACATATAGTAAAAATCATTTTTAACCCCACCTTATTACTATTATTATTATTTTGATAATGAGGAATCTCACTCGAATTGAGCTACCCTTGTGATAGAATTAATTACACTATGTCCTTTTATATGAAACCCTTTCTATTACCACTCAAACAATTTTTTGGAGACTTTTTAATCTTATTTTCTCTGAAGAAGAATTACACATGCTGTCAAAATACGAAAATCTTGTCTAATTCAATCACAAGACCATTTATATGTAACTCAAAGAAATTACAATCAATTCCATTAAAATAAATAATAAACTCAAAATTAATAAAATTCGTTTAAATTTAAGTATAAGTTGTTATCATTCCCTTAGTATAAAGAAAATTATCATTAATTCAAACCTAAAGAATTTATAAGAGAGGGGAGAATTTTATTTGTTCCCTAGAAATCTAAGGTGATCAAACCAACCTCAATGCAAAACAAATGGCAACATACGACTAAAATCTTATAAAATTTGATTTTTCCAAGGTTTGAGCCTTTGATATTGCACAACCAATTGACTTTAATTGAATTTAGGTTTTTGTTTGAAAGGTTAGGGAAGATGACAATTTTATATTTAATTTGATAACAATAATATTTTATATATTATAATACGAATAAGTGATTTTGAATTTAAAATAATTTTTTATCAATTTAATTGAAGGTTATTTTAATATTAACCCCTTAAAATAACTAATTTAATTAATATTATAAACTCATAGAAAACAAATATATAAATGTATATAAATTTATTAAAATAATAAAATTATGTATAATTATAATTAATATCAATTTAAATACGTGTTATAATTAATATATATATTATAATATGATCAAATAATTTTAAATTAATAATAAAATAATATTAAATAATATGATATATATATATATAATATATATATATATATATATTTAAAATGGATAGATTTAATATTATTTTTTCTTTTCACTAGGAAACCTATAATTACCTTATGAGAGTTAAAGGGTAGAGGTCACAAAGTGTTAAAAGTAAGTCCTACATTGTGTGATCTTCCACGAGCACAGGGCAGCCCTAATTGAAGGCCGCGAGTTCTCTTCCTTCTTTTTACAATTACGTAATTCACCAAACCATTTCCCTTTCGATTCCACCAAAAACCGGTTGAAATAATCTCTATCTCGTTTGCGAATCAGATATCTTTCTCAAATTGAAAATTTACTATTGTTTGGGTAATTTATCTTATTAATTTTGGATATTATTTGGTTGATTAAGGTTTAGATTCACCTCATGTTGTAGTTGTAGGGTTTTGAATTTAGGATTTTGTTTATGATTTATTATTCATTCGTTAATAAAAAAGTGTTGGTTGGTGTTAATTTCGCATGTATTTGCTATATAATAGCGGTATATCATTGAAAGCGTAGGATTATTATTGTTGTTTATCTTTGTACCAATTTATTAGTCGTGAAAATTTTGTAAAATTCTCATATGGGAATTATTTGTCACAAAGGTTATTTGATGATTTTGTGAAATTTTGGATCTTGATTGTTGGGATTCTTGAATGCGATAGATTTTTTAACTTTATATTTTGATTTATTTTGTCAATTATTGTGTTTACACAATTTTTGTGATTGTGCTTTGTTTTTAATATGCTGTTGGTGTGTTGCCCAATCCTTCTTTTGTTCTGTGCTGTATGCTCTGTTCTCATGTGTGTTTATGACACTTGAGGTTTTTACTTTTTGTTTGTTTTGGGAGGATATTTTCAATTTGAATGAATTATGCTGTGGCAGATTTTTTTTAAAAATTATTTTTAATATAGGATATGATTGTTGATGCTTGATCAGTATGGCCATGTTATGCAATTAGTGTAATTTCTATGTATCTATAAAGGGATCGATGAAAATTTCCAGTTCAATATCTGAATATCTTGGAAGCTTGCTTGTTGAACAGCCTAAATACTTTGGCCTCCTAGCTAATGGAGAAAGGAACACCCCCTAGCCTTTTTGTTAATGATGGCTCCTTCATGGAGAGGTTTAAACAGCTTCAACAAGGCAAAGACAAGGAAAAGGAGCGGGAGAAAGGCACTTCATTAGTAGAGGAGTATAAACCTGTCAAGATTGTATCAGGGACTTCAACTCCTAAAGTATCTATAAGAAAACCCATTGTGGATATACAGAAGACCAACTCTGCTGCATCAGGCGGCAAACTTGCTTTCAGCTTGAAACAAAAGTCTAAGGTTGTGGCACCTCCTGTTAACTTTGGTGCAGATGAGGATGAAGATGAGACTGATGCTGAAAATGGTTCAGGTGATGCTCCAGTGAAACGGCAGAAGTTGGGTCAGCCAGAGGCATCTGAGCAATCATCAAAACAAGTTGCAGTTGGTAATTACTGTTGATATATAAATGTTCTTTTATCTGGTTGGGTTTTATTGGAAAGTCTTTGTGGATCTTCTGGAACTTTAATTTATTGGGGAACAAGAAACAGGAAAGAGATAAATAATCTGTGCATCTGGTCTTTAATAGCTTTATTGCAATTTCAGTAGTGCTTATACATCAACTCATCACTCTTGAGGAAGATATTTTCAGTGTCTTCACTATCCTTTTTAGCTAACTTTTAAAGATTATTTATGTTGAAACTATTATACTGCTTACCTCTCTCAAATTAATCATGTTTAATAGTTGTGTGAGTCACTTTGTGAGGGAAATAATCTAGGCATGTTGTCTGATCTTGAACTGGTGGATGAAGAGGGCAAAACATTCTTGAATATTTCTGTCTCATTAATGCAGCTTATACCCTTAGTACCAATCAACATTGGTGGAAAGAGATGTTCAATGAAAGATTTGGAATATGTGGCAGCCTGCTACAAGAGTAATTTGCATTCCCTTGTTCATGGTCTCAGTATTAATAAGTTTTATAAGTGATATGCAGCACCACCTTCCCCAAGTGATCCTACTGTGAAGAAAGTTGCAGACAAATTGGCAAGTTTTGTTGCCAAACATGGAAGGCAATTTGAGCATGTAACGCGTCAAAAGAATCCAGGAGACACACCATTTAAGTAAGTTGTTCTACTATCTAATTCCTTTTGTGTCTTTTTTTTGGGGAGTTCTTCATACGCAGTGGAGAAATTGAATTCTGCATGTTGCTGCTTATAGTGTTTCTCAGCCACAAAATTTTCTGTGCTTAAGGGTTTGGTATGTGCTGTGTTTTCTGTTAATTGCAGATTCCTTTATGATGAGAGTTGTGCAGACTACAAGTATTATGAATACCGACTTGTAGAAGAGGAAAAAGCTCTTTCACAGACCATGGAAACTCAGACGCCTCACAGTGGTGGGTAACCTACATTTCTGCTATATCCCTGTTTATGTCAGCTGTTTGGGTAATGCAGCGAGGTGCATAAAATTTTGATATCTTGGAAATGTTCTCAATAGAAATGTTTATTTTAACTCCTTCTCTAAAATTTTTATTTCTTGGAAATATATTTATAATGTCGGCCACTTTATTTGGACAGGTGGTACAAGCACTTCAGCCTCTAAATCTACCAATGTTTCTCAAAAGTCTCTTCAACAGCAAAATTATCAAATCCCTGCCTCAGCTTTATATGAAACTGCTGAAGAGCCAAAAGCTTCTCTGGCTTCAACTCAAGCAGTTTCATCAGGAAGGCCTGGCAATGGTATATATGTATCTTGATTAATTAATTTTGGATTTTAATTGAGAGATTAGTTTTCTGTAAACTCTTATAACGAAAAGGTTCTTGCCATTACTTGGCTCTATTAAATCAACAAACATGTAATCATATGTGCATTCCTGCACCTTATTTTTATGCTCTTAAAATTTTAGGTGAATCTAGTGGACCACCTAGTGCTGATCCTATAGCTATGATGGAATTTTACATGAAGAAGGCTGCTCAGGAAGAAAAAAGGAGACAGCCTAAACAGTCAAAGGATGAGATGCCCCCTCCTCCTTCCCTTCAAGGTTCTCATCTACTCATGAACTATGATTTTAGCAGTTTCCCATTGGGTGGTGGGAGCTTTTTATTCTAGTTTTCTTGTAGGAATTCAATGTTACTTTGTATACAACAAACGTGACTTTCACAATATTTTAAGTGCAGGTCCACCTTCTAAAAGAGGTCATCACATGGGTGATTACATTCCACTAGAAGAGCTTGAGAAGTTCATGGTTAACTGTAATGATGCAGCTGCACAGAAAGCTGCAAAAGAGGCTGCAGATAGGGCAAGAATTCAGGCTGACAACATTGGCCATAAGCTTTTGTCCAAAATGGGTTGGAAAGAAGGTCATGCCTCTTGCCCTTTTCCACATATTTGATATGATTTGAGTGAAGCTTTTAATAATGCAACCTTAGAAATATTGATGGGTGAAGTATCTGAATTGTTATGGCAATGAATGTTTATTTATTTGCTTGTAGAACTCAGAGATCGTTTTTTTCCTTTGCAATGTTTTAATTAACTATTAGCATTATCTCCCTTGTGTGCATGTGTCTATATGTTGCAAAGAGGAAGCTTGGGTTGCCTTCATAAATGGTGTGATCTGTTTAGTAATGGCAGCATGTAAATTCTTTGCAAGGTCATTTAAGCTGGCCAATAAATAATACTAAATAAATAAATAGGAGCTGTTTATCAAGTTGCATTGCAATTTAGTTTTATGAATTTAGAGTACATAAAAGTAAATGCATACTGTAAACTAACTTGCTAGTTAAAATGTGTGCACAGCAGCATCATGTGTGAAAGATTGTGTTGAAATTGTTGTATGTTGGTACCTTGCCATGTATGAAAGATTTTGTAGGAATTCCAGCTAGTCAGCTACTGCTTTTTTATTCCTGTTACATGCATGAATTAATTTTTTTGTTAAGTTTGTCTGAGTTTAGCAGTCATGGGAAAACCTTGTTCATGTTTCCCATTCCTATTTCCTTTATTTCAAGGAGAGGCTTGATAAGTTAACTCCATGGATTGCAGGTGAGGGCCTGGGGAGCTCCAAAAGTGGAATTGCCGATCCAATCACAGCAGGTGATATAAAGACAAACCATTTGGGGGTTGGTGCACATAATCCTGGGGAGGTAACTCCTGACGATGATATATATGAACAGTACAAGAAGCGAATGATGCTTGGCTACCGGCACAGACCAAATCCTATGGTATAGTCTCAATGTTTATTAAATTTCTTTTCCCATGTCATTTACATTTGCTTTCTGCTCATGTTGGTTTGCTGATTTTATTTCAATATTTTCTAACAGAACAATCCCAGAAAAGCATACTACTGAGCGGCTTTTCATTCTGTCATCAACTCATCATCTGTTGAATATTGCCAAAAGGAAATAACTAGATGTTAAAGCTACTTGTTATTTGTGAGAAAAGGAAAATTAGGTTTGTTGATTCGCAATAGAACAAATGGGTTTGGTGTTTGTTTTGATGAAATTGAATGCTTACAGAATTGGTATATATATGCTATCTTAAGATTTGATTAATTGCTTGAACAATCCTGATAAAGGGCCTACATGGCTCATCTTGTAATTGGTAATTTTTTTTAACTTTGCCTGCTCTCACTCAACAGTGTAGAAATTAAGAAATGGTTTCTTCAAAGTTTGAGATTTGTATTTCTTAGAAGGATGAATTTATAAAATTGGTTGTTTAACTATTAGCTTATTTTCTGCACATTGCCCTTGTACAACGGCTGATGGCTGTACCCAAAAAAAAAAATCACACTGTTGTAAACTATACAAGTTGTAAAGATTACTGCAAGAGCATAACCATTTGTTCCAGCCATAAACTGTGTCCAACTTCTCCCTGGAAAATAAAAAAGGAAGAAGAAAAAATAAACTACTGAGAGTGAGAGTTTAGTGACTTGAAGTTTTTCACGTGTCTCTGTTTCCTTCTAGACAAACAGCTTTCCTAGATTTCTGAATTTGAACCCATTTTATTCCCTCTGAGCATAAGAAATAAAAAAAGAAAAGAATTTGACAAGTCAATAAGAAAGGTGATGGCATGCAATATTCGGATGCTCTTTGGCATCTATGAGAAGAATATTAAACTTTGAGAATTTCTCATAGGAATTTGGTTGCCTGGAAAGTTGCAAGCCTGCATGAATGGTCAATTATATTACTGAATATTCTCTCTTTAGTTAGTGAATGGTCAATTCCTGGATAAACACTGAACAGCGCTGCATTGAAAAAGATTCTCCCGCAAAAATAATAATAATAATAATAAAATAAGAAATTGGTCCCTTGGAAATAATTATTTGAGTTGATAGATAAGATCCCAACGTTTTTATTTAAGTCAATATTAATTTTAAGTCCAACATTTTCGCTTAGGAAAGATGCCACCTGCCTTCCCAGCTAAGACCTGGGGAATTTATGCTTGATTGGCAAATTAGAGTAGTCAAGCTCTGATGAATGTTAAGCCAAATGTTTCAAGTTGCTTTTGGGATCAGGAAGGAGCATTCCCTGTGTGTGAGTCAGATTGTAATTAATTATACAAAATTAATTAGAAGAATATCCCATGTCTCTAAAAGTGAGAAATTAAAGCTAATCCACACTAATCTTGCAGGACATTGGGCTACATATGTTTATTACTTTCTTAATCTCATTTTAAGTCTATTGTTTTGAAAAATTTTCCGATTTTCTAATTAAAAATATAAACTCCCCAAGAAATTATGCGTTGCCAAAACCTTCCCACTTAATATTGATTTATAGGGTTACAGCTCATAGAAAGATTATTATATATTAAGAATTGTTAGAAGATATGTGTATGACGTAGAACCTAAAGTTAGTGGCCTCAAAAGCCACCGAGCATGTATACCAGAATATAAATATTATTAATTTTATTTTTGTCTTTTTTATACTTTGATCGATTTGGTACAATCCAGAGCAAAGTATTTTTTAAAATTGTCTTTACCCAACCTTATCTAAGTGATCGTGGTGTGTGTACACAGATATGGGTGAAATTCAAAATATATTTTAACCCAATAAAACTATGTTCATCAGTATATAAAATAAATGCATATTTAATATGTATTAATATATAATTAAATAATTTTAAATTAAAAATAAAATAATATTCAATCAATTGTATATTAATTTATATATTTAAAACGAGTATATATAGTTTTACTCATTTGAACTATTTTTCATGTGCTTTTGATAATTGGAGGATAAATTTAATGCTTTAAATAAGACTAAACATATTTATAACCTTATTGAATTCCAATTAAAATTGATAAAATATTAGAATTTTATAATAAATATTCGAATTCGAATCTCTATCACATTTGTAAAATTTTTTACTTATTTAATGTAATAGTTATCCGTTCAATAAATATAGATAGAATTTTTTATTATAAAAAATAAATAAATCCAACTAAACAATATTAAAAAGAAAAATGTTAGAAGTGCTTTTTATCTTAGCTTGCAGATAAGCCAAACTAAAAGGCAGTAATTTATAAATACTACTTTAAGGTAGACATGCTATTGATAAAAAATAATTGGAGAATTCTCAAGTGTTTTTAGTATTATAAAAAGAAAAACCTTGAAACCTAGGAAACTTGTGGCCAAGTGGTGGAGGATATGTTCTTTGTATCCATTAGAATAGCTTTGATTGGTCAGAATAAATTGGCTGAATTATTATTTATTCCTATTTTTAAATGACTCTATTGAATAAAGATATAAAATTTTTAAATTAAAGATAAAATAATATCTAATTATATAATGATATATTATATGTACTTATTTGTGTTTGAATTCACGTATTATTGTTGATAACTAATATCTTTACTATTTACTGTATATATAAATTTATCAAAAACATTAATTTTATCAGTTGTTTACGTGACACCGATCGGTCTTGCAAGTCTCCGGCTTGGAAACAATGCATGAACCTACTACTTTGCTTTACGAATCAGACAAAAACTGTGTCTCGCGGGCTTGCTGTAACTATCATCCGGTGGTTACAGGGCCTTGATTCTTCCGTGAGATCTGCGTGCATTGTCAATTTGTCATAACGACTACAATGTCATCACACATCATGAAACCATCATTTTCGGTTGTTGATGACGGGAAGTCGTAGGAATAATGTGTTTGTCAGTGCTCTGAAGCCAAAGCTGCAATGTGTTGGATTGTTGTTTGGTACCGTTTGTTCGGAGATGACTGGGGAAGATGGCTTTCGTTTACAAAGACTTGGCGTCATTCTATAACAACGCTTGTTTTGTGTCTCTGGAAAGTATTGGATTTGACTCTGCTTGGTTGCAGAGAAATGACCGGATAAGAGGCGACATTGTCCTTATCAGTTGATTTATATTATTATAATTATTTTCGGTTTTCTCAGAAACCAAATGGAAAGATTTGGATAGTTGAAAATGCGGTACCGCACTCTCCTTCCAAGGTGACAGTACTGCACTGTCCTCACCAGGTGACTTGTAGTTGTGCACATGATGTCAACAAATAAAAGATGAATAGAGCCACGCAACGCAACACAGGGGACTCGTACAGTGTAGCTGTAAACAATATAGTGAATAAAATATATGCCTCTTCCGTAGAGCGAAAGGCCCAAAAGCGACTCTGCGGCCACTCAACACGCAGCGTTTTATTGTCCCCACGATAACTCTACATGTTTCGTGAAAGACGCTTGACGCGTAAGCAAAGCATCATACCGTATGCCTCTAAGCCTTAGCTGGACAAGGCTGCTTATTTATTTATTTATTTATTATTATATTTTAAACTCTTAATAATTAATTAATTAATTCTTTAAAAAAATTGAGATGGGAACACCTATCCTTGCTTTCCTCAATTAATCTTTTTCCTTTGCACCCTGCAATCTCAAAATCCATCCAAATATAATAAATAATTTTAAGAGATAGATAAATAATAATTATCGCCGTTTTGCAAAATAAGAAAAACCAAAACATCAACTTCTATGTAACATAACATTCTCAAAACCCAGAGCGAAATCTCAGTAAATTTATCACCAAATTAGGGCAGTTTAGTCAACGAACAAACCTTACTTTATATGTCGTTTCATGGATCACATTACATCATTGATGGCAAACTATTGAGTTCTTCCCAAACCTGAGGGCATTTCTGAAACCACCTAGTTGATAAATGTGTCCGACGGAGAGACAAATTTGTTGGCTTTGGTTTTTTTTTTTTTATTTCTTCATTTCAGTGTTTCTGTTTCACAAGAAAGTGCTTTGTGTTAGATTCAGACCAGAAAGTTTAGCCACTTTAATTTCATTGCTCCTTCAAAACTTTAATCACCACCAGTTTTATTCGATGTAATGTCTCGTTTTCTTTTCTTTATTCATGCGAAAGGACCACACTTCAAGAATGATTTTCTCTATTCTTTCTTCTGTTTTCAGTTTTTTAAGGCTTTCAATGGCATCTGGGTTCTGACGAAATTTAACTTTTGTCACTTGTTCCAGCTTTTTTGGTAGAGGCTGAAGACAATCAACCAATTTGCAACCGGGATTTATAGAGAGGGCAAATTCTTCAGGTCCTCTATTTATTAAGTCACCATTTTTCATTTTTAAGAATTTAAGCTTGGAAATGGGAGTTAATGATGTTTGGTTTGGATTTTTTTCACAGGGTACTAAAGGAAAAATGAGTCTTATGCATACTCCAAATTTCAGATATCCAGAGAGCGACTTGAGAAAAAACCAAGAATTTATGGATCCTGGTCACCATTATCAAGAACAAAATCACCACCAGCATAACTCAGGTCTTATGCGGTACCGTTCAGCTCCAAGTTCATTTTTTGAGAGTCTTGCAAATGTAAACAGTGGGGTGGTTAATAATTCTGAAGGTTATCGATATCTTCAATCTTCAAGTCCTGAAATAGACACTTTTCTGGGAAAATATATGCTGCCATGTGACGGTTCTGGGGATTCAGAATTCGGAGAAAAAGCTATGAAACAAGAAGAGTCTGAGAATATTACTCAACAGAATGGTTATTCAAATGGGTCCTCGCAGATGATTTACCAAAGTTTACCCGCTCATTTGACTAATGATAATCCTGTGAGTGTTGGTAGTACTATGGATACTTCATTTGGGGTTGCGAATCACTCTATGGCCTTGGAGAATTCGACGCAGGCGAAAGTGGGTGCCGGAAATGGCTCTAATCTTGCTAGGCAAAATAGCTCTCCACCTGGACTTTTCTCCAACCTAGGCATTGACAATGGTATTTTTACTTTGTTTTTGCTGCAATTTGCATTTTGTTATATGTCAATCTCTGTTATGTTTCCTTTGAAGTCAGGAATAGTTTTAGTTTGAATTTAATGGATTATGTGTAGTTTAAGCATCCATGTGTTTAATCAAGTTGCAATTTAGAAGTCAAGAAAAAGAAAATTTGTTTTTCTACACACTTTACAAGTAATTATAGATATTAATCAATTCTGCATTCATACATGCTTGTTCATAGCTGGAAAGCTGACGGTTCTGTGATTACTTTCTTTAATATAAAGAGAGTTGACCATATAACTTCGTAAAACCCTTTTTCTTTTCCTTCTTATCCAATTGAAATTGATGGTCCTATACTATTGTGAGTGAAAGAACCTGATTGTAGCGTCAAGATGCCGAGTCATAGGATGGAAGAATTGAAATAAAGGAGGAGCAGATCTGCAGCCTGTGACAGTACTCAAAGTTCTTGCGTTTGAGTTTTGAGTTGAACAATCCAATAATCTTAACTTGCATGAAATGAGTTGCTTATGCTAATATTTAGATTCTGATTATTTCTCAAGACTGCTCTCTATAACATTAATGTATTAATCATTGCTTCGCTTGGTTGCTGAAGATTTGTTAATGACTTGCAGGCTTTAATGTAGTGAGGGATGTGGGGTGCTTTACAGGTACCAACGGAGAAACTAGCTCATCAGGTAGTCATTTAAATAATCATATAAACTGTCCATCTAGATCATCTTCAAGACCTATGCCTCAGATTGGTGAAATTGGGAGCCAGAACATGGGGGCCAGTACCCTGGAGAAAAACTTGGGTCGTAATAATGGTAGCACTAGGCAATACATGTCAAATTTCTTGAGTGATTTTTGGGATGATTCTTCATTCAGAGGCCTGAAGAGAGCTAGAGATCATGATGGGAGCATGTTTTTCGGTTTAAATTCTTTGGAAACTCAGGTAACTTTTATTTGCAAAATCGTTATTATTATTCATAATTCTGTTTATGAAGGTCTTTAGCTGATGGTATGATGATTGATTAGAATGGAAATCCTGGAAACCAGCCTGCTCGTTTGGCGCACCATTTGAGCTTGCCTAAAACTTCTGCTGAACTGGCCACTGTAGAGAAGCTTTTGCTCTTTCAAGGTTCTGTTCCCTGCAAGATTCGAGCCAAAAGAGGTTGTGCCACTCATCCTCGAAGCATTGCAGAGAGGGTAAATCTCATCTATACTATTCGAAAAGTCCATTTCTCGTGATGATTTTCTAGATGTATAATTGGGAATGTGAATTTCAGGTAAGAAGAACCCGAATCAGCGAAAGAATGAAGAAGCTGCAAGAACTTTTTCCAAACATGGACAAGGTAATTAAGACTCTAGATTTGACAAATGATACTCACATGTTACATGTTTTTGCACAAACTTTCAGCAGAACTAAAAATTCATTTATGTTTTCTTCTTGACAGCAAACGAACACAGCTGATATGTTAGATCTGGCAGTTGAGTACATTAAAGATCTTCAGAAACAAGTCAAGGTAACACAAAAAGAAACCATCCTTTTAATTAACTTCACATGAATCTCTAACCAAATTTATCCTCCCTCACCAAAACCTTTTCTTTTTCGTGCAGACGCTCACGGATACTCGAACCAATTGCACATGTTCAAGTAAACAGAAACCATATTGAAACATACAGAATACTTGTGTTCTGTCTGGTTTATTTGTTTCTGTACAGAAAGCAATAGGAAGTTGGTGGGAGGTGAAAAAAGAAAGCTAACCCTTCACTTTAAAATAATAGGGCAGTCAGAAATGGTTAGTTTGGTGAAGAAATGCTGCTGTAATTTATTAATATCCAGTTCTTAATCAGTAGGCTAGAGTCTTCTTATCTGTAATTTTGTTGAGAAAAGAAAAAAGAAAAAAATTGTTTTTCTTTGATGTTCATGTTCTTTAACCATTTTTAGTGTGGAAATGAAAAATAATTAAATCATATTGCTTAAGAGGTTCAACAAATTTGGAAGATCATGGCATTGTTGAACTCTTTGGAGAATCCTATAATTGGTTTAGAAAAGTTCAAGGGCATGTGGAATAGTTTTTAATAAACGGTGTTTAAATAAACAATAACTAGGTGTGACTAAGAGCTGTGCCTTGGAAAATTTTATTATTTGTTGGCATATTAATTGATCTATTTTATTTTTTAATTTAAGGGGCCCCCATGTCCCAAAATCCTTGAAATATTTATTCATTTAGAGTTTTTTTTTTTTTTTCCTTGTTGAAATGAAAGGAGAGAACAATACCACAAATATCATTGAATCTAATAACTCTGTCTTTGAGTTTGGAACATAAACTATTCATGTACCACCATTACATTTGTTTCAATTTTCTCCATCTTCAAGAATCGTGAATCATGTTCCTTTTAAGTTTTCAGATCTAGGGTATGTGTTTACCCCATAACATTTCAAAATCTAAGGTTTATTTTATTTTATTTTATTTTTGTGGTTCAATTGGGCCAACAACTATGTTGCCTATGTTCTTCCATGCAAATGTACCTTATTTGTTCCTTTCTGTTGGAGGAAAGTATTTGTTTCATATAGAAAACAGGTTTTCTGCAATAAACTCTTCAAAGTCACTGTCAGATATGTTGCTTGCATAAAAAATTTTTCCACACTGATATTAATTGCTGTTTTGGACCACTTTTTGAGCAAAGCCTTATTCAGTGAAAATGTTTGTCGGTTGATGTCTAAACTCCCAATTAGGCCAAATTTTTATTGTGTTGTGCTGCTGTTTGTTGATATTTGTGGTTTCTTTTTCTTTCGATGTTTTGTAGATAATGGATAGTGTAAGACGAGTTAAGGATACTGAGATTCAGATTATACGATGATTATAATCAATAAAACAAACAACTCTCATTTGATACATGGAGAGGCAATTTGATTCAAAGCCAATTGAATATGTTCACAAGCAATGTGTTTTGGCAAGTTCTTCAACATTCGACTCACCTAATTGTTTGTTAAATTGTATTATAATGTTCAAGAATTAATACGGTTGGAGTTGGCGCTCTAGACTCTAGAGTCAATATTTTCAATGATACAGATTCATGTTAAATAATATCTATACATAGACATGACAATGGGCGGCCACGGGGTTGGCACCGCCTGCAATTTTGCATTAAGGAAGAAGTAGAGTAGTTGAAGAATTAGATATTCCACATTTTCGGTATCTGCAAGCTGTAACATCGAAGGCTTTGATATAGCAGGAAAATGACATCAACTATCAATGTACATGTCATAACAAGGGATCCTGATTTGTGGGAGAAACCAAACGAGTTTTGCCCTGAGAGATGCTTTGTACGTATGTATGTATTTGAATTCCCCAACGAGTTATACATTATAGCATTACAAAAGAGCAACGTCTTCTAACCGAAGCATAGTGCTATGTTCAAGAATTGGTGAGCTTTTTGAAGATTAAGGTGGAGGTAGATGATGCAGAGAATAAAAGGATCATGAAGTAATCTTGCATTTTAACGTTAATGGTGGCCAATATCATGAATTAGGATTCTTTCATGGATTTCTTTAGATGCTTTCATATTTAATAAGCACTCTTCGTGGCATTAGTAACAGTATATATATAATTAACAATAACAATGAAAATCAAAATACGCAAACCCACATAATTCAGTACATAATTAACTCAAAGTTCATCACGCTGTCATATCCCTAACATCCATAGTCAATAGAACAAAAGCTTCTGGGAGCTCTGGACACACTTATTCTTCAAACTTCCCCTACCACACTGAAATATTCTTCTCCTTCTACTTCATAATATCACCTGCATTACATATTTGAATTAGTCATTATTTCGTTTGCATTAATCTATGTGTTTGTTTGTGTGTGTGCTTGTGAGAGAGAGAGAGAGAGAGTACATGGTTCAAAGTTTGCAGTGCACTTGTCGGGAAGCTGCATTGCCATGTTCCGGTCGACACCAGCGATGGGAGGACCACTGACAAGTGTACACAAGCAAGGCTGGCCAAGAGTCTTGACGGCATTGCAGCACGCGTCACTTGGAGGAATGGGGCTGAAAGGAGCTACTGCCGCCCTGCAAGGAACCAACTGGACAAGTGCAGCGAAGAATGTGCTCCCACAAGGATGGCTCTTCCCTTGCTGCACCAGACTTGTCGTCACCAGAACAAACACCAACATTAGGGGCAGAGCCTTAGAGTTAAAACCCTTCATGTTTGATTCAATTTCTTTGATATTTCTTCGGTAGTGAAGTCTCCAGGTCTAAGAGAGATCACATATATAGGAAAAGAGCGACTCATGCCACATTGCACCTCTTTCCTACCTCTTAAACTAAATCCATATTGGTCATGCTACCCACAAGTTTAAGTTGACAGGTCGGTTGCACAGTTAGCTAACTCAAATTTCATGACACCGTGCAGTTCATGATGTTATTTCTGTAAATTGGTTTCTGCATACCAATTTACTAGAACTGAAAGACTCTTGTATTCACAAAAGAAATTATAAAAAGAAGCAAAATGGAAGAAGAATCAAGTTTTCTTTGGTTAACTACTTTAAAGGCATGAACACAAAATTTTCCTAATGGCTCATAAACAAGGAGAAAGACAAATAATTCCATCTAAGCTTCTATAAGAACTTGATGTGTTTGATTTCTATCAAAGACTAACATAATTCTGCACACTTATAGAATTGTTAATTAATTTGTAAGAATATGTAGTAATACTAGAAAACAAATGAAATATCAGTGTCCTTTTATTGCCTATGTCAGTATCTTTTTTTTAACAAGTTCAGTTTGAATTCAGTCTTATGAATAATTAAAGTTGAGTTTAAAAGCATAACCAGTTGTTTGCGAATCACTCTAAGAACTTGATGAGCCGTGCACAATCAAAACAGAAGCAGTGAAATTCCATGTTGCAGAAAAAGGGAAAAACTTTTAGCACTGCTAGTTATGAAATAATTCAGAAATGGTAAGCACATGCATAAGCACTTATTTAATCTGTAGCATTATAGCCCAGCAATGGAGTCTCAAATAACACCATATGAAAGTAACAAGGTAAACCCCGGCATCTGAAAGCAATTGGGCAAAGTTGGTTGTGCATTCTATGAACAAAATAATTTCTTCCCTTTTGAGTTGAATTATTGGAGAATTCAGGAGAAGAAATATTAGTAATTAACTCGCAAACTAGAAAATCATCAAAAGTTTTGAGGATAAAATTCAAGTAAATTTAATATATTTTACTGTAAAATTTTAAAATTTAAATTCTAACCCAATTTAAAGCCCAACATCAAACCCAAAATCAAGCCCAAATAATGAGTAGTTTGACACCCCTCATTACGATATTAAGGAAAATCGCCGCCTCAACTCTGCTTGTCCCTCTCTTTTCTCCTCCCTTTTACCCTCCTAAAACCCTCACCGGCTTGTTTTATATTTTCATTTATCGGCTCTTTATAATTCTCTCATTCCTTAATTAGTTCCGAGATACCGATTGGTAATATATTACTAGCTTCATCTCCTTTTCCATATTGAAAATTTCAATCAGCTAAGCGGCTTCTCTGGTTTATATTAGTTTTAAGATATATTTATGTTTTGCTTTGTTTCTATTTAGAGTTCTCTTTGACTGTAAATTTCAGTTACGTGAATTTGTTATGCTTACTATTTGTCTTGAATGTGTCAACTTTAATTTGATTATATATTTTTATTTATTTTACGAAGAGAAGGAAGCTACCATGTTTTTTTGTTTGCTTGTCGTTATGATGTATATTGATTTGAAGCTGGGAAATTCTTGCATTCAAAATTTTATTTTATGGTTAACTTCTCTGTGAGATGTTTGGACTTCTTTATTGTCATACTTTTTTTTTTTTTTTTGTAAATTTCTATTTGATAATTTGAAGTTCATGATTAGGAGAGTAAAAGATGGCGGGCAAATCTAACAAAGGGAGGAATCGGAAAGGCACACATGGTGCTACTACCAGTTCTTCACAACAGGTTGTTTCATCAGATGCTCCTGCCAAAGGTAACAAGACTACTTTGGATTCTGCAAACATTGAGGCTAATGGAGTTCAACCTGTGAGTGAAACTACTGATGCTCAGCTGGAGGTCAAGGAGGTTGAAACAGAAAATTCAGTTAACGAACCAAAGCAAGGTGAAGTTAGTTGCTTAAGAGTTTTATTAATTGCATGTTTACTTAAAAGAAAAATGTAGGTTAGCATTTTGAGAAATAGCTAACTTGCAGACCTTCAATGAGTTTGGGATTATATTATTATTAAAAAAAAAAAAAAACTTATTAATACATCATAAGGAAGTTCTAGTTTAATTTTTAATTTGCTTTCCGCTAGCTGCAAACACTTCAATTCTTTTTTATCTTCTGATGCTGCATATCTTTTAAAGTTGAAAGAAACAATAGAGGGATACAATTAGGTCATTGAAATAGCTGTCTCATTATTGTGATAATAGAAAGGAAAGACATGTGTCTATGTACGTTTACATCATTTATGCATAAGTCAACAATTTGACTACTCTAGTATATAAAATATCCTTTCTTATTATGTATTGATCATATTGTGTTGTGTCTTAGTTTTATTTTTTAGATTTCTAACGTTGGTCTCTTCAAGTTTGACTTTGGGTAATCAACCTGAAATATATTTATGTTAAAATTTTTTTGGGGGGGTATTGTTCTTCCCATTCGACTAAAGTTTGAAGTTAATTCATTTAGTTACTAATGCTTATAACTCAAATAATTGTCATTTCAGACTTCTTTTTCCAATCTGAGATTTTGAATGCTTTTTGTTTTTGGTTTCATTACAGCATTATGGCTTTTGCTGCTAGCATCTAACTCTTTACTTTATTTGACGGTGTGCACAGATAGATGACCTTTTATTTATAATGCTTAGCTCGTGGATATTATTTCTTAGATGATAAGCATGAATTTGTTCCAGAAGTTCTAATCAGCTTACTTTGCCTTGTGATCATTTATATCTGTCCACCTTAACCCTGTTTTCTGGTTTATGAGATCTCTTTTTTGTTTTATTTTTTTCTATTGGACATTATATATGTGATTTCTTATACGCGATTGCAGGTGATATTAATCTTTATCCTGTCTCTGTCAAAACACAAAGTGGCGAGAAGCTAGAACTACAAGTAAGCTTACTTATTTAGGAACCAGTACCTGTTAGTGATAATGTGGTTTGGAGATTATTATTAAATGAAGAACAATGCAACTTAAGCATCTGCGGCTTAATTATGTTTGATGGCCTTATTTTTTCCATTTACCATTTTGGAGGTTGTTTTGACTCTTCATTTTTGGCATATGACTTGTTTGATTATTAGTTATCCACCAATCACCATATTCTTGAATCCATTTGTTGCATCTTGCTTAAAGCTGCTCATTTGTTGAATCAATACATATTTGCAGTTGAACCCAGGAGATTCTGTCATGGATGTAAGACAATTTCTTCTTGATGCCCCAGAGACATGTTTCTTCACATGTTATGACTTATTGCTGCAAACAAAAGATGGCTCAACTCATCATTTGGAAGATTACAATGAAATATCTGAAGTTGCTGATATCACTACTGGTGATTGCACCTTGGAGATGGTTGCTGGTATACTGAAATTTCTTTATATTATTATTATTTTTGTTTGTAACATCTACTTGTGGACTCTAATATGTTAGTTACTTTGGCAGCATTATATGATGATAGATCTATCAGGGCTCATGTTCACCGCACTAGGGATTTGCTTTCCCTCTCAACACTTCATGCTTCACTGTCCACATCTCTTGCATTACAGTATGATCTATCACAGAGCAAAGCTTCAAATTCTGGAGGTTTGGGATATTAAGCATAGATTACCACCCATCTTTTGATTTTCATTGTATGTGAACTCTATCTTTAAAATGGTTGAATTTTTTTATAATACAGATACTGTTAAAACGGATGTCCCAGAGCTTGATGGTCTGGGTTTTATGGAGGATGTTTCTGGCTCACTTGGTAAATTGTTGTCATCTTCTACACGAGAGATCAAATGTGTGGAGAGCATTGTATTTTCCACCTTTAATCCTCCCCCAAGCTATAGAAGGTAGATATGAAACTTTGAGGCACATGTGAAAATGATTTATTTACTTACTTTCTACACTTCATTTCTTATATGAATTGTATAATGGGTATTGGAAACATAATTTGTGGTGCTTTCATGTCTTCAGGCTTGTTGGGGATTTGATTTATTTGGATGTAGTAACGGTGGAGGGAAACAAATATTGCATAACTGGAACCACAAAGATGTTTTATGTTAATTCAAGTACAGGAAATGTCCTTGATCCTAGGCCTAGTAAAGCTACTTCTGAATCAACTACCCTAATTGGGCTCTTGCAAAAGATTAGCCCCAAGTTCAAAAAGGGTAACTAAACTTGTTCTGTAATTTGATACATCTTTGAGGTGTCAAGTGTTATTATATTTGTTGCTAATTTTTATTTCCTTGTGTGTTCTTATTTGAAGCATTCCGTGAAATCCTGGAGAGGAAAGCCTCTGCACATCCATTTGAAAATGTTCAGTCTCTGTTGCCTCCAAATTCATGGCTGGGGTTATATCCAGTTCCTGGTAAGTTAAATGTTTTTAAGATTAGTTGTAGAGAGTACACGGAGGATTATTTTGGTCATTTGCTGAGGTTTCCATTTTACTTGGCAATGATGCTTTATATATTGCTTATTTGTAATAGTCAGTGCAGCTGTATAATTCACTTCCTCCAGTGACCAGTATAAAATTTTGAATGAGCATATTTATCATTTATTGCTATAATGAGTTTGGAGTTTATTTTTCACTCTTGTAATATCAGTATATTATGTGATTTTATATGGTGTCTGCTTTGAGGACATGTATTATGGTTAATGTGTTGAGATGTGCAGTCATGTTTAGTTTATTTGAAAAAATTGGTCAGTTTTATTAAAGGTTTTGAATCAATGACAATAATGATTTTAACTGATGCTTAACACTTCTTAATTGTTGTCTTCATTTATTTGTTTTTTAGTTGTGGTGATTTTTTTTTTTTTTTAACATTGGTGCATTGAGTCTTGTTTGTTGATGTAATGGGCATTATTCAATACAGAAAACCAGTTGTTTTTGAGACTTATCATAGTTTAGTGCTGATACAACAATACAGAAGTGCTGATTTGCATGCAGAGCTTGGCAATTTCATGCATCTATGAGGTTTGTGATATGCATTGTTATGTTGTCAGATCACAAGCGTGATGCTGCTAGGGCAGAGGATGCACTGACTCTTTCATATGGTAGTGAGCTAATTGGCATGCAAAGGGATTGGAATGAAGAATTGCAATCTTGTCGGGAATTTCCACATACAAATCTCCAGGAAAGGTATATTTGATTCTTTATCAAGTGTTTTTTCCCAAAATATTAAATTCCTTTAGTAGCTTTAATTTGAAGATGGCTTCTTTGATAAAAAGATTTGATTGTTTCTTTTAGAGGATCTCCTTCCCTCCTGAAGATAATTTTGTTGCAGGATTTTGCGGGACAGGGCTCTGTACAAAGTGGCTTCTGATTTTGTCGATGCAGCAGTCAGTGGTGCCGTTGGAGTCATAAGCAGATGTATACCCCCTATAAATCCAACCGATCCAGAGTGCTTTCACATGTTAGTGTACTTGAATAATTCTTTAATCAATTAATAGGTTCTTTTTGCTTTTGGTTTATTTACAATGCTTTGTTTATCAGGAAAAAAAATGCAATTCTATTGTATTGACTGCTTTTTGATCTTCAGTATGTATAGGTTTTATTGCAACACTCATGCATATATGTGTGTGAATGTATGTGCTTGATTGGATGAATGCTTCAGGCCTTAATTAAATGTTTATAAAGGTGATGACTGGTTACACCTATTGCCATTCTGGGCTTCTGTTGTAACTTTTCTAGAATACATCATACCACTTCCACATATGTAAACATTATACTTTTTGCAATTTATTATTTCTATTTTACACTGTTTGATGTTCTCTTTGTTGTATACTATTTTTTTATGTATTTTGTAAATACATCAGATTATTTATCTATTGTGGAACTAATACTGTCATATTACCTTTGGATTTTAGGTATGTTCACAATAATATATTCTTCAGTTTTGCGGTGGATGCGGACCTCGAACATCTGTCAAGGAAACATCAATCTGTTACCAATTTAAACATTGAGGGCATTGGCTCTTCAACCGATTCATCTGAAAAGGTTTCCAATGATGTTGTACAAGGGGATGGTGGAATTTCCAAAGGTGAGAGTATGGGGAAACCCAATGATGTTGTAGAATTGACTCAAGTGCCTGCTGAAACCCAGTTGGCTGAGAGTGAGCAGGCTACATATGCTTCTGCAAATAATGATTTGAAAGGCACCAAGGCATACCAGGAAGCTGATGTCCCTGGACTTTATAACCTTGCTATGGCTATAATTGATTACAGGGGTCATAGAGTTGTTGCTCAGGTGTGTATAAACCATGAGCTTACCTTCCTTTTATTGGGAGGTGATGTTCTGTTTAATAGTTAACTTATTGAACAGTTAATTTTGGACCATATGCCTTTTTAAATTTTTCTTAAATGTAATGCCCCATCTTATATGTTTCTTTTACTATTCTTTTGTAGAGTGTTTTACCTGGAATTCTTCAAGGTGACAAATCGGATTCCCTTTTGTATGGTTCTGTTGATTATGGCAAGAAAATATGCTGGAATGAAGATTTCCATTCCAAGGTTAGGCAGAATATGCAATTTCTTTGACTTAATTGCTGTAAAGTTTCTCACTTCACATTTTTTAATCTTCATGCCAAATTTGTGTTCCATCAGGTCTCAACCTTTATATTTGGTATTTAAAGTTTTGAGAAGTATTATTTATGTCAAAATCTGTATGAATTTTGCAACTTTGACATGAAATTTCAGTTTTACATAGTTTGTTGGGTTATGAGATTCTCTATATTATCTAATTCGTTGTTATGAGTGCTGATGATTGTGTGCTTCAGGTTCTTGAAGCTGCTAAACGACTTCATCTGAAGGAACACACAGTCCTTGATGGATCTGGAAATGTTTTCAAATTAGCTGCTCCCGTAGAATGCAAGGGCATTGTTGGGAGTGATGACAGGTGATTAATTTCCTGAGTTGGTTTGTCTCTAATCAAAGAGAATTTTGATGTTGCTTCACAAGTTTGCTGGATTTTTCCCTTTGTAGTGTCAGTTATCTATTTTTATAATGGGATTTTCAACTTTTGCTTAAATTACTACTGGTTATGAAAGTCGTTATTTGGATTTAAAAAATTGTTTCATAACCTGGTTTTGTTATCGAAAGATTGACATTTTATCTTTTAAATCAATACTGTGCTTGTATAGAACTTTAATGATTGTATTTGGGATGTTACAGCTTACATGCCTAATGATATATGAATAGAATTGACTGTCTTATTTTATTCTGAAGCAGTTAGATATCTGTGTTTTTTCTTTCTCAATTCAGACATTATCTTTTGGACTTGATGAGAGCAACTCCTCGTGATGCAAACTACTCTGGACCTGGGTCCCGATTTTGTATTTTGAGGCCAGAACTAATTACTGCCTTTTTCCAGGTATGTAATTTGAAAATATGAAAATTATATTTGGTCATTATATAGTGGGTCTTGTATCTTATTTTCCTTTTTTGTGGTGTTTTGGTTTATGGAGAAGGCTGAAGCAGCTGGAAAATCTGTGTCTAAACCTGAGGGCAACACTGATGGTGCCTCTGATTCTATAAAAGTGGCTGGTGCTGAAGAGCCAGTAAGGCTTTTCCCATTTTAAACTTACTTAGCTCTTGTTTTGTAGAATATTCTTTAGTTAATCAACTCTTCACATTATTTCATATGCTGTGTAACTGTCATTGGTGTTACTAAGTGCATATTATTGTGCATTACTGTCACATGTTTCACTTCATCTTTTCCTTTCAATGAGCAAGACAGGAAACTCTTATCTCTATTCTAGTGGCAGTTGTCATTTAAGTAGCAAAAGAAAAATGTGGAAAATTATATTGCAAATATTATGTCCATATGTTGTATTCTAGATATTGTGTACATTTGTTTGTTCTCTGCAATTATAGGTATTTATTCTTTTAGCAAGAAACACACACTAATAGAAAGTAATCATCTTCATTTTTTTTCTTTTCTATTCACGATATAATTTGTTTAGTGCATCCAGATAAATTGATTAGTGTGGCTCATCTTGTTGTTCCACAGGATACAACAAAAGTGGAGAAGATTGAGGCTGCCCAAGAATGTGCTTCTACACCTATAGAAAGTTCTGAGTCCGAGAAGATAGAATTTAACCCCAATGTTTTAACTGAATTTAAGTTGGCTGGGAGTCAAGAGGTGTGTTTATAAATGTAAAATATTCTTTTCTATTCGATGGTTTCATATGCTGAAGTTCTTATTATGTTGCTTGTTTCCTTTATTATTTATTTTTTTTCACAGGAGATAGCGGCAGATGAAGAAAATGTGAGGAGAGTTAGTTCTTACCTTGCTAATGTAGTGCTTCCAAAATTTATACAAGATCTTTGTACGCTTGAAGCTTCACCAATGGATGGTCAGACATTCACTGAAGCACTCCATGCTCATGGAATTAATATTCGATACATTGGAAAAGTAAGTGTTGTATGTTTTATTTGATGCTTTGAAACCCTAAGCCTTTGAGCTATTTATTTTAGCCTATAACAAGGAATTTAGTTGATGTACACATGTAAGCCCTTTCCTTTTGCCATTTGAATTTTTTTGCATGTGTTGTAACTCCAATAATTATACCAGGTAGCTCATGGGACCAAGCATTTACCTCATCTATGGGATCTCTGTTCTAATGAAATCGTTGTCAGGTCTGCAAAGCATATCATCAAGGTGATTTCATTTCTTATCAACTTCAACATCTCTTGGTCCTTGGAAGGGCTTTAGTATCTGTTTTTATTATTTTTATAATTTGTAATGAAGTTTTTGTGAAAACAATTGGAGGTTGAGTTGTGGTGTTGATCTATATATTGAGATTACTAGTGTAGATATCTTTTGAATCAAGTGTGGGCCATTTGTTGTTTATATCATTATTCCCAAGCTATGCAGTTGTTGGAGGCTTTGGCTTCAGCCTCTTGAAAGTCCCAAGTAAAACAGCTAATGAAACAGTTTTGATTTTGTTGACTATTTGAACTTGGAACTGTTATTTAGTTATGTTAGCATGTAGGATTAATTAATATTGAACAGTTTTGTGCAGCCCCCCTCTTCGATTTAATTTGTTTGCTTATCCTTTTTACTATCTGTATCTGATTATGCAGGATCTTTTAAGAGATATAGAGGATCATGATCTTGGCCCAGCAATTGCGCATTTTTTGAACTGTTTCTTTGGAAGTTGTCAAAATGTTGGGGGCAAAGTTGCTGCTAATAGTATGCAGTCCAGAACCCAAAAGAAAGTATGTGATTTGTATTCTTCCTTTTCTAGTTTTCTCCATATACCTTTTCGTGCTAAGCTCTTATATGCATTTGAGGCCCTGTGGCTCATTCTCTTTATAGTGACTTTTTAGTTTACTGAAGCTTTTTCATGGTAAAAGAATTGTTTTGTTGAACCAACAAATTTGTGGAAAGATGTTCAGAATTCTCAAATTCTTATATTTATTTTATCTTTGTGAAATAGTTTTATATCTATTGCTTCAATTTCATTTTCTAGGTTAACCTTGAGACTTAATTTATTTAAGTATTTACAGGACCATGCATCTTTGGGCAAGTCCTCCAAGGGTCAAGCAAGATGGAAATCCAAAGCGTCTGCAAGAAAGCCTCATTCTTCTTATGTGAGTATTAGCTCAGAAACCATTTGGTCTGACCTCGAAGAATTTGCAAAGTTGAAATATCAGGTAAAAAATTTTTTTTCTCCAAGGGATACTAATAGGATTATAAGACATCCTTCAGAAGTTGGAAGCTGATTAAATTCTTTTGTTAAAGAATTTATTTGTTTCCACATTGCTTATCTTAAATTTCTAAAATTAAGAATGAATGCTCCTTCCAAAATACCAGGTTTGAATTAGGGATGCAAGAATGGATCTTTATTAGACTGGAATTTTCCTTCTAATCTTGATCTATGGGAATCTCTACCATGTTTTAAACAAAACGAATTTCTGTTCTGTGTAGTTTGAGTTGCCCGAGGATGCAAGATTGCGAGTAAAGAAAGTTTCAGTTTTGCGTAATCTTTGCCAAAAGGTATTGTGATAACTTAGTATAATATTCTGCATCCAAACTTTGTTTTTACAGTCAGGCTTTTCTGTCCTTTCAGAATATTATATAATTGCTGTTCACATGTCAGTATTTGCTCTTGGTCAATGGAATGGTTTCGAGACCCATTTGGTTATGCATGATATCCAGGAGAGTCATAGTTATGTGTTCTTTCTTTTTTTTCCCTTAATTGTAGAAAGAAACCTTTAGAAATTCGACAATAGTAAAAGATGCTTCTTCAATCTTGATTAATGTTGTCATGCTATCATTACTGGTGATGCTATGCTGAACATTACAAATATCTGCATGGTCAAACATGCTGAAATTTTGGTTCAGCTGCCTGCTGCCAACTCTTTTTACCAAAATATTTTAAACCTTGAAATGATTTCCTGATCAATGCTTCTGGATTGGGTTAATATAAATTTACATTTGCCATGTGTAATTGGTTTCTTTGTATATAATGGGTGTAGTTGTGTTGCATCTCTATTAACTCATCAGTATTTCCCATAGTTGGAATAAAGCATGAGTTCCAATTTTATACCTTTGTTATCTTCCTTCTGTCTACTAATGTATGTTTCATGTGCTTAAATTTATGATTTAATTTGTTTTTTCTTGAGTGTGCTTCAGAACTTGAGTTTGAGCTTCTATCCTTTGTGTGGTTCATAGGTGGGCATAAGCATTGCGGCTCGCAAATATGATTTCAATGCTGCAACACCTTTCCAAACTTCAGACATCCTTAATCTTCAACCAGTAGTGAAGCATTCAGTTCCTGTATGCTCTGAAGCTAAGAACCTTGTTGAAATGGGGAAAGCTCAATTGTCTGAGGTAATTCTGCTCTGTTATGTTACTCATGACCCTTTGGCAATTAATCATAATTTGTAGTTTTCAGTTTGCCAAATCTATCAATTGAAGAATATTTGATTGCAGAAGTATTTTAAAGTAACTGATAGAACTCCTGAACAGTGCCATGTATTTCTTGTAGAGGGCATAATATATGTTTGGGTAAATTAATAAGCATACAATTGAAATTTGAAATCATATCAAGAGCGTGAAATTAATGATATTCTTGTGTATTGAGAAATATGTTATTGAACACAATGGTTTCAGTCACATGAAATCTGTTCCATTTTAACATTTGCTGCCTCATGGTGATGTTTAAAACTCTGATCCAAGTGCTGCCAGACAAACATGATCTGATAGTCTTTTTGGAGATAATTGTGGTTAACTTCTGCCACTTTATGTTTCAGGGTCTTCTTAGTGAAGCCTTCACATTGTTTTCTGAAGCATTTTCAATACTTCAGCAGGTATGATCATCTCATTTTAGTATTTGCTTTTTCAAAGATTAATATCTGTACATATTGTCATTTCTGTCTTTAATGGATTTTCAGGTGACTGGTCCAATGCATCGGGAGGTTGCCAACTGCTGTCGGTAGTTACCTCACTTCAATCATTATGCAGTTATTTTACTTCTGCACATGCTGGCTTTATATTAGTGGCATCATAATCATGATTGTTTTCCTTTTTTCTTCTTGTTAGCACTGTTGCCCTCATATTAATATATTGTGCTCCTTAATGTATCTGTGGCTGTGTGCTGAAACTCTCTCTCAAATTTTCAGGTACCTTGCCATGGTTTTATACCACGCAGGAGACATGGCTGGAGCCATTATGCAACAGCACAAGGAACTAATTATAAATGAACGTTGCTTGGGTCTTGACCATCCTGATACTGCTCACAGGTACTGGTCATTTTGTTTGCTATGTTCATTATGTTTATTATCTTCATTTTGTTTAGCGAGTTTTGTTTGCTATCTTCTTGAATATCAACTTTAGAACAGAGTTATTTTAAAATCTTCAAGTTTTTATGCCTATGTTAAATTATTGTAAACTAAGTGAAGTTGTAAGCACATAAATGGATTCAAACATCAGAGAGAATTTTACATGTGTCATTTAAACTTTTGTAAGACGTGCGGCATTTTCATGTCAGTTGTGGTAGAATTATTTTGAACTTCATTCCAACCATCAGCATAGATTTCCTCTCATTCCATCATTTCTGAGCAAATTGTCAACTCATTTGATCTGCAATATGTACCGCAGCTATGGCAATATGGCTCTTTTCTATCATGGACTTAACCAAACAGAGCTTGCACTACGACACATGTCCCGGGCATTGCTCTTACTGAGTCTTTCATCTGGCCCAGATCATCCTGATGTGGCTGCCACTTTCATCAATGTTGCAATGATGTACCAGGACATTGGGAAGATGGACACAGCTCTCCGCTATTTGCAAGAGGCCTTGAAAAAGAATGAGAGGCTTCTAGGTGAGGAACATATACAGACTGCTGTCTGCTATCATGCTCTAGCAATCGCGTTCAACTGCATGGGTGCCTTCAAACTGTCTCACCAGGTTTGACTTATAGGACTTATTTGCCTGGTTTATAGTGGACTGCTATCAAATGTAGCCAACTGAGTTTGAGTTTTTGGTATTCACAGCATGAAAAGAAAACCTATGATATACTTGTCAAACAACTTGGTGAGGAGGATTCAAGGACAAAAGACTCGCAAAACTGGATGAAGACATTTAAGATGCGGGAACTTCAGGTGATAGCATCGCATAGCAACTGGAATGAGAAAGATGAACTCCTGGCTCTGTCCATATATGAATATTGTTTTTTTTCATTATTTGGTTTCCGTTTTCAAATTAGTTTTGCTTTTTTATAAACAAAAAACTTTTAGTCAATTGGAAAGCATGCATGGCTGACTTTTTTGCTAGTATATCCATGTTTTGTTTGCAAAAGTGTTCCTAAAATTAATGAATGATTGCATAATAATTTGCTTTGCACTTTTATAATTTCTTGAATTTCATAATGTCATGAGGTATGAAAACCCTTTCTTTATTACCTGGAAAAGGGTTTACGATTCTGTCTTTTTAAACAGATCCCTGCTTCAAACCAATACAAATACTGTTTTGCATTATTGTTTTTGGAAACATGGTTTTCTAGCATAAGGAACAGGTAATGCTTCCAAGTTCTCGAGTAATGTTATTCTTCTTGTTTTTGAATTCTTAAAATTCTTTTCACAGATGAATGTACAAAAACAGAAAGGACAGGCTTTGAATGCAGCATCAACGCAAAAGGCTATTGATATCTTGAAGGTATTATTAACCTACTTGATCCCACCCTGACATCTTCTTTTATCTTAGATATGTTGCATTTAGTTGTGGCAACGTTGATTTGAAAACTTTGCATTGGCAGGCCAATCCTGATCTGATACAGGCTTTCCAAGCTGTTGCTGCAGCTGGAGGTTCTAGCCCTTCTGTCAACAATTCACTTAATGCAGCGGTGCTTGGTGAGACCATTCCTCGAGGAAGGGGATTTGATGAAAGGGCAGCTCGAGCAGCAGCTGAAATTAGAAAAAAGGCTGCAGCAAAGGGTCTGTCGATTCGCCCACAGGGTCTTCCAGCCCAAGCTTTACCACCACTTACTCAGCTTCTTAACATTATAAACTCAGGAATTACCCCTGATGCCAATGGTAGCAGGGCCGCTGATGTCAAGAAGGAAGCCAACAGTGAACCTTCAAGTGCCCCAGCGGCAGCAGATGCCAAAGTGGGTATATCATCATCATCGTCATCAGAGCAAGGTCAACCACCTGCCGGATTGGGCAAGGGTTTAACATCCTTAGATTCCAAGAAAAAGAAAACAAAAGCAGAAAACAAAAGCTAAAGTAACATCCTGAAGTTTTGGAAGGTAGAGATTCAATTATTTGGCTATAAGTAAACGGAAATTTTAACGAAGTTTGGGAGTAATTTTTGGTGCACGTAGTTTTTTTTTTCTGAGAACAGTTAGAGAGAGAGAGAGAGAGAGGAGCAAGCACTCCATCTCACAAGGTAGAAGGGAATATTGAAATGTGGTAGTAAATCTGTATCTTAATTTTTTTTTTTTTCCAATAATCGGCTTCTTCCTGATAGATTCTTGAAATGCCATGCGCTCTGAGCATGCGATTCGAGAATAGTTTGATATGATATGTTTATCCTTATTAATTTAATCTCATAAATCTTTGATTTTACGCAACAATTGGCAATTCCTGTTATCATTTGAATTATTTTCCAATCAGCTAATTGACATGTCAGGAAATGCTAGTGCAACTGAGTTTGACATTTCTTTCTCAAATTAATGTAAACATTTGTTTTCCTCAAACTATATTATTATGTGCTCTATTATCGCATCACCTTTACAATTCTCAATATAATAAAGAACCCAGATAATTATAATGAGGAGGAAGTCTTTATCTACAGAAAAGTTGGAACGCTTAAATTTGTTCAAAGTTTTCCGAAGAAAGGCCCGCGTCCTACTGTAATAAGCGCCCATTAAAACTTGATATATATATATATTTTATCAACAATCATAGATTATGGAGCAAATTGATGATAAGGAAACATGAGTTCGTTGAAAGATTTGGAGTGTGGTTTTGAGGTGGCAATTGGGTCAAATTAAGAGTACTATAGGTGGTTTTTTTTTTTCTCCATTTCGTGTTTATTGGGAACACAACAAAAAAATTTGTTTGACAGCTTTACAAAGAGTAAAAGATAGCTCACTAAAATTCTCATCAATTTTTTTTTAAACTGGATCGATTTGATGGGAAAAGCTATATAATTCAATTAATAATCAGATCAGTTGATCCTGTTTAAAAATAATATTTAAAAAATTATTATTAAATATATAATTTAACTTATTTAATATTATAATAAGATTAATTTGTATAATAATACATATATTTAAATATGATATATAAATTTTTAGTCAAGTTTTTATAATAATTTTTTTTTAAAAATATCTTTTTATATTAATCTAATCAAACACAATTTTATTTAATTTTATATGTAATCCAATTGGATTAGTTAATGATTCAATCGATCAAATTAATTGGTTAAATCCAATTTTTAAAACCATAGTTCTCATATCGAGCAACACCAGGTAATGATCAAATACAACTTAAGGCTACATCATCAAATTGGGCCTCAGGTTGTTTTAAGTAATACAATTATGATAAAATTATGTACAAAAGCCCACTGGGTGCAAGTTCATCAGCTGTTGGACTAAAAAATAATTATTATCAGTGATTTCTGGGAATAATGCATACGTTACAAATAATAAAAAATATGTCAAATCCAGCCCAAAATTTCTCTCACAAAACTTTTTAAGGCAGGTGGATTACTGGCTACTTTGCTGTTCTCCATATCCTTTTTTGTTCCCAATAAAAAAAATAAAAAAAAGGAGTAAATGATACCAAAGAATTCAACTGATAGAATTGGTTTCTCATCTGGATGCTCCAGCAGCAGCATGCTTATCATATTCACCTCGCCCTTCTTTGGCAAACTCTTCAATCAATTCACGCTGTCTCTGGGTCAGATTCCTACACGGAAAGCTGTCAGAGTAAGACACTGACACATGCAAATATCATGTCTAACCAAATTTGGATGGAGTATAGATACTCTCAAGGTCTAAAATACTGCTTCTGAACATATACTTACGTTGGAATGCTGACATTGTAGTGCACAAATTGATCGCCAAATGTAAAAGAGTTTCTTGTTTTAATCCCTGAAAGGAAAAAAAAATTATGTAATAATTTAGTAAGATAATAGGCATATTGCAAATACTATAACATCCTGAGGCAGAACATGTAAATATTTCACATATTATCAGAAGTGATCTTTAACGGGAAACTAAAGCGAATGTGAACCCACAACCTCGAGATACTTTTATCTAAACCAAAAAAGATAACAATAATGCATGAGAAAATATGTTAAGAAATATATAATAACAAATAGCATTCAGTAGTATTGACACCTTTGTTCTTCAGAACCACCTTCTGACCAGGCTGGGTGCCAGGGCGGACCTACAGATAAAAATATTTTATTTATCACTACAGCTGATGGAATAAAACAGTATCTACAGAAACTGATCATATCATACATAAGATTTCAACAAACCTTAAGTACAACATCTCCAGTCAGAGTTGGAACCTGGATAGTACCTCCCAAAATTGCCTGAAAATTACAATCCAATAGAATTCAATCAATATTAATATTATTATATTATGCATAACTAAAAAGTGAAAAGCACATTCTTTTTAGTTCTAAAAGGAAATCCAAAAGCTTCAACAAAAGAAGGAAGACAGAATTTCATGAAGAGCTAAATATCACACACTCCCAAGATCTCCATAGATTAGCATCTTATTCCTTATAAAGCCAAAGAAAAAAAAAACACAATAAAACATTTTACCTGAGTGACACTCAAAACAGCATCTACATGAATGTTAGCACCTTCTCTGCGGAAAACAGGGTCTTCCCTGACCTGCAGGTTTAAAAAGAATGAAACAAATGTTATGCAATTTAAGGAGTAACAAAATAAACCCACTTTAACTGTATGACATAATACATAAAATAAGAGGCTATGAGATTAACCTTGATGGTAACATATAGATCCCCAGGTTGATTTCCATCAGGATCTGCTCCACCACTTCTGAAGACCTTTAAAGTTTCATTGTTGTCAACTCCTGCAGATACATTCAAGTAAACTCACATAAGCAAAGTTAAAAAAGAACAGGATACATGGTACACTCAGATTATGGCATAAAAACTCACAATGGAAAAACCTTGGGTGCATGTCAGACAATCTTGCGAATACAAACAAGTTTTAGCAAGCATGTCAAGAGATGGACCCAGAATTTAAACATATTTAAATAAAAAGATGAACTTCTAGAATCTAGCAAAGCAACCATCAAAAGCTTCCAGATTTAAACAGTACCTGGCATAATATCCAATTTCACTGTCTTTGGTCCTTTCACGACTCTAGCTCCTTTGCATGCTTTGCACAAGCTCTGATACCAAATACAATAATAGAATTTCAAAAGATGCAGATAAAGGGCATAAAGAAAACACTTACACCAATAGATGTCGATCAATATAGTATTTGACTCATTTAAAGTGAAACATTAGTTTTTCACACAGCAACACTTCATCATAATTTAATTATCACTTTTAGAAATATCTATAAATTCTTAAAAAATTTAATCCATAAAGCAGTCTCCAGCACAATATCCACAGTGAAGCCACAAGCTTCAATTAATTAACCAGTATAAAGTGACGTATATTAAATATATGATTAATCAAATCTTTCAAAATAGATACTTAGCATTAAAACCAATAATTTTCCAAATCAGGAATATATACCACACTTTTATATTTATTAATGGCTTAGCCCAGTGGAATTTTTTTTTTTTTTGGCCCACACAAGTGAGTATGGATTTCCTGTAAATCCAACACCATTCGCCCATCTCAGATTAAGACATGTAACAAAAAACTGACCTAAAATGATAAATGTCACCTCAAACTCACATTTATGAGATGAGCAAGTGGGTAATAATTCACAAGATAACCATTGCTCCTCATGTACAAAAATAAAAAGAACAGTCAAATAATTTATGCAATCATGCAAAGAAAAAACAGGCGGTTCAATATAAAAGTCAAGTAGAGGATGACCATAGTCGATTATATCCTGGTAAGTTTTAACAAAAAATTTACTGAACATGAGATCAGGCAGTAGGGATGACATACTGTCACAACTTGACCCCTTCCACCACATTGTCGACAAGTTTGATTAATGCTAATAAAACCATTCTGTATAAACTCCTGCAATGTAACAAGCAGCACGAAATTGTTATACCTGCCTTAATAGTTTTAATCAAATATAAATATTATAAAATTTGAGGTCAGGCACATATGTTGTCCCTGAAACTCTAATAAAACTCACCATGCCTGAGCCCTTACACCGCCTACATTTTTCAGGTTTAACTCCAGGAGGGATACCTTCACCACCTAAAAATGCCAAAACAATATTAGAAAACAAAACTAAATTTGGGAACTTTTCTTTCTAATCTAAATTAGGATCTAATAGATAATACGCATACCACAAGCTTCACAAGGCAACTCTGTTTGAAATGTGACAGTTTTGGAACACCCTTGTACAGCTTCCATGAACGATAGTTCTACTGCAGCCTATTCATTGATGACATGTCAATGATTCAACTTTTAAAAGCAAACAAAGCCAAATAACAGAAAATTGATAAGAAAGAAAAATTATAGACTTCACCTTGACATCTTGGCCGCTCATTCTGTTTCTGAAAAAATCTTTCATGTTAAAGATCTGGCCGTTATAGACAAATAAACACCATGAGCATGAAAATCATATTCAACTTCAGTTGAACAAATGAATCATTCAATGTTAGCTCCAAATAAAATATGCACAAAACTATGAGGTTTCTAAGTAGAAAGAGCAAAGGAAATAATTTGACACGATAAAGACAAAAAAAAAAAGATTCAGAAGAAGTCATTACATTCTCCATATTGAAGATGTCCTGGAATGGATTTCCAAAACCACCATCATACCCTGGACCACCATTGGTTTCTTGGTTCACAAATGCCTCATGGCCAACCTATATGATCCACACAGAAGCAATGCTAATAAGCTCTTTGAGTACAGAAAGATGGAAAAGCATACAATATCTAGCATAATGAATATAAATTAAATGAAAAATCAGCTGTGAAACAAAGGCTACTTCTAAATTGGACTTAGACAAAATTATTTTAGCCAAAATGTTGTAAACAATAATTTGTGACTTAACAGAAGGTAAAACAAAAATTAATAGATGAGCTACCTGATCATAGATGCCACGCTTCTCATCATCTTTCAAAACCTAGAACAAAACAAAATAAAGGTTTCAGTGCGTCAATTGTGTAAATGCAAAATATATTAGGGTTAAGCAAACTCACCTCGTATGCTTTTGAAACTTCTTGAAACTTCTTTTCAGCTTCAGGGTCATCTTTGTTTGTATCCGGATGGAGTTTCTTTGCTAGCTGCAGATAATAAACAGTAAATAAGTTCATGAAACACAAGAAGTAAAAAATACTGTAAAACAAGACCCAAACATCCTTTGCAAGTCAACCCCTTAGCCTGGAAATAAAAACAGGTACACATTGCTGATGCAAGGAAAAACATACCCCATAGTAAGCTTTCTTTATTTCAGATGCAGTCGCATTCTTCTTCACACCAAGTATATCATAATAATCTCTTGCAGACATGGAAGCTAAACAAGCAGAAAACCAGTAAAAAATCAGAAATTTGTTTCTAACAATTCAATTAAATAGAATAGAAAAACAGAAGTTAAACAAAACATAATAGATGCTACTACTTACCAGTGCCATGGATTGACCTCGTTGAACCCAAATTGCTATTCAGAAGACCAAACAGCAAGCAGTGTCTATGATTATTAACTGCAATATGCACATTCAGAAAAAAAGAAAGATTACTATTTTAACGACGCAAATTCACCCAAAAACACATAAGCAAATAGAACGATACAATACTCCAACTTCCATTTTAGAAAAAAAGAAAAGAAAAGAATGAACAATTTGAAAGATACCGTTTTTAAAAGCGGAATTTCCAGTAATCCAAACTGGGTTACAAGCACCAGTATTGAAGCTCCTGTGAAGTCCTCCAATTACGGTCTTCAAATCCTAAAACAAATCAAAACGTAAACTTTCACATAAAAACTAATTCAAATTTTCTAAAACTGAAAGGGAGAGAAGGGCTCATACTGAATTTCGAGAATCTTCAAAAAGCCTCCGAGAGAAAGAGTGAAAAAATCTAGTTCGAACCATCTGTGAGAGTTTCTGGAACCTGTTTTCCACGTGCGTGTTACAGATTTTGGTGTTCTTCAGAATAAACCCTAGAAAAACCCTAGCTTACAGCGGAGAGAAAGAGAAGGTTCTAGTAATTTATTGTTAATTTTAATTTTTTTCGAGGCCAAAAATATTTCCCCAAAATTTAATAAAAGAATTGTTTAACCTTCAAGTTTGGAAAGTCTATTTTTACAACCATTCATCAAAGCCAGACGGTGACCTTAATACATAAATGGTATTTTGTCACTTTCTGCCAAATATAATATGGTTAATATCAATTGCACCCATAATAATATAAATAAATTATATTTTCAAGTTAACCACATAATTTTTATTATTTTTTTATATCTTTTTAATTAGTTTAAAATGAACTTTTTAATGTTATAAGATTAACTCGATTAAATTTAAACTTTAAAATTTTCAACTTTTCTTTGGTCCTCCTATGAAAGATAAGAAAAACACATCCTTTAATATATCAAAACAATTGAAGTAAACCATGGACAATGAAGCTAGAAAATTTTCTTCATCATTCCAACCTTCACTTTTCTTTTTTGACTTTGAGTACATTAGAATAACCTTATTGTGAGGTTACTTACAAGCTATCCAAGGAGAATAGATTAGATATAGTTGTAGGAACCTTTATTTTCTATACTTGTCCTTCTATAGGCATTTCAGCCATAAAAAAAACTAAGAAATGAAATTAAGACCAATTTTTTACCTTTTAGTTTATGAAATATTAAAGGAAGATTAATTTGTAGTTAGATGTGCATTTGATATGAGTGAAGTAGTTGATATATGTTTTTGAGCTTTTATGAATAATTATGATAAAAAGTTAATGTGCGATGATAGTTTCACTATGATAGTGTGGTTGAAAAAAGTAGCGAACAATGATTGTTAAAGTAAAATGGGAGAAAAAAGAAAAAAAAAAGTGGTATTTAAAAAACTAAAGAGATAATAGCATAAGTGATTAAACTAAAAAGAGTATTGAAGGAGAGATATGACATAGTTAATTGACCTAGAAAGAAAATGTTGGAAATGGTGTAGGTTAGGGTAAAAACATTTAAATCAATCATAAATATGAGAAGATTTTTATTGATCAAGATAAAAAAATTTCAACAAATAATTGTGTGTGTTCGGGGTTACAAAAGTGTTAGAAAGTTGTGTACATGGATAGAAATTTTATCAAAATTTTGGGGTAAATTGATATTCAGTTGGGGACATTTTTATCCTTTCGCTAATTTTATAAAAGTTTTAATTAATGGGGAACAAAATAAATCTTTCAAACTTAACCATGAAAATATTGTTTCCTTAAAGTACAGGCCAGAAGCAATTTTTTTTTTTTTTTCAATCAACAAGAACTCCACCCTTCCCAATCTCTTTGGAGACAGAGTGGACCCCCTAACTTGTGTTCCAGTTCTCTTCTCTTTTTATTTTTATTTTTGTGTTTCAGTTTTGAAACTTATTTGGGCCAATATTGATTGAGCTGACATTTTCAGACCCAATCTTTTTCAGTGCTTCCCATCAGCCAACTTCCTGTTGGTCCCTAAAGTTTGGGCCAGCGGCAAGAAAACCCAGAAAAATATGAAATTAGGATGAAAATACCCATTATATTTAACACATCAATAAAATTATATGTATCTATTTTTTATATATATATGTATAATCATATGATTGAAGAGTTTTGAATTAAAAATAAAATAACACTCAATTATGAGATAACATATTTATGTATTTAAAGTAAGTATACATAATATTGCTTTTAATTTATTAATTTTGAAATACAAAATAGCTGTATTAAAAATGTGGGTATTCTAGTCATTTACTTTATTATGCATGATTAAAAGGGTAAAAAAAAAAAAAAAACAGTTTTTTTATTTTATAGTCAAAAGAAGCTCTATACAGGTGACAGTAAAATCAACAAAGCCTTTTAGCTTTAGTCAATGAGGCAGTCAAGCCTAAAAAGAGGACTCATGATTTGGTGTTTCATTAATAAATCAGGAGCTTGCTTCTTTCTAACTCTCCACTTCAATGAGAAGGCTAAACTCCCTAAAGAAATATGATAGTCGAACTAAATGCACCACAATTAAACCTTCATTTATTATTATTGCGGTTAATTTTAAAGACAAAATTTGGTACTCCTCCATTATGGATACTTAATGAGGTTTGTAAACAGATGATAACCTGAGATTTGTAAACAGATGATAACTTTACAATGAAATGAAGAATATGTCTAAATACCTCCAAAAAGATAGTTTAAATAATAAAAAAGTGAACTTTTAAAGTGAAGAGTTTAAATTCAAGTCTCTCGATGATATATCAAAATAAAACTTTTATTAATTCAGTGATCATAAAATCAATCACTAATCCTAAGATTTAATTGGCTCAATGTTTTTTAGCCCTTGAGTTTTAGGCTTTTACTCCTAGTTTCTGACTTGATTTATCATATTGGCATTGCTGCCCACCAAAGAAAAGGATTTCGTTGATTCGTACTCCTCACAGAATTGAGGCAATTGATTATTTTCCTAGCATAAACCTCACAGAGTAATAGCAGGTACAGCTGATCAACAGCAGCTATATGTTGAAGATGGGCGAGAAGACTTGGGTTAGTCAATAAAATTTAATGCAGCAGAACAATCCATCAAATTCGCACCATGTTTTGAAGACGTCCAAATGCAAATACTACCACATTCGAATGATTGTGATAAGAAAACGACTCGAATCAACCCATCTAAGTTAACTTAGATAATGTGTGATAAGAACTCGTCATATAATATATATCATTTGTTCATGAAAAAGAGAAAACAATTCCTTGCACAATGCAATGCCTAACACAATGGCAAAATTTAGATTTTTGAAACCAATGAAACTTAGAGAGTACACAGCCAAAATCGAGTCCAAAAAAAGCATAACAAGAAGAAAATGCCAAAGAATCCTAAAACTCTCCAATATGTCTCTCTAAAACACAAGTTCATGAGGTTTCATGCCAGCCTTGAGGGAAAACCTTGCGGCCAGATAAGACTTCAAGTCTGGAACACTCTCGATGGATTTGATCAATGCTGTATCAACCAACTTCTGGTCATCCTTTTTCTCCTGTGGAAGAACCTTCTTCTCCTACAAATATTATATTTGACCCAAAAAGAAAGGTTAAAAAATAACCAAATATGTTGTATAAACATTACATGTTAGAAAACCAACCTCTTTCTCTGCCTCAAAGAACTCATTCTCTCCCTTCTTTTTCTTCTTTTCAGCCTCCTTGGCAAAGTATTTGTCATCAAACTTGTCTACATTCACTCCAGAGATGTCAACCTTAGTAGAAGTTCCAATCACATACGCTTGATTCACACGTCTTAGAGGCACCCCATTTATCTTAAATGGTCCTATACGGTAGACGGGAAAAAGTCAAAATCAACAAATAAACACAACATAGACCAATTATAATTAATTTTTCTCTAAATTATGACACTGGCAAAAAATATATATACTGTCATAAAATTGTATAGAAAGGAGCTCATCATTAACAATTTTCACCACTACAAACAGTTCAAAACAGTTCCAACCCAAAAACTATTAATAAGCCCTTCAAACAATGACAAAAGTTCCAATACTCCGTAATTAGTATCAAGGATTCAACAAAGCAATAAAGCCTGCAAAATCAACAAACTTTTCTACAGGCAATACATACTGAATTTGGACAACTCACTGATTCAAGTAGCAGAGTATGCAACAGAAAAAAAAAGCATAGATGAGAACTCAGACAGAAGCCCGCAAGATTTTCAATACTGGAGCAGGTTAACTCTTCTTCTTTTCCCGATATCAAAGTTAAATTTCCCCGCCAACGAAACCTAATTTACAGTTAAATAAATTGTCTAAAAGTACTCACCGGATTCTCTGGGCAGGGCTCAACTAGCCTCACACAGTACAGATTGGTTACAATGAGGACTAAAGGATTATCTAAAGAAGTAAGGTTAAAAATAATCTTCATGAAAACCATATAGACGATACTAAAATGCACTTCCACTAGACAAAATAATTTCCATTACAAATTATATGACCAATAAAAATTGACAAGATAAAGCACACCAAAACAAGACAAAACTCACCTGTAACCAAAAGCAACCCAGAGGGAAGCTGCTTCAAGAACACAACTCTCTTGCCTTTGAACCTTCCAGCAAGTATAATCAACACTGTACCGGGAATAATACTCGCTCTAACAAAAACAAACCAAACAAATCCATAAAAAACAAAGTCTTTAGCTACTTTAAAAATACAAAATGAATCAACAATTGTACCTAAGCTTGGTGGGTTTTGGTTTGCGCTTATTAATGAGTGGTTTCTTGACGTCATCGGCGGGGTAAAACTTGGGAGGCTTCTCAGCTGGAGAGGCAGCTTTGGGTTTGGGGTCATGGCGGGGGAAAACGCCGCCGTTTTTGGCTTTGATGGCCCAGAGACCCCTCTTGTGGTACATCTTGGAACGAGAGAATTTTCCAATCCCTCGGATGAGATCCGGGTTACGGCTTACCTTCGGCTTCCTCTGCTTCGGCGCCATTGATGGGTTCGACTCACTTGTCTGCCTAGTTGAGTAGGTGATTATGCCGAAATGGTGGAGCAAATCTTAAGTAGTCCAGATATTTATATGCTTAAAATGAAAACCCTAGAAAAGTAGAAACCCAATTAGAACTTGGGCTTTGTGGGCTGGCTCTCTAAATGGGCCTCGAGAAAGCCCAATAATCCACCGCTTGAATTAAATTAAATCCTAAAGTGACAGTCAGCCTTTTAATATTGATGCAGTTATTTGCAACATTGTGCTTGTTTCTTTCTTACTCCTCGTATAACCTTTGAGACAGCGAATTTTTGCCGTGCATATTTTGTTAACGTTTAGATCAAATTCCTGTCGGGAGAGATATTTAGGTTGCCATATCTTTTAATGAGGTAAATGCTGTTTGATCTTCTGTTTTCTTTTTTGAATTTTGGGTTAATGGAGTTGGGGTTCTGTTATTGATGTAGGATGTTATGATTGATTCCATGCGGCTGGAAGGGTTCGGAATTCAGGATTTAGACAAATGGAGAAGTATGTATCCAGTGTATTTTAATGGTCTGTTGAGAGTGATATTGAAGTGTTCATGGTATTAGTTGAGAAACAACTTTAATGTTGTTATTACAGCGTTCTTCCTGTAACTCCCAATGGATGCTGTTGCGGGTTTTCAACCTGGTCCAAGTAATCAAACAGAAGTATTTAGTGAGACTGCGGAAGATCAAATTGCTGGTATAGGTAACCAGAGAGAACCACTTAGTGAGGCAGTGGACTAGCAACACTAAGTGCTAGTAATCAGACAGATGTTCTTGACAGTACAGTGGTTTTTCGAGAACTTGGTCCAACTAATCAGGCAGATGTTCTTGATAGAGCAGTTGATTTTCGAGAACCTGGTCCAAGCAATCAGATAGAAGATCTTAATCCAAGGCAGACTGATCAGATTTCTCCTCATAGCGTTCTGGAGTTTGAAGTTATGCATGATGCTGCCAATGATTTCTAGCCCTGGAAACGTTCCTCCATTGTTTTCAGATCACCGGCATGATACGACTGAGCCTTTTAGGATCTCTAGACAAGAATTTGAATGAGAAGGAAGTTCATACTCCAAATTTGGAGGATGTATTAGAGTCTGGAGGACTCTCCTTACAGTTTCAGCAACGTTCAAAACCACCAGCTTCTGCTGTTTCACAAGAAGCACCTGAGATTTTTTGATACACCTATTTCCCTTCGTAGCTGTATGTTTCTCATCATTTGATATATGCTTGGAGTGTATGGGTGACCAGACTCATCTTGCTTTACTTTTAAATGAAATATGCCTTATTATTTTCTTTTAATTTGCTGTTTCGGGGCATTCAACTCCTCCATTGGCTATCCGATCAACTCCTGTACAGCAGGAAAAACCAAGGGCACAGAAGAGAAAGCTTCTTGATAAGTCCATAGTGTTTTCTAATAAGTATGATTGATCATATGGTTCATATTGATCTTTTGCTTCACTTTGTATTGCTAATCATATAATAATTTGTAGAGGTTTATGAAGAAAGCACTTGAAGATTCCAGTGATTTATTAAGGAAGAAGAGAAAGATGCCTGGCTCTGATTTTGATGTTTGGAAGTTGAACAACCATGTAAGAAAGGAGCAACTGGTGAGTTAGTCTTTCCATTTGCAATTCCTATTTCTGCTTGTTTTCCCTGTTAAGAAACTTGGTTTATAAAATATTTTTGTCTGCCTATATGCAGGATTGTCTGAAGATATCTGCAATATCTTCGAAAAGGACTATATCTCTGCCAAGCCCGATTTGGTTGCCATTGAGGAAGATGTTGTATAACCCTTGGCTACAGATTCTCTTTCATCTGAAACAGAGCCTCTGGTTACTGATTCTCCTGCCCCTCTGGCTGAAGCTATCATGGATCCTGGGGTTGTGCAATCTCCTTTGCGCGCAACTGAAACTATAGAATCTCCTCATCACTCTGCAAAAGCAATCTAAGAGCCTAGTGTGCACAGTTTTGTAGTTCAGTGCCTGAAAATGATATAGAAATTGAAAGATTTAGATATGGGGGAAGCAATATTGGCAATGATACTTTTTACCTGAATTTATGGCTTCTCCTAGAAAAGATGGCTTTGCTTCTCCCTCGATTAAAACTTTAGGATCTGAGTGGTGCCTCAGGCCGGAACAACTATCAGGTTTCCAATGCTAACCACACCAGTTGCTGCTTCCACTAGAAATTGTGGATCTGAGCTTGAAAAACCTAGAACAGTTTTAGAGGAGCGGATAGGACTCAAGTACACTGGACTATCAAATATTCCTGAGTTGATAAATTCTGCAAAAGCAAAGTTTGTTTTTGTGTGTTTATATTTTGCATTCTGTTGGACCACTTGCTTACAAGATAATTCCGCAAAAGCAGAAGCAAGTTTTTGTGTGTTCATCCTTCTCTTCCAACTGATTAATTCATTATGCTATCGGAGTTAGAAGCATGGGTTCGGACTTCTTAAACACGCAAGGCATGTCTGTCAGACTTGTTGCCTCATGAAGAAAATATTTGTGTGTTATTATAAGAGACAATGTCTGAAGTGTGTGTCGCATACATGATCTGCTTGCCTGAGCCTTCAAGATTCATTTACTATATCTTGTTACAGTGCCATATGCATTTGATAATCTCTGGAATTACTTTATTGAAGTGGCCTGCTAAATTACTTTATCTTAGCATTATGCAGGGCCGTTCAATATCTAAAACAGCATTCTCCTATTACCCCAGTCTCAGAAACCCATTGTAATTTTTGTGTTTTGAAGAGCCATGAAGTTATTGATGTGCAGCAAGAAAAGCCTCAAGTTATCTAACATGCGAGAGGCGTAGATGCTTTATTCATTAGCTATTTAAGTGCACCATTACAAGCCAGTAAAATGTTTAAGATGGAATTAAAATTTATAGCATTCTCACCCATCTTGCATGTGAAAATACAGGAATTTAATTGGTGGAAACAAGGGCATTGATTTTGTTCTCGATATGGGCTTCATGATCCTCAAGGCGACCTTTAATTGTGTCATTCTCCCAGCGGATGAGTGTTGGAACTCCAGTGAGCTTGAACCTTGAGTCGACCCTCCATGGGTGCTGGGGATTCCTCCATGTTGGTCTGTCTCCAACATAAGCTTGCAGAAGTGCTATATCATCTGGTGATGCTTCCAGGGTTTTGTATATCACCGGTTCAGCTCTCACACAGTCTAAGACAGATGGAAAAAGAAAGTGTAAGTTTATTCCTCCTATGGTGGTTCAGTCCAATTCTCATAAAAACTATTTTTCCCCTATGATGAATGAATTGTCAGGAATCTGAGTGCTCTAAACACCAAAGACACAAAACTTAGAAGGAAGAAAATAGTCTCAACTAAACAATTTTAGACTATCTCCACACAAGCAAATGAAAACAAACAGTGATGAACACTTCCTTTTGATTAATTTTATCCAAATCTTAAAGCCAGAAAATTCGACGACCGCAATAGATTCCTCTACGTTGGTGCCTCAGCAGCTAATTAACGAATTGCTCCAATGAAATCGTTCCACATTCAATTAGATATGTTATTACTTCATGTCCCTGTATCTATGTGACGCCCTTTTCTGAAACTACTGGTTCATCACTAAACAGAACTTTATAATTCAATATCTCAATACCTACAAAGACTTTAAACTCCTACAGGCGATCGCAAATTCTAAAACAAAATAAATATATAAATGAAAATATTAAAAACAAAACAAAACTTTCAGATCATTAAGTAAAAGGAAAACCCTAAAAATAAACTGAAAATACCCGGGCACCAGCTGAGAGAAGTTGAAGGGTCTTTGTCAGCCAAGAAGAGAATGAGATTAGCTTTGTGGTTGGGTGCTTCTGATCTGAACTTCTCGAATACCTTATCAAAGCTTGAAACGGTTGCATTCGACAACTTGAGCGGCATTTTTCAGCTTTCCAAAGGGCAATTTTTGGGAGAAGACAAGATAACTGAGCTCTTTGGTTGAATTGTTTCAGCGATGCTTTTTAATGGTGATATTTTAGGGTGCGATTGGTTGAAAGATTTTATGATTACCTTGATAATTTATTTTTTATTCTTTTGTTTGGTTTGTCAGTAATAAAAGATTACAGTAATATTCTATTATCAATGCTGACGTAACAGGTAATATAAGTGGTAATCTAATTACCACCTTCACCTTAGGTATTTAAAGATTACTAAGGGAATCTTTAGTTTATTATAATTATATTATTATTTATTAATTTTTTGAGATAAAAATAAATTTATTTTTAATTAATATGACAAATAATATAAAAAATATTTAAAAATAATTATATTCAAGGGCATTTAAGTAAAATAATTTACTAGTAATCTTTTATTACCTTTAACCAAACACAATAATTATTTATACCTATCAAATTTTATCAAACATAGTAATTATTTATACCTTTAGGTTTTAGAAATCGATATTTTACTGTTTATATTAAAAAGTTAAAAAGTTATTACTTTTCACCCCCTTTAGGTTTTAGAAACTAATATTTCATCTTTAACCAAAGTTTTTAAACTTTGAAAACTAACATTTTCACCCCCAAACCTAGGGTTTTCATATTTTTCAAAACGTAGCCGTCCCCTATAACTTTCAAAAATAGCAGTTTCACCCCCATTCTTCAATTTCATTTTTCGACGTTATCATCGACCTCCTCATTTTCCTGGTGCGACGACGGTGGTACGACGAAGAGATCTTCATCTCCTCATCGCACGGTGCGACGAAGAGACGGAGATTTCTTCGTCGCTCCACTCAGATGACGAAGGACGACACTTCGTCGTCCTTCTTCTGCTCTTCCAGATCTGGACGACGCTTTGTCATCCAGATTTGGGCGATGAAGGGTCGTCTTTTGTTGTCTTTTGTAGTCGGAGATGCGAGATCGGTGGAATGCGTCGGCCGTCGATGGTGGCAGGAGAAGGAAGCAAACCCTAAGAGTGAAATCTAAACTTTTTAAACTTTGAGGATGAGTTTAGTTGTCAGTTTTTAAAACTTGGAGGGGGGAAATGGTGAAGTTTTAAAGTTTTAAGGTTTTAAACAGTAAAATATCGATTTTACCCCTGCTCCTAACTGAGAAATTGGACGACAGTTTGGTCATGGGTGAGAAAACTAGATTTTCATCTCTCGTGGGTATGAGTTTGAGATAGACCTAAAACATGGGTGGGAGATAGTCCTTTTCCCTTTCTTGTCACATGTACTTGGTAAGCTTGTGTGACAATTATAGAGGAAACTAGATTATTCAACCCATACAAATTAGGGTCGGACTAGTCCTTCAAAAAACACGAGATTTACAATTACGAATTTATCGAATCGTGTTATCATATCGGTTACATAAGATACCTTTACATAAAGTTTTTGGATAAGTTGAATAAGACAAAAAAAATTAAAAATTAAAAATGTTAAAAATATAAAATTAAATAAAATGACAATTTAATTCATTTCATTAAACCCATTTATAAACCCTTCAATCTCTATTTATACATTATAAAATATTTAATAAGGATTTTTCATATATTTTTCTAACATCATATTCATGAATCATGATAGTTAATTACTTGACCAAATTTAATCTAAACGAACATATAATTAGCCTTAAATTATTATGCAAGACCACTTTGATGATAGCATGAGACATGCATTAATTTTGTGCTAACTGATAAGAGAAGAAAGAAATTCAATCAAGTGTTTTACAAGTAATTGACCGTAAAATATTAGCCTTACTAATTGCCGTATGGAGTGATGTGATCAAAAGCAAAGCCGGCAAATCAAAATGCAAAATAATTTATACTTTGAGAAGACAAAGGACTCGGCGGTGGACGAAAACCTCGTTTCAACAATTTAGAGATGAGTAATTTTCTTGGTCAGATTCTTCCGAGAAAGTCTTTTAACCAATCATTCATAACGTCGGTGGCGTAAAATGCGACGCCCAGCTGTTGGCTTTGTGGAATAAAGCAGCAGCCACAACGTAATATAGGGTACCGTCATAGAAACGTCCCACTTTAGATACATGCATCTTACGTAGGTCTCCCTTGCTCGTCAAGTTTTAATCTTCATGTTTATAAATATAATGTATATTTTAATATGATATTAAAACTCTTTCAATGTTAAATTCAAGAATTGTTTTGCGCCTATATGATAATGAGTTTCTTCTGTTGTTTCGTGCCATCCTCCTCGCCTCGAGTCTCAGATAACAGTGCTGTGAAAACTTCAAATTCCAACACAGAGAAGTCGAAAAGCAAGCCTCCATCAAAGAATAAGAAGTCATCTGGAGCTCCCCCTCTTAACTCATTCATGTCTTGCTTATAGTAGTAGCATGAGCAAATTTAGGATAGGAATTAAAGGCGAATATCTACAATGTATACGCCCTGATGATCATTATGATTGGTGAAGTCAATTTTTGACGGCAATATTGATCTTTTTGCCTATAGTCATTCACAAATTCTGCTGTACTGTGTATTCCCTATCTCTCACATTTTGTAATGTGTATTGAACTTCTTGTTGCCCAAAGGCCCCAATCCCTCTTTTAAGGCAGAGTTAGAATTCAGATATAATTATAAAACATTTACAATAATTTTATGTAATTGATTCAGCAAAGAATTAACCATTTACAGACTCCAACATGCATGCTTTTGAAAGAACAGTGTATAAGAAGCTTAATATTTCAATTCTAGGAGTTAACTATGTGAGATTTGTGAATTTTTATGGATGGCCAGATGAAGAAACACATGGTAATGATATGGCATAAAACTCTATTAACTTGAGCCGTGAAGGCAAGGAGACACGTTAGTGTCCTCGGGTTCCGGAGATGACCGTCAGACAAAGGCGCCACATGGGGCCTGGCCATTGCAGCCCCATAGTTACGTGCTGTGGAAGATACCTGGATATTAATTAATCTACCCTTTTTTAAAGTCTGCTAACAATTCTTGGCTCGCTCGGCAATTACATCCATCCAATTCCATCTCTCTTCACACTATAAATAACTACCAGCTCATTCCTAGCACTCTCATCAGCCAGTCTTATATTTCCCATACATCTATTTACTCATAAGCCACCAAGTCTCTTCTATAAGTTAGATCAAGCTCTGTTTTTATTTCAGTTGAAGAGAGTAATTAAGTATAATGGCTTTGTTTTCAGTTATCTTCAGTTGTTTCATCCCATCTTCATCATCTCGAGTAGCTGATAATGATGTCGTGAAAGCTTCTAAGTCCAAAAGCAAATCATCGAAAAAATCATCTGGCGCTCCCATTGTTGTTTCTTACTTCCCTGTTAATTCCTACATGTCTCGCTTGTGATTGTAAACATATGCAGAATATCTACCCAACTTTTGAGGCAGATAAATTTGTGGGACAGAGGAAGCCAAATCATGTGAGCTAGCATAGTACTGCATTTGTTCACAGAAAAAGTGATAAATTACGCCAAACTTTAAGAAGGAATCTACCATCATTCTTCCAGGCTTCTGTAAACATAATCGTTCTGTAATTTCTCTCACATTTGTACTGTTCGTAATATTGTTATTATTATAATATTTTTCATCAGTTCCTTTGTGCTAAAAAAAAGAAAACAGTGTTCTGTTGGTATCCAGACAAAATTTATATGCAGAATTCATTATTTAATTAATTAATAAAATGACACCTCTACCAAATTATCACATGGAAACTGTTGTAAAAATTAATAAATTATGAGTGATCTGCAATTAATTGACATAGAAACTAACCAATTCATTAGTCACTAGGTCAAAGCAGAGTAGGCGCGTGCAAAATGTTCATGGAGCTTGGCCTAACTACCTTGCTGTCTGGCACTTTCAAAAAATGAAAAACTAGCAACCAAGATGAAAGATATTCTACATGTGGGGTCATCTCATCTGTTGGGTTTCCCGGTTAAAGTAATCACAAATTTTTAGTCTCTCAATAAAGTCAAATCCTATCCGAGTACAAGGGATGGCACATTTGATGCAGTCTCTGCAATTTGGGTTATGACAAATTATTCAGAGTTTTTCATGGTCATTTGATGCAAACACTTGTTACTGAGAAGCTAAAATCCATGAAGATGAAACAAAAGTTCCAATTATAATCTATTCCTTCGCAGCTTAATGTCTAAATCACTGTCAAGGGTAGCCAATTGGAAGCTCCCGAGTCTCGACCAGTAATTGCACCAATTGTTTCAAATCTAATTAGGCCAAAGGACTATTTCCCACCAAGGTATACTGCATTCTCAAGTTTCCCCTTTTTAACTTTGATAATATCAAATACCCACCCATAAGCAGTTAAAATTAATGGAAAACTAACCCCTTAAAATTTTATCTCTTTTTGCCCCCTTAAAGTTTAAAAACTAAAAGTTTTCTCTAGCCTAAGTTTTAAAAAATGACAATTTCACCTTAGGGTTTCGTTTTGAAATTTCTGACGTCATCTCCGACTCCATTGCTGACAGCCTCTCTCTCCCGAAGCATCCTCTCCCTCCGTCGGTCTCTCTCCTCCCATTTGAAAGCTCAATCGACGTCAGAGAAGTGATGAAAGACAAAGAGCTTTGTTGGGGAAGACAAAGTTCTTCGTCTTTGTCTTCCCAGTGTCTTCCCAGACGAAGCTTTTTGTCTTCCCAGATGAAGCTTTTTGTCTTCCTAGATGAAACTTTTCGTCTTCCACCGCTTCTCCGACATCGATCGGGTATCTAAATAGGAGGAGAGAGACCACCAGAGGGAGAAGATGCTTCGGGAGGGAGAAGCCGTCGACAATAGAGCTGGAGATGACATCGAAGATTTCAAAATGAAACTCTAGGGTGAAACTGTCATTTTTTAAAACTTAGATTAGAGAAAACTTTAGTTTTTAAACTTTAGTTTTTAAACTTTACGAGGGTAAAAAGAGATTATATTTTAGTTAATTTTTAATATTATAGAGAAAATAATGATTTTATTTTTATTATAATTAATTTTAATTATTTATATATGAATATTTAATATTATCAAAATTAAAGAGAAAAACTTGAGGATGCAACCTACCTTGAATGGGAAATAGTCCTTTGGCCATCTAATTATGACCAAACAAATCCATATGCTTTCATTTTTCTGTTTCCTCAATTGGTGGGACATGCAAACGCAAAATGCTTGGCACTCTCCTCGTTGGGAAGAGGAAATTTTCAACACAATTTCAACGACACGTTTCTCAAGTTTTGATTTTGAAACACGTTGTTGTTGTCAGGTAGTCTGTGGTCAAAAGTTCTGAAAAGCTCGTATGGTCTAAATGCAAAGAATTAAATGAAAACCAAGTCAAAGCAGCCACGGCCCCACCACGAGGGCCTTGAATTTCTGGCCATTCGCAGAAATTATGAGTTACCATCTGCCTTTGAGGTTGCTCAGCGTGTACCTGAAACTTCATTCATAACCAAACAAAATTTGCTTGCTTCTAATTCTAATCCCCTCTGCTAAAAGTGAAAAAAAAAAAAAATGGCCGTGTTTTCTGTGTTTTTAAGCTGTTTCATGCCTTCCTCGGAGTCAGCACGAGTTTCGGATAATAATGGTGATCTGGGGATGAAAGTTTCTTCCAAGGATAATTTAAAAAGCAAATCAAAATCATCAGCTTCTGGAGCTCCATTGGTTGTACCTTACTTCCCTTCTGCTACACAGTTGTCTCGCTTGTAGTGCATCAAGCTCAAAAATACAAAATTTTGATTCAAAGAGGAACTTTTCATAGGTTGATCAGTTATTTTATTTATGCAATTTGATTTTCTTTTTTTTGGTGCCTGGAATGAAAATAATAGCATAATTTTATATTTTCTGTATGTAATCTTTGTAGCATTATGCTGTTGATTCATTTATCTCTCTCCAAGAAGAAAAATACTCATCTTTCACACATTGGACATGCATCTCCAAACGTGTGAAGTTACTATTATGCCAACTTACACGTCTCTGTCAAGAAAATATGGTAAATCTAAACGTGACATTAAGTCATTTTCGCTAGTATTGTCGTTCAGTATATTTCAGCCCATAGAAACTTTATCTATGATATACCTTTTCAAGAGTTCAAATCATCAAGACTAATGATGATACAATGGTTAGCAAAAAATTTAAAAAATAAAAAGATTATATAATATAACAAACCAATTTGTTAAAAGTCCATTGAGAAACGACTCAGGATTCAAATTGTGCCCCGAGTCTTGTTGTTCCAATGGGCTACACCAAATACGAGCATGGAGCTGTATTAGTCACCTTATTACATTTTAAAATTATATAGAATATGACACGTTTATATATGTGTATGACAACAATAAACTTTAGCCCTTTCATTAATTAATTTTAAAGTCAATTTAATTAGCCACAATATCCCCCAGTAGTATGTTCTGTAAGGATAAAATTAATTTGACACATTCTACTAAGTCTTTCTTGCATTGCCATTAAACCCATTTATAAATCCTCTGATCTCTACTTATTTACATATTCATGATGCGCTAATTACTTGACCAAATTTAATCTAAACGAACATATAATTAACCTTAAAGCATTATCCAAGACCAATTTAATGATCACATGAGACATACATTAATTTTGTGCTAACTGATAGGAGAAATTAGAAATTGAATAACGTGTTTTACAAGTAATTGACCGTAAAGTATTAGGCTTACTAATTGCTTTAGGGTCTTCCATACGGAGTGCTGTGGTCAAAAGTTATACTTTGGGAAGACAACGCACTCATTGGTAGATGAAAACCTTTGCCTCAACAATTTAAAGATGACTAATTTTCTTGGTCAGATTCTTCCGAGAAAGTCTTCAAACCGATTAAAGCAGCAGCCTCAACGTAACTTAAGGCACCATCTGAAATGTCCCATTTCAGATACATCTGTCTAATGTTGGTCTTCCTTGCTCCTCAAGTTCTTTTGATTTTCACTTCTCACTTAAGGGCTGTATAAATTGATTCCTCTTACTCGTATTATTAAACGTTCTTTCATCTTACCATTCCCATTAACCTAAAAGAGTCCACCATAATTAGATCAAGAGTACTTGTTATATAGCAGCTTTACATGATGGGTATGTTTTCTGTCATCTTGAATTGCTTCGTGCCATCATCCTATACCTCAAAAGTCTCTGATGATGTTGTCAAAGTTAATTCTTCGGATAAGCCGAAAAGCAAATCAAAATCTTCTGGAGCTCCACTTGTAGTTCCTTACTTCCCTGTTAATTCTATCCTGTCTCGCTTGTAATTCAACGTAATTGTTATCTTACTTTTAATACTCTATATAGACGAGACAGCTGATGAATTTCCATGCTATCATGAATGTGTTATGGAGCTCAACCAGAAGCTTATGAAGCGGTTGGTATCAGCTGGCACTGGGTGAGGAAACCAAATTTATGGAGCAGTGGAAATTAAGGGCTTCTTCAATTATGCATACGAGACTCCTTCGAGATTGGCGACATGACGTTCTATTATTTGTTACATAAAAGAAAAGACAGTCTTGTAGACTTGATTTGTATCAGATTAATTTCCATCCTGGGAATGTAATAAAGACTATGTATTGCCTGCATTTCTACTTATAATTCCAGCAAAGCAACCCACAAGAAGAACTCCTTTTCAGTTATTTTCAAGAATTCTTTTTTTTTATTGCGCCTAAATAATAATGGGTTTCTTCAGTTGTTTCGTGCTATCCTTCCCGTCACGAGTCTCAGATAACAATGCTGTGAAACCTCAAATTCCAACACAGAGAAGTCGAAAAGCAGGCTTTCATCAAAGAAGTCATCCGGAGCTCCCGTTGTTTTTTCTTACTTCCCCCTTAACTCATCCATGTACCGTAGCATGAACAAAAAAGAAATTAAAGGCGAAGATCTATGATGAAGTCAAATTTTGACGACAATATTGATGTTACAAATTATTTTAGATAATAGATTTGGCTGTAGTCTTTCACATATTCAGTTGTAATGTGCAATCCCTATCTCTCACATTTAGTAATGTGTGTTGAACGCACATTTTGCAATCCCTATCAATAATTCATCGTCCAAACCCTCTTTCAAGGAAAAATTATTATCCCTTTATGATTGCTTCAATTCAAAAATTCACTCTTTTTAATAATATGTAAAGATTATTGCTGTGTTTAAATTATTTCCTTACTTTCACATCCTGCTTTGCTTATATAGCTATTATTGTTATAAAACATTTATAATAATTTTATCTAATTGATTCATCAAAGAATTAACCATTTACAAACTCCAACATGCATGCTTTTACAAAAACAGAACAGTGTAAAAAAGCTTAATAATTCAATTTTATGGATGAGTAGGCAAAGAAGGGCATGGTAATATGGCATAAAACTCTGTTAAGTGGAGCCGTGAGGGGTACGGAGATGACCGCCAGACAAAGGCGCCACATGGGGCCTGGTCATAGCAGCCCCACAATTACGTGTTGCGGAAGATACCTGGATTTTTATTAATCTACTGTCCTTTTCATAAGTCAGCTTAAAATTCTTGGCTTGCTCGGCAAGTTCATCCATCCAATCCCGTTTCTCTTCACACTACAAATAACCACCATCTGATTCCTAGCCTTCTCATGAATCAATTTTATATTTGCTATCTTCTCACTTACAAGCAGCCCAGTCTCTTCCATAAGTTAGATAAAGCTCGTTTTATTTTTAGTTGAAGACACTAATTAAGTATCATGGCTTTGTTTTCTGTTGTCTTCAATTGTTTCATTCCATCCTCGTCATCTCGAGTAGCTGATAATGATGCTGTGAAAGCTTCTAAGCCCAAAAGCAAACCATCGAAAAAATCATCTGGAGCTCCTATTGTAGTTTCTTACTTCCCTGTTAATTCTTACATGTCTCGCTTGTAATTATGCAGAATATCAACCCAACTTTTGAGGCAGATAAATTTGTGGGATAGAAGAAGCCAAATCATGCGAGCTAGTATAGTAGCGCATTTGCTCACAGAGAAGTGATAAATTAAGCCAAAATCGAAGGAGAAATCTACCACAAGTACTAATATTCTTCCACGCTGAAGCCTGATATATACGTAGTCCCACTGGCTCCTGTAAACATAGTCGTTCTGTAATTTCTCCCACTTTTGCACTGTGCTTGTTATTGTTATTATTATTATAATATTTTTAATCAGTTCCTTTGTACTAAAAGAGAATACAAGTGTTCTGTTGTTGCTCAAACAAAATTTATACACAGAAGAAACGATATAACTACTTACAGTCCTTCAATTAATAAAACAACACCTTTACCAACTTTATCACATGGAAACTTGCATTTGCAACAGGAGAAATTACAAGGTTATGAGCGATCTGCAATTAATTGACATAGAAACTAATCAATTCATGAATGAATCGCAAGGTCAAAGCAGAGTAGCCGCATGCAAAATGTTTCATTTAACTTGGTCTAGCTACGTCGCTTTTGAATTAAAGGTAATAATTAAGGCTTGAAACTTTTTTTGTGTGTGTGTGTGCGAAGCAGAGTAGCTGCGTTCAAAATGTTTCATTTGACTTGGTCTAGCTACCTCGCTTTCGAATTAAACGTGATAATTAAGGCTTGGAAGACTAACAACCAAGATGAAAGATATTCTACAAGTGGGGTCATCTCATCCGTTGGGTTCCCGGTTAAAGTAATCATAAATTTTCAGCCTCTCAATAAAGTTAAGTCCTATCGGAGTATAAGGGATGGCAAAATTGATGCAGTCTCTGCAATTTGGGCTATGACAAATTATTTAAAGTTTTTGTAGGCAGTTAGTTTGTATTCATGTTTGTTGGATATATGGATGCAAGCACTTGTTACTGAGAAGCTAAAATCCAAGTAGATTAAACAGAAGTTCCCAAAGGAATCTATTCTTTCGCAGCTTAATGTCTAAATCACTGTCAAGGTTTGCCAAATGGAAGCTCTCGTTTGTACCAGCTCCGCGCCAAAGAGAACCAGAAACTCTTGGAGCGCCCCTCGTAGTTTCTTATTTTCAAACAAGAAAGTTGCGGTTTCGCGTCTGATTATAACCCAAACAAAGCCATACGTTTTTTTTTTTCCCTCAATTGGTGGGACATGCAAACTGAAAATTTACTGCATTTTCCTCGTTGGGAAGTGGAAAATTTCATTACTAATTAAACGACACGTTTCTGAAGTTTGATTTGGAAATATATTTGTTGTTATCAGGTAGTCTATTAAACTCATCTTATGGTCAAAAGTTCTGATAAACTCGTCGATGTTCCAGCATCATGTGTGGTCTAAATGCAAAAAATTATAACCCATTCGAAGCAGCCACGGCCCCACCACGAGGCTCTTTTCTTGCCATTCGCAGAAACTTCAGTGTTACCAACCATCTGCTTATAAATTTGCTCAACGTGTTACCTGAAACTTTATCCATAACCAAATTAAACTGCTTGAGTTGCTTCTAATTCTAATCCCCTCCACTAAAAGTGAAATAAAAAATGGCAGTGTTGTCTGTGTTTTTAAGCTGTTTCATGCCTTCTTCGGAGTCAGCACGAGTTTCGGATAACAATGGTGATCTGGGGATGAAAGTTTCTTCCAAGGAAAATTTTAAAAGCAAATCAAAATCATCGTCTTCTGGAGCTCCATTGGTTGTACATTACTTCCCTTCTTCTACACAGATGTCACGCTTGTAGTGCATCAAGCTCAGAAATAGAAACTTTGAGTGAGAGAGATGAACATTTCGTAGGTTGATCAGTTACTTATGTCATCTGAATTTTTTTTTTCTGTGGCTCGAACAAAAATAATTTCATTATTTTATATTTTCTATTTGTAATTTTTGTAGCATTATGTTGTTGATTCATGTTTATCTCGTTGAATCTCCAAGAACCTTTGGGAAAAACATTCATCTCTCACACATGGTTTTGCATCTTGGGTTCAGCCTAATTTGTAACATGAGCTGGCTACCTAGCCCAGCCCTCCTTAGTCATCTCTTATCACCCAACTCAACAAGCCTATTTGACACAAACTTCATGTATTTATATGCATAAGCATGTTTGTTCATGTCTTGTGAAACGCATCTAAATGGCATTGAATCAAAGTGAATGGATCAAAACTCTAATTTGACATGAACTCCAAATTATATTGTAAAATTTAATTATGCAAACTATAAACATTAATGTGCACATAATCATATAATTAACCGTTTATGCTTACATTCATGTCAACAATACAATGATTTTTTTGTCCTAAACGCCAACATCAGATCTGCCCTTGAAATCTAAAGGCTTGAAATATAACAGGTAAGACCACACAATTAAAAGGCCTGCAGGATCACTGAAAATTTCCATTGGGTAAAGAAATAAAATCTTTCTTCAATCACGAACCAAAATTCCAGGCGAATAATTTACAGTGTGCAACATTTCAGTGTCATCCATGTGGCAGACCAGCTCCAAAAATCCATCTTGGACCCATACTAAGAGATGGGGTCTGCCGAGAAGCCATGCAAAAATCAGGACTTCAGTCATTCAGATTCTGCAGTTTTTCTTACTCGGCCTGGTTCAATATACCTGAAATTCCATCAGAAACAGGACTCCCACTCAGAAGACCAAATAGAGAGAAAAATGACAGGAGGCACTAATGCAGAAGTAACAATCGAAAATGTTCTGGGAAAGACCACATTATGAACTTTGCAAAAATGTCAGGCTCCAGAAACTCAGTATGGGCAACTCGTCCAATGAGAATATTTAAATTCCTGCCTTTAGAAGAGGTATCAAAGTTAATGTCAAAGCGCATAAGGACTCGATGCTCAGAGGAAGGGGCATACAACTGCTCCAAGCAACATTTAACATCTCCAAGAAGATGGGACGCTTTTTTGAATTATCCCAAAGAGACGCTTGGGCCATCTAGACTTTACAATAGTGATACAAAACATACTATTTATTATTTTTTAATAATATTGATTAAATGACATTTATATCGTCATAATTACCATGTTTTTAAAATGTAACAATTTATAGATGAGTATTTAAATTTTTCAAAGTTTACGAATACAACTTTATCAATAAGCTAAACCTCGAGTAAAAATAAGTCTTTCGGCCTTTGAATTAAGGATGGCAGTGTTGTGATAAATTTTTAGTAGAATATTTTGTAACATGAGCTTAAATTGGTGCTGACCTAATTAATTATTTAATAAAATTATGTGTATAACTTTATACACAAATAATAATATATTATTATGTGATTAAGTATTGTTTTATTTTTAATATTTTAATTATTCAATCATATAATAATATATTATTGTTTATATATAAAGTTATGTATATACTATTATTCATTTCTTGCGGGTAAATTATTTGCTAGAAATGCAATTTAAGTAGCAGAAAGTGACAATTTGGTGAGGAATGTTTTACAGGAGAGCTTCTTCTAGACTCACATTGTAAGCAAATGGTAAATTTGTAAGCATAAACATTTCCAATATAATCAACGTTATATATCTGAAATAATCTAGCACACGCCATCCTTTTAGAGATTATATCCATTAAGGAACTAGGGTAAACTGTGGTGCAAAAGGATCCAATTTTCCTTGAACGAAAAACAGGCTTAAGCACATGAAGTAATACAGCAATGCATTTATGGTGAAGTGGATAGAAAATGCTGCATGCTTTTAATACTTTTCAACTTTTTATTAAGTTAACAATATAATTAATCACAAATTCTTTCTCCTCCCTAATTCTCTATTGTTTCTGTTGGGTGTACACTGAACCAGGCTCTTTAAATTACCTGCCCAAGCCTAACTGATATTGATCATTTGGCAGCCTGTGCGTACTTGATATGGACTGGCAACTGCCAAAACAAAGAGGACAAGAAACCAGAATTGTTGACTAAACAAGGTTAAAAGATTGAAAATAAATAAAATTGCTTTATTATGTTTTGTACTCGTATACATCTGTGTTATATTGATATGATACAGAATGAACTGGGGAAGAATCCATCCGGGGAGAAAGAAATTAAAAAAATCCTATAAAGAATTAAAGAATGGTTTCCTATAGAATTTATATGCAAGAATTAATGTGAGTGCTGTAGTTGCAGGAGCATGCTGGCTGAGATCCGTTTCGTAGCACTTTGCAATGGTGCTCCAGAGAACCCTCATTGCCCTGAAAACCATAGGTATATAGTTTTCACAAGGCTCAAATTCACGGTAGTGAAGCAATCTGCTGTGGTGCAATCTTGTTGTGACTGGAAGCCTATGCCTTGATATCAGATCACAAGTGGATGCGAGTGTGAACATTACACATACACTCTGGCACAGGATACTTTGTAACATCCCTTCCAGCTCTACTGGATCTAAGCTCTGGCTGTCCCAAGGATTCGCTGTGCAACTCTTTTATGATCATGTTGAACTCCGTTCCGGAGAGAGAGGAGTTGAGGAAATAAGGGAGCATCTGTCTTTTGTTTGGGGTTATATACTTCTTGTGCCCTGCATATGCCCGGTGTCCCTGTATCAATAGACAAAACAAATATTAGCTATTCAGAATTAGAATTGTATCACTGAGAATGCTGAAAAACATCGATGATGGTGACTATACCTGGATTGCATGGCCCATATTTCCTCCATGAGAAGGCATGAAAACATCACTATTCTCTGAAACTATATAGTCAATGGCAGCCATCATGGAAGCTTTGTTTGCAAATGGTTCTAATTCACCAGGCATGGCTAGATCCTCCTTACTGTAAAAATTGGGAAATTCTCTGGTTAATGGCAGTAGGGCCTCTTTCCCACCCAATGGTTGCCCCCCTGCCCAAAATATTTTAGCACTCTTTGGAGCTCCAAGGGCCTTAAGCAACCTAACAAACCATAATACATAATTAGAACTTCAGCCATAAACAGATAGAATAAGGAATAGGTTAACCAGCCAAATATCTTGAACAACTCAAAGTTAATATACAGTCCACATTTTAGGTTTGAATTCTCGCCTGGTCACCTCCATAGCATTTAAGGGGCAGAGACCAGCAAGCTTCCTCTCATGGTAAGTCATGTTTGATTTAGCAGTTAAGAGCTCTGGCCTTCGTTTCCGCTCATTGTATATTATTTCATCAAACTTGGGGCTCAAACCAGGAAGGCAACCAGTTCTCACCCAAACGTCCTTCTCCATTCGTAGATGAAGAGCAAGGTAGGGTCCTTTGCTCCGCATCCTCTCCGCAAGCTTGTTACCAAGTTCCAGAATTGGAGGGGCAAACCTCAATGCATGAAACGCCACCTGACATCAACAAAGGACAATATTGGTAACTTTAGTTGATTTTAGAAGAACAATAGATTGAATGTCTAAAATTAACCCAAGATAATTCCACTAATTACAGAGAAACAAAGGGAGAAATTTGATACCTTGCAGCGAAGTTTCTGAAGATCAGAAGGGAGATCTTTAGAGAGCCTTGAATCCAACCCACGCAGGAGCAAAACCTCATCCCTGTTGAGCTGCAAAAAGAAAGAAAAGACATAGATAAGCTCCACTGATAAATTTGTCCGACACTTGTTCTTAAATGTAGAAAATAGACAAGAAATCTTGCCGATAAAACAAACAGGACATGAAACAGAGAATTCAAAAACAGGTTTGTTTAAAACACAGACTGGTCATTAGGCTTGTTAGTTTAAGACAATATGTCCGGTTTATTGACAACATATTCCATTGAAATGGCCAATCCCACCAGCAATCAAAATCGTATAACAAGAAATGATATTATGTTGAGAGTGGCCCATCACCATAATAAAACAGACAGAAAGACACAAAACTTTTGAGGCCATTTCCGTGAAACAGCAGCTGCAAACTGTAAAGTAAAATAATTTCTGACACATCTGAATAAACTTCTTTAGTTTAATGTTAAACTGGGCTTAGCAGATAATCAAAATTATAAGCTAATAACACTGTTCAAACTTCATTAACAAATTACAACGTGCAAGCCATTGATGAATCCAATCTATTAACTAAAATATTTTTAGTACAAAACTTGTAAGAGAACCAAACCATGTTATTTAATTTAGAGAATAAAAAGAACAAACAATCTTACCCTCCTGAGATAACGTGCACGAATCCATTGAGGAGAAACATGAAGCGGAGATATTTTCTCCTCCACAGGCCTTTTCATTATATGAGTTGACGGCAATGAAGAAACTATTTTCACATCATTGGCAAGAACCTTTTTGAAATGCTCCAAATCAAATATATCAGAGAATTCACTGCAGCCATCAAAAGAAAATACCAAAAAAAGGTATTCAATCAGTAATAAAGATCATAAACAAACCATAAATTATGAGCGAATGAAATGTCAGTGTTTAAATGTGGTATTTTTTATCTTTTACCTTTCATCACCCCAGATGACATTGACTTGCAAAATGGGAACAACAAGAACAGCACCAAGAATCCTAGCAATGACCACAGCATCTACAATTTGATTTCTTTGCTGATTCATGCCACCTGAGACAACCACTAACAAATATTTTCTTCTGCCCTTGACAATGCTTTCAGTTTGCTTCTTATAATCTCTAGTAAATTGCAAACATGGCTTGTACCCCATCCCATCTGGTTGTTTCCAAAACTCACTATCTTCATCTGACTCTGAATACCCTTTTGCAATCGATGATTGAGGTTGACTTACACTTTTCGAAATCTCATCTTTCTCAATATTTGAAACGACACTCAGCTTACCATTACCATTTGGAAACTCATCTTTGAGACTGTTTTGAGCATGTTTTTCACCATTTGAAGCAAAACTTGAAAGTGGTTTTGTGTACCCATTTGAAAATGAGTCTTGTTGCTGAGTTGTGAAACAAGGATATGGAGAAAAAGGGATCAAATAATCAAGATCGAATCCAAGCTTTAACATTCCAAAAAGGCCAAAAAGAAACAGAGTTAAAAACCAAAACTTGGGACTCTTGAAAGAGCTCAAAAGAATGAACCTCTTACTAAAGCTGGTCTTTGAAGATTTCTTAGGCGAAACAAGGAGAGATTGAAGTGAAGAAGACGATAAAGAGTTTATTATCTGAGAAGGAACTGATATGTAGGAGGGCCTCTTCGCTTTAGCCATTTTTACAAAACTAAAACAAGCAACAAATTGTCTTCTTCCTCTTTAAACAAAGCCTTTCACTTTATGCTTTGCAGTTTGATTTGACGAACAGAAACATCGAGAGAGAATGAGGAGAAAACGAATGCGGAAAGAGAGAGTGGGCGGCGGGAACACGAAGTTTCTATTTTTTTGTACGCGTTCTTAAAATGGAGAAGCTAAGCTCAATCAACGCCAGAGACAGAGAGTTTCTATTTTTTTTTAATTTTATAAGTTTACAGATGGTGGTTTTATCTAAGTGGGATTTATTAGTTTATTAATTAAGCTTAATGGCTCATTTATTTGGTCAAGCCACTGTAACTTTTCATTTTCCTTATGGGTTTTGATAAGTTCTAGAACCTTAATTAACATAATTAATCATACAAACTCAATATTTGTGCATTAATATTCTCCTTTTGCTAATTGCTGACTGATAATTTTATTCTTTATGACAGTAAAAATATTTTTTAACAGTGTAATAATATTCTGATCTTGATACGGGTAAAACTAAAAGAGTTGAAATTAAAAGTGAAATAATTGTGGGGATGAAATTTAAGAAAGAAAGGAAGTAATCCATGAAACGACATAAATCTCGAGAAGAAGTTGTCGTATTAGTAACACCAGCTGTACCAATAAAACAAATGGCAGAAAGTCAGCATGTGCGCCTGCCGCCGTTCCCACTTCCCACTACCCTCCTGCCAGTCCATGCCCAACCCCATTCCTATCCTGCCAGCTGGCAGCCACTGACATGCTGGCAGTTCCTGCTTGCGTGTTCGAGACTGATTTCTCTTAATCTGCCACGTGGGTTTTGTCATTATATATTTTTTGTGGGCTCATTTCCGCTTCTTCGCGTCACTATAATCAAAATACAAAAAGCTTATCTGGCTGTTAGTTTCTGAATAGAGTCAGCAATTTCGAATTTTCAGTGGCCTCCCACTCTGCCTCCAAAGTTACTACTTTCTACCTCTCTCCATCCTATTCGATCATCGAAGTTTCAGTTGTTGAAATCCTTTTCTTTTGGGGGGGTGGGTGTGGTTAATTTAATTTTTATGGTTTGTAATGTTTGAAACGTTTTGTTGGTGGTGAAGGAACGGCAGCTTGACTCGCCAACCGCTGTTTACTATTCTTATTCTTAGGTCAATTAAGTGAAGCCAACGAAACCCTAAAATATTAACAAATTAATACTTCCTTGGCTTCTTTAAGGTATATAGATTTAGATGTAATCTTATAATAATCTTGATGAATCTTTTTATTAATTAATTATAATGTAAACAGTTTTATCATGTTATTAAAAAGCGTTTGAGATTGTATGGTGTTGATGTCCAACACGCATAAGATTAAAGTTGGCATTTAAATGATCTTTTTCCTTGAAAATACAAGCAAAAAGAATTTCTGCGATACCACTCAGTACTTAATATATTTCTTTCAATATTCACATGTTTTACCAAAATAAATCTTTGATGATCATGGAGATCACATAAATATATACTGGGTAAGACAGTTGAAAGGTTAGCATCATGTGACAATTTTTTAAACCCTAATTTCTTCATTTAAAATTCAGATTATTGTAAATGATTTTTTAAGTAAAATCTACTCTCTTGTGAACACTAGACGTGCAAAGCAGGCCACCGCAAGAGTTTAAAACAAAATATATATTTTTTTGTAGTTGAGCTGTTGTTGTCAAACATCTGAACCAGAAATATAGCCTACATATTACAATACAGGTAAGACAAATTATTGATTAATTCCAACTTCTAATATCATCATTGTATAATATTAAGGATTAAATTGAATGATTTTGAAAGTGGGGATTCAAAATGGATTCATCATAGTGAAATGAATTCAATTACGTTGGTGGGTTTAGATTCTTAACTAAAATCATTGGGTCGAAATCATATTTCTCCTAACAACCAGAGCTAAACAAATCAATAATATATGATTAATACATGGTTTATTTGGTGAAAGTAGGTGTACTAATCGTAATTAAAATAGCTGGCCATTTTAGCCATTTCTGTGCTTGTTGGTTGAAATGATATCATTATATTCTAAATATGATTCAGTAATAATGGTAATCACTATATACATATAAATCTTAAGAAAAGAGTAAGGCATAATCAACCAAAGATTTGTTGCGAATCAAAACAACAATAAACAATAAACCTAATCTTATTAATTACGTAAATTCTTATAAAGTGAAAAAAAATTCCGTTTGAAGCTGATCTCTTCTGGACCTGTGATTATGATAAAAGGGTTTTAGCTTTCATTAAAGTTCCAGTTTATGCATTCATCTATTCACTAAAATTGTTAAATTTGTCACACATGTATTAATCCATAGCTTATGTAAATGATCCTATTAGAAGAAGCAGTTGGACGATTAAGATTGAAATGGTCAGGAATTGACAAACAAGTAAACAGCGACAAACAAATTATTTATTGAAATAATATATTTTATAAGATTGCAAGTAAGGAATGTAGATTTTATACGGTTTTCTAGGAAATTTTGTGCCGTTGGGGGATAAGATGGCTAGGCCATGTGCGAAACTAAGATGTGTTTCAAATTTCAGTCGAGATTTACCGAGTGAAAATCCCCAGGAATTTGCATTAACTAGAGAGAATCCAGCAACGCTCATTGTCTATGTTGAGGATGATGTCGTGGTTTATTAATCGAAACAAAAATTTAAAAAAAAAAAAAGCAGTTGATTTGTGGGGAGTATGGTGGACAGGGAAGAAGCCACAAGTTTTTTCATGGATGTGCTTTGATTAATGCTAAACATGGTAAAAGACATGATTCATGTCTGTGGGGATAAGACACAGTAACCTAAACCATACAGCAGCTTCTTCGCTGGCACTTTTTCATAATATATCAAGCGAAATATCCAAGCCATCTCTCCCAATTCCAAAATTTTGCTTTTGGGCATTTTGCATTTTTGCCTCCATCTGTGTTAAGGGGTAAATTGGTTATTTAGTGAGAAATTTCCGAATTTCTTATTAAAATATTCAAAGTCAATGATATACAAAGGTCTGAATTGTTATATTATTCTGCATACTTATTTGAGGCCAATTTGAAGAGAGTTACATATAAATGACCAATTTATAACATTGTTAATATGGCAAACAAAATGTGTCATGTGTAACCCATAGAAAAGGACTAGATGTAAATCACTTTTTGAATGGCCGAATGACTAGTTCCCACCCAAACTTTGATGAAATGACAGTTTTCTACCTTATAAGTTTGAAAAGTCAAATTCCCTTTCTTCTAACCTATTAATTTTGTTAATAAAACATGTTCAATTTTTTTATGAAGTTAATGTAAAAACAAAATTGCTCTAAAGTTAAATAACAATTTATCCTAAAAAGGCTATACGTGATCAAAGGTTGAGAACACCACACCAGATTCTAGCATTGAAAATAGAGAGAACGACATTAAAAATAGGAGAACAGTTTTAAAAAGCCACTATAATAGTATCAAAAACTGGAGGACGGTGAACAACACTAGAAAATCATTAGAATATTGTTAGAAGCTGGAAACATTAGATTATGACACAAAAAACGGGGGGGAAAATGTTGGAAAAAGCCATCATAATAATGTTCCAAGCCGGTGAACAATGCTAAAAAGTCATCAGAAGATGCCAAAACAGTAGAAAAACACCAAAAATAGGAGAAAAATGTCGGATAGTTGAGATATCTCCTTACCAGACTTCTCAGAGTTATGACACACACCTCTCAATTCTAAAACTTGTCTCTTGTATATTCGTTTGCTCCTTTTGGGTATTTTGTGGTGGCCAATAAATGAGAAAAAAGAAAGAAGAATAAAGAAAATAAAAAGATTAAAAAATATATATATAAAGTGTTGTAGGGTCAATATGTAATTTTTGTATTATGAAGGGTGTAATTAATATGAACTCTATTATATTAAAAGTGATAAAAATGTTATTTTACTGTCAAATTTATCATCTCATACTTATTGAACTTAAAGAAAAAGTAATAGTAAATCGGCCTTCTTAAATTAAGTAAACAAACATTAATATCTATGGGATAATGATATATGTTAGTTAAATTAATGGGCTTCATTATATTATCTTTGACTGTAAACAAGTAATTAATAGTTCCAAAACATGTTCTTTTAAAAGCATCCGTGACTTGAAAATGAAGAAAAAAATAATAATTTACCACAAGTATGAAAGAAGACAGGAGTTATTGTGAACCCAGCCACAAGTTGAAACATTGAAGAATGCCAAAACACTGCGTAGCCACTCTCTATCCACACAAAATTTTTCATTAATTAAATCATTCACTTTTCAGCATAAAATTTGTATCACGCCATGTGAAAATTGGAATCCAATGTTGAGTTTCTGACTGAACATACAAATATCGATAAGTTGTAGAAATCCCCATGCTTAACTTGGTGGACAAGTGATGAATCACAAACAAATATGCATAGATTGAGAATCTAGCTCCATCTTCTTCTTGACAATAATGTCCAATAATGGAATCGACATGCTTCATGTTTGTGCTCGCTGATAAGAAGGAAATGATACATGAAGTGGGTCACTTGCTTGGCAGTTCTTTTCATTTGTACAAAACTTGCAAACGCTAAAGCAACTCGCAATTGCAATAGCAATAGCAAGCACAGCTGTGTTGATCAATAATGTAAGCCAAAAAGGATATGGAGCCAAACAAACTTACATTATCTAGGATTGAATATTGCTTGTATGGATATTATATTGTGTCTAGTTTCAATAAAGGGTTTTGTTTTTTATGTAAATTGATATCATTTGAGCACCTTTGTGGTTGTGTTGCGGTTGATAGAGAAATGTTAACCTATACATTTTGTTAATTTCAACTAGGATTCATATTAGCTTTTCAAGATCAAGGATTAACAATTACGAAAAGGATACATTAAAAGACTTTTAATTATTATTGTCATTATAATCACATATCATGGCTTTCAACAGTCAGTTATTTTTGGTGCTTCAAAATTTAATCCATGACTTGAAAATCAAGTCACACTAATAGTTTTTATCTAAAGTATTCAAGAATAAATTATTAACAAGTCTTAATAACTTTGGTTCAAGTTTGCTTTTAAGTTTAACGTAAGTGTTCTTTATAATTAATGTGTTTATTTAGTTAAGAAAATCTAATCTTATATTAAAATTCTAAGTTCATTAGATAGTGATAGAAAATGTGACAAACTTTTCACCTTATGAACCTTGTGTCCTTATAAGGCTGTTGCATCCATTCTATTTGAAAACAAACCTGCTTTGAAACCAATTCAGTCCCCCTCTTGAGTAATGAGCCCATTCTGATATCAATAATCAAACTGCAAGGAGTTTGCTTTAGAATTTCACATGAGCATCTAAAACTTATAACTTGTTATGGAACTTTACCTTTTGGATTGTAACATTTAGGCACCAATATTTCTTGTTTTTCCATGTTATATTTGGATGAAAAGTTTTGTGTTGGGCCTTCACCATGTGTAACTGCTAACTGAAAATGTCTCAAGAACAGGATAATGTAGCTAGCAGGAGAGATGCAACAAGGCACATGGTGATGAGAGAAGAGGAAGAGCTTGTTCTTGATTAATTCCAATCCTTGGATGGACAAATTCATGATGATAAGTAAGAAGAAAGAAATAATGCAGTGGGTCAATTTTTGCTGGCACTTTTGAAAAACAAAAACCTCTATTTGTTCATGCAATGGCGCCCAAAGCCAATCCAGTATTTCTCTTTGTACATGTTTACTCTAAACAAAGGGGCTCCTCTCATTTAATGGCTAACATGAAGTAATGAAATATAATTGAATGAGGAGCTATAGTAGTGTTTGATGATCATAATATAATATTAACTAAGAGGATAAGAAAAGAAATCTACAACATAAAAAAGCCAAATACGGTGTTTTGAATTGAGCAAGCAATGCCCAGCTTTCAGTCATGTGAGTATTGTCTCCTTCCCATGTGCATTTAATTTTGTTGCGTTTTCACTCAAATCACTATCCTATCTTCTACTTTATCTTAAAAGAGATGTGGCTAGCTTTTGCCCTTCATCTTCTTCATATGGAATGCTACCATCGTTAGATTGAATTATTGAGAATACAATAAAAGAGGGCTGATAAATGAAAACAATCATTGCCTTTTGAAGCAAGGCTTTGAATGATAAGGTAGGTTTTTGAAAAATCTTTGTAAACCATTTGCGAAATTCACATAGTATCCTCTCAAATCAACACCTTTTCTGAAAGATTAAACAAGAGTTAGAGCCTAAGAAGCACGGAAACGCACAGCAGTGTGCGTTTCCATGAATCCGAAACGTTTCGGTTTCCGAAACAGCCCGAAACTGGTACGAAACGTTTCGGGGCCGTTTTGGTAATTTTAGATAAAAAGGAAACGCGTTTCTTTACTAGAAACAGTTTCCTATGCTCCGTTTTTTTCCGTTGCAGAAAAAAGAAGAATTTTTGTCTTCTTGTTTTGAAACACCTGTCTGCTGATTTAAGCCTTTTATTATTTTTAGGGTCCAAGTGCCCACCGGAAGGAAGATTCTGAGGCGGGCTTCTTACTTCTTGGTACACTTACCTTCCCCCAGGAATTATTAGTAACTCCCCTTTCATCCAAAGCCACTGCTCAATCTTCCTTTTCTGATTGATTGAAAAAGGAAACACAAGCAAAAACTTTTGAGGCACAAGAAGCAAATATGGAATTGGGTAAAATTTCATGTGATTCTGAAAATAAATAACAAAAATAGTTTCCTATGTGGAATAGTCTTCTGGGCGTCTTCTCTTCTTTGCTGTCAATCTCTTGGGCGTCTTCTTCCTCTCTGAACAGTGGCTGGAAGAAAGAAAACTCTATGAAAAAAGTGTGCGTTCCTCTGGGTCGGTTCGTCCTGATGTCACAGAGTTTTCTGGAATTGGTTCCTGATGTCACAGAGTTTTCTAAGAACGGAAACTGCTGGGACTGGAACTGTTTGGCTGTGACATCAGGACGAACGACCCAGCGGAAGTGTGCGTTTTATTGTATTTTTTATAAAAATTTTATATTTATAAAAAAACCCTATATTTTTTATATTTACACGTTTCCCCACGTTTTCGTTTCCTTTTTTTTAAGAAAATACGTTTTCACGTTTCCGTTTCGACTCCGTTTCCGTGCTACCTAGGTTAGAGCTTATATTATTCATTTTACTTTGAATTTTCTGGTTAAAGTTTGGATAGTAGCAGTTGCCTTATAGCTTTAGCCTTCAATATATATGAGAGATGTTAATAGTCAAATGATATTCTTAAGTCATCCTTCAGCTGATCTTCAAGTGATACTGTTTTGCTTCATGAATTCACAAAGTCCTGAAAAGACAAAAAATTAAGGCAATATATTATATACCAGACTCTTGAGAAGCTAGTAATGTTAAGTACAAAGATTTGTCTCACTATTTTCATTGATGTCAACAGCGGGGTTGTTGTATTTCCATTTTACATATAGCAATAGATGATAACTCATAAAAGCAATACCCTTCAAGGAAATCTCAGACTAAAGACTCCATTTTAGTTGAAAATTGATATTCAACCTCGAGCCAAAATTTTGTAAAATAAGTTGATTTTGAATTAAAAAAATTTTAGCCTACTGATTTTGATTTAACTTTGATTTGATCTCTCCATTATTCGAGTCAAGTTTAAGCTCGCCCCTATTTAGGATTGACTTGTCTTGAATATGCCCTTAATAATTTCTAACTCTTATAGGGTTGTTAATAAGTAGGACAACTGCTTTTAGGTTAATTTTTAATTCAAGACTCCAAGTTAATAATATTAATATTATTGTTTTCAATTTAATTTCTTAATTAAAACCTTCTTTGCTATTGCATTATTTAATGTTTGTTCATATTCTGAAGATTACACAAATATATATTTATTCTTCTCTATATGGTTGATTAATTAATTGTCTATAAAATTGGGAGCAGATCTCATATAATATGGATGCGTTCGTCTTTGTAGAAGATACAAAACTAATGGTTGTAACATGTACCAAATTTCCTTGCTTGTTAGAGCGATGACCAAAAATAAAAAATAATAGAGATGAAAATAGAGAAGAAACAATAGAGATGAAAATACTTGATGTAAAAGAAACAAGAAGATAGCACTGGGCAATATTCTTTTCAATAATTACTAGCATAAATGAAATCTTTTTGCCTTCTCAGGTACCATAATTATGAACTAAGTAAGTGGATGATCCATTTCTACAAGAATCAGACGAATCTAAGCCCAAGAACTATCAACACAAGACAAGAGGATGAGCTAGAATACATCCCCTGAACCTTCCATCCAATTATATGCTACCCAATAACAAGAACCCAAAACCTTTTGTATCTAAAAAGACTAACTATAAATGGTAGGTTTGGGTTTGGGTGGATGACAATTCTTGGGGAATTGGGTTAAGATGGATGCAGGCATGGCATGTTCCCAAACTTGAATTATAAAGGATTGAATTGTATATTGTCAAACTTATAAAAATGTCAATATGTAGTATTTAAAATGTGAGAATAAAATATAAAAAAGGAAAATTCTTTTATTTTTTAAATTTATCTATATTGTTTGTTTTTTTTTAACAGAGTTAGATTTTGGATACATTTGAAAATATATATAACTCATCTTAAGCTAAATAAAATTATGTAGATTGCTTGAAGCACACAATTAGATATATAGATAATGTGTCATCACATGATTAAATAATTTTAAATTAAAAATAAAATAATATCGAATTACATGATGAAATATCTTCTAATTCCCTAATTGTTTATTTATTAAGAAAAGTATGCACATGACAGTGGCCCAACATTATTTAACTCAGAGAATATTTGTTTCCTCCAAAAGATCATTACATGTAAAAAAATTATACGAATTCTTGTTTATCTACTTCTGCTTTAAAATGTCTTCTTTAATATTCTACCTGAAAATTTCCAGCTAGCTTTTAAATAAGTTGAACAAGTCTACATAATTTCAAAAGATATTAAAATTATAAAAAATTCTTTCTGTCTGTAAAAATTTTTACATAAATTTTTTTGTCAAATATAAAAAAATTCATGTAAGAATTTTTTCCTCATACATACTATCCTCTTGAGCCAACTCTAAATTTTCATGCACGGCTTCAGCATAATAGGTAGAGTTCCTACTATATATTCCAATTTATTACTGTCCGATCTTTAGCTTTAGGATTGGAAGAACTTTGCATGTTACATAATATTCACTATTTCTTAATGCTCATTTTCTGCTATTGATTAATATTTACTTATATGTCAACTAAGTTTAAGAAAATAATTTCAAGCCCATGTTCAAGGTGCCGCATAGGTGATTAGTATCAATGTTAATCACTTAAGCATTACATAATTAAACTACGCCATAATTAATTTAATCTAATTGTTGGGTTATCTGATGTGAAGTTGTGAACTAATCGATTCCTCATTAAAAAAATATCAAGTCGAAGACTTAGCCTGTCATATTAGAGGAATGTAATATGTTCATATAAGAGGGCCTTGCTTTACTTTTAAGCAACTCCAACATCAGAAAAAGTTGTTATGTTTTTTGGTTGGTGAAAGGTGAAGAATTGCAGTTTCAACATATATTTAAATTGCCCTCGATAAGTAGTCGAATGTCAAAGTAATAAGATTTCAAACATAAAAATATGATTTCCCCGCTTTTTTTTAAAAAAAAAAAAACATATATTTTATGCACCCATAAATCGTCGGAATGGTTCCTCCATATATCGATTCTAATATACATATACCTATTGATAGAATTACTTTACAGTATGAAATTTCTTAGTTCATTACTTAGTTTAAGTTATCAATATATGGGAATATTATTGAACGGTATGTTGAATTAGAATGAGAATGAAGAAGAGTGCTCGGTGGTTGCATTGTCTCTTTGGAGGATGTTTTTGTACCAGGAAGCCGAGTCTTTGAGATATCTTTTCAACTTGTTGTTAAAATCCACATAAATGAAGCCAAAACGATAAGTGTAACCAGCTGACCATTCAAAGTCATCCATGAATGACCATACAGAGTAGCCTCTAATATCAGCACCCATCCTGTAAACGTCAATGGAGATTATATTAATATAAAATAATAATGAATATGAATAGAAGACTACAACATGTTTAAACAAGAACTCACTTGATAGCTTGTAGGAGATACGATAGGTGAAGCTGGTGATATTTTATTCTTATGCCATCCTTGAGGGCTTCCTCTATTGTTATTGAACTATTACTTGTATCTGCCACTCCTGAAAAAGATAAAAAGATTCAAACAATTTCTCATTCAGGTCTATTTCTTTTGTATCGCTTTTTCACTTCTTTTTTTTTTTTGCCATTCTCAGTAATATATATGGGGAGGTTGTATTTTTTCTTTATATAAAGTGATATTTGTCTTATTCCCTTTGGGTACATATAAAGCCAACTGCAATCCGTCTGCAAAAAAGCATAATACGACGTCGTTCATATGTATAAAATATATAATTTGAACCCACATTAGATAGAAAAATAGCAATATGTACCGGTTCGCCAATAGGAATCCCATTTTTCTCAGCTGCAACAATCAGTCAGTCAACAATAGTATGTAAATATTTAATTGAAAAAAGATAATGATCAATATGTATTGAGCTTACCGGACAAGTTAACATGACTATCTGTTGTGTAGCTTAGAAAAATGCTGGTAGTATTAGAGTCTTCTGCATACCTGGCGGTATAATAATTTACTCCTAGAAAATCGAGGGAACCCTTTACCAGAGCAGATTGTTGAGCTTTGAAATTTGGCAGCCTATTCCCAACTAATTGTCGCATGCTCTTTGGGTAGTCACCGTATACCATTGGATGCACAATCCTATGCAAATAATTGAAGTTACAATATTGCCGAGTCTAGATTAAAGTGTTTGGAAGAGACGAATCCTTTCAATAAAATTGATCAACAGGCTTACCATCCAACAAAAAAGTCGAGAGCTCTATGGGCAGCTTTTCTGCAAGATTTTGTTTGATATTTAGGTTTGAACCAAATGGCACTTACTACTAACCCAATTCTTCCCATTTGACAAGCCTGCAAAGAAATGGCAATCATGATTTCCCCCTTTCGATAATTTGTATGGGACGGATTCATCACTAACCTGATACTTGTGCCTGTATAAATTTGCAGCAGTTTCATGAGAAAGAATGAGATGGTGTGCCACTAAATAGGGCTCGGTTGCAGAGTTTCCTTCACTGCAATTTCCAATATAGTTAGAACAACGACCAGGTGCCCAGTCTCCGAGTGCATAGCCAGACATACTAAATAAGTTTGGTTCATTCAAAGTAATCCAATTCTTTACTCTATCGCCAAATATTTTGAAGCAGAAATCAGCATAATCGCGAAAATCATCCCTATTTACAATTTCCAAGGCATAAGTTTTCTTTCAGGAATGTCGGAATACTAGACAGATTTGAGCCAAATTAATTCTGTAAATTCTTACACAACATCAGGGCTCAAAAATCCACCGTATTCATCTTCCAGGGTTTGCGGAAGATCCCAGTGGAATATTGTTGCGAAAGGTTCTATACCTGCTCAAAACGCAAAATGTTAAAGAAGATGGAAGGAGAGATGGAGACGATCAAGAAGGAGCAAACGGTACCGTTTGACAAGAGCTCATCGATGAGATCGTTGTAGAATTTGACACCTTCCCAATTCACTCCCCTGCTGAGTTTTCCCTCTACAAAAAAATTAAAGTTCCTTTGATCAAAATGGTTCCATTTTTCCTCTATGACAAAATTAAAGTTCCGATTAATTTATGAAGAACTTACGAGGCAAAATTCTAGACCAGGAGATGGAGAATTTGAATGAGTCTAAACCAATTTCTTTCATCAGAGCGATATCATCCTGGAACAATATAGATTTTACTCATTTCTAGTAAAGGGCCAAACGTAATTTATTTTTTGTTTGAACAGGAATTATAGTGACAGTCTTATTGATATACCTTATAGAGATAGTAGAAGTCTTCAGCTACATCCCCAGTACTATGATCCGAAATTTTTTCTGTGATAACGCCCGTTACAAAATGAATAAATGTTGCCTCAAAAGTCACCTTTACGGAAAATTGAATTTCCTAGTTTAATAGTGTAATAGGAAAAAAAACAAAAATGGCCACAGGGATTTTTTTTTCTACTGAGACAACCAATTAATCATGCGTGTATATATATATATATATATATATATATATATATATATATATATATATATATATATATATATATATAAAATTATGAAAGAAAGACAACAGAAACCTGGGTACTCAATAACAAAAGTATCCCAGATACTTCTTGTTCTGCCGTCTACAGATGCTGCTCCTTCATACTTGAAATTAGCACAGAAAGTTAATGTAATTAGCAAATGCATATTATATTTATGACCACTCTTGTCAAGAATAATATACATGTTTAGAATGATTTACCTGGTAGGCACTTGATCCAGCTCCAAATAGAAAACCAGCCGGAAAACAACTCCGGTTTAGCATTGTTTCGTATTGATCACATGGCTTTAAACTTTGAGTGCGGAAGAGCAAAAGGATCTGAGATAGGAAGTTATTAAACTCAAAGTTTGTCATGTTAAATAATAATAACGGTTGAAATGGATTATGCATGCATCTGACCTTCGTTATATAATATTGTCTCTATTAATTATTAAATTACCTGCGTAAACATACAAGACATGTGGTTTAGTTATTCCCAACACATTTTAAGTGGAATGTCTCTTATTAACAAATTAGGGTCAAATTATATGTTAATTTAATTTCTTCATTGGAAATGTTTCTAATTCAATAATGGTGGGTAGGATAATATTAAAAATAGTAAGTGTGCGTGTCCAATTCTCAATTCCTCATCTAATTAATTATTAATGAATGGTTAAGTAGATAAATTAATATGCATTTAAAATTAAATAAATAAGTGAAATGTTGACTTACCCCAAACGGCTAAATAAACAAGTATATAATATTAAAAGCTTGGACAGCGACTGTAGATCAGTCGCTATATGGAAATATTGTATTAATTAAATTCATCAATATTTTGAAATTTCCTTTATGATTAAGATGGCTATCATTTCTGTAACTTTGAAATATTTATATATCTACCAAATTAAATCGAGGGAATTATATTTTCGAGAAGCCTGGAAGAATATTTAAATTGCTTGGTGAGTTTTCCCTGCAACTTCATTTTGTAATGTGCCTCAGTTTCAGACTGGATAATTGAAAAGAGATCTCTTCAGTTTTAATTTGATGGAGGACTTCTGGTTGAAGGAGATATATACCAAAACACCAACAGATAGTAGGTATGATAACTACATTGGCATACCAATAGAAATACCATTTTTCTCAACTGCAACAAGTCAATTACGAGTTTAGTTATATGGGCAAAAGGATATAAACACAATTATATGTATGTAATTATGGTAGGCAAAAGATATAGAAGGATGCTGATAGTATGTTTTCTGCATACCTTGCAGTTCAGCAATTTACTCCTAGAAAATCAAGGGGACCTTTTATCAGATCAGACTGTTCCTCTGTAAAATTGGGTAATTGATTATTCCTTTTTGAGGACCTTTTATCAGCAACAGTTAAATCTCTCATGGTCTTTGGCTAGTCAACAAATGTCAGGTTTGGCAGTCCTAAGCAAATCATAAACATTATGGGAGATAATCTTCATATAGCCAAATGTAATATAAATCCATTGATCACAAGATCAAATTAAGGGATAGGAAACCCATCAACCAACAAAAAATTAAAGGGCTCTAAGCGCAGCTTTTTTTGCTGGAAACTGTTTGACATTTAGGTACTTGCCATCTATTGCTCACTGCATGCTAACTCAATTATTCCTTTTTGAGAAACCTGCAAAGATATATCTCAAATTCGTAACAATCAAAGCATAACATGAATGGTCAAGTATTAATTGTACCCTTGAATGGCACAAACCTGATGCTTGTGCCGGTATAAACTTGAAGCAGTTGCATGAGAATGAATCAGGTGGTAGGTCAATATATAAGGCTCTGTTGTAGAGTTTCATTCTGTGCAGTTTCCAATATAGTTGGAACAATGACCTGTTGCATACCCATTTTGACCATATAAAATTGGCTCATTCGAAGTGATCCAAAACTTTACTCTATCACCAAATTCTTGGAAGCAGAAATAAGCATAGTTGCGAAAATCACCCCTGTTTACAGTTGGCACAGGTTAGCGTGTCCACTCACTGCACTTACTAAGAGAAAGACTTCATTGATGTGGACAGATTTATGTGAACAAAGTTTCAGGAGTTATAGAAGATATTGACTACAACTCCAATTTTGGCATTGTCAGAATAGGGACATATATTTATGTTGATGGCTCACATAGTAGGTTAGGAGCAATATTGATCCAAAGAGGTAACATGATAGTGTGTGCTTCCAAATTGTTGAAAGATTATGAGTCAAGGTACTTCGCCCATAATCTAGAACTGATAACAGTAGTTTTTGTTTTAAAAGTTGAAGACAGAGTTAGATATAACATCTACATATCGATGACAAAAATTTGAGATACGTATTTTTTTCACTTAGAAAAAGTTGAACAAGAGAGAGAAGATAGTTGGAGTTGGTGAAAAATTATAGCTATGATATCATATACTATTTGAGTAAAGCTAATATAGTGGTGGATATCCTAAATATAAAAAGGTTCCTTGAATTTAGACTATTTCTTGAATCTAGACTATAGTTTATGGAGAGTTATAGCAGGAGATTCTTGATGACTGAATTTGTGATAGGAGAGTTTGTCTATCTAGATATCAAATCCACAATGGTTGAGAAGATAAAATTAAGAGAAATAGAACATAGATAATCAAATGCATGACGGTAAGGAGACAAAGTTTAAGTTGGTAGATGGTTGAGGTTTGAGGATTGTTTGTGTACGTTCCTCAAAAATATAGATTTGAAAAGGAAGATCCTAATTAGTGAAATACACGATATGCTTTTATACAACTAATTGTGAGAGTATAAAAATGTATCAAGATCTAAAGAAATCATACTAATGGTTTAGGATGAAGAAAAATGTTGGCGGTTATGTGACAAAGTGTCTGGTTTGTTAACAAATTAAAAATAGTTCATCAATGACCTTTAGAATTGTCGCAACCTCTTAGCATTCTTGAATGGAAGTGAGAAGACACATATATGAACTTTATTATAGGTCTTTCTACGGGTCGAAAGATTATAAACATATTGACAAAGTCAGCAAAATTTATACCAATAAAGGAAACCACTACGTTGGATCAATTGGGACAATTTTATGTTAAAGAGATTATGAACAAATTGACAAAGTCAGCGCAATCTATTTATGATTTATGCTGTTTGTGAAAAATGTTGTTGCGATAGAATACTTGGGATGAAAGCTCAATACTTGCGGTTTCATCAATTACAAAGTGACTGTGTTTGTTAGTTGTTTATTTGAATGTGTGATCGGAACATGCTAGTAATATCTGAATTCTATTTCAAATGTTCGTGGCTGTTAAAATGTTATGATAGATTGATTACTTGGGATGAAAGACTGATACTTGTGGTTTCATTACCACTTAGCTGCTGGTGCTTCAATTTCAGAGGGAAAATCAGCTTTACAGGACATATTCAGAAGTTTTAGTTAAAAACAATCTTTAGAGGCTTGTCTGAAGCACTAACTACCATCAGCAATTCTTTTTTAGTAGTGATAGGCAGATAAATAATCTACGTAATTTTGTATTCAAACAATAGTATGTTAATTGTGTAATTTTAAATTAAGATAAAAACAAATTATTTATGTATAAAGTTGTATATATTATTATTTGTATTTGTAGTTTTATTGAAACTTTTTTTATTAGAAGCGGTTACATGTGTTTATTGTAAGTTACAGCGATAAGATACGACTGCAACAAAGGAGATAACCATTAGAATTCTACGCAAAGTATATCTCTTCGCAAGCTCTACTTCTTCAGGAAATTCTTGAACCAAATTGCCGATTTTTTAGGATGTCTTTTCAAGCTGCCATTACTGAAGTCCACGAAGTTGATACCAAATCTGAGAGTAAAACCGGAGTTCCATTCGAAGTCATCTAAAAGTGTCCATGCGAAGAAACCTTTGACATTCACACCGTCCCTGTAAGGATTACAAATTATTTTTTACTAGGAGTTCTATAAAGAGTGTAAGGTTAATTAACTGATAAACAAATAAATTAAATAATGAGAATGTAAACTCACTTAATGGCCCTTTGGAGGGACAAAAGATGATGGTAGTAGTAAAGTACCCTCTCTGGATCCTCCAGTGCTTGAGGTAAGGTAGCAGTATTATTAGTATCACAAACCCCTAGAAAATATCACAAGAATGGAGAAAATGGATTAAAACTATACGTATGAAATTATCAGTCAATGAAGTTAAATCAACTGGAGAACTTTTCCCACCATTTTCAGTGATGTAAATAACAGGATTGTTGTAATTGCTCTTGATGTAAAGAAGAAGATCTTGGATCCCCTTTGGATAAACGTAGAGCCAGCTTGAACCAGGTTGTTCGCCAATTGGGACACCGTCACGCACCGCTGCAAAAGAAAAAAACGAAAATGAATTTATCAAAACAAGTGGGTCAAAAGCAAATAAGCAAAATCTACCAGGATTGTTATGCTTCTTGTACAAACTTACGGGTTGTCCGAACTCCTGAATCGGTTGAGTAGCTAATATTGACCGTAGGGGCAGGAATACTCAAGGCATAATATGTTGTGTAATAATTTATTCCAATAAAATCATAAGATCCTTTGAGCCTCATTGATTCCTCGTTGGTGAATTTTGGGAGTCTTATTCCCACCCGTTCACGCATGGACGCTGGATAATCACCATACACCACCGGGTTCAGAAACCTGTAAAAATGTAGAATAAAGAAAATGCCTTATCAATTAAAATATCGTTGGTTAATTAATGATCAGTTTGGAGAATTTACTCACCATCCAAGATTGAAATCAAGCGCTCTTTTGGCTGGCGCAATATTAGACGGGGAGTTGGAGTAAGGTAGCATCATAGTAGTCGTTAATGTTACTCCAATCTGTCCCTTCTGGGTTGCCTATATTGTCAACGCCGCAACATAATTCCATTTTTAGCTCTTCAATTAGCGCTCTCTTTCTCTCTCTCTATATATTTCTGTCTGTGTATTACATATAATAACCAGAATTAATTATCTAATCCAGGAGCAGTTACTTACCTGGTACTTTTGCTTGTATAGTTCAACAGCTGCTGCATGAGCAAGAAGCAGATTGTGGCCTACAGTCTAAGGCTCGGTGGAAGAGTTTCCGGCCTGGCATGCTTCATTCATATATTTGGAGCCGCGGCCTGGTGCCCAAGCTCCCGAGTCATAACCTCGGCTAGCAAACATAGACGGCTCATTTAAAGTGATCCAGTGCTTCACCCGATCACCGAATCTTTGGAAGCAAAGATCAGCAAAGCTTCGATAATCATCCCTGTATTTTCAAAATAATTAAAGCAATTAATTAACTATCGAAAAAATATGTGTGAGAGAATCAGTGTTAAATTTAGCTGTCACTCACACGATATCAGAGTTTAAAAAGCCACCATACTTATCTTCCAGGGCCTGGGGAACATCCCAATGAAACAAGGTCACAAAGGGTTGCAAACCTGCGCGCAAATGGATGTATGTCAGAAAGAGGGTTGAATTCGAACTGAATTTATTCAAACTTGAGCTCAATTTGAATAAGTCTGAAACGAACTAAACTCAAACAAGCTCGAGTCTCAAAGTTTGACATTTTCAAGCTCAAGTTTTATGGTGTTTAGCTCGTTAAGCTCATGAGTTAAAAATTTTAATACAAAATGATGTCATTTTGATTAATATGTATTAAAACGATATCGTTTTAATAACAAGTTAATTAAAAACTTGATTAGAGTTGGAGCTTGAGCCGAACTCGAGCTTGATTCAAATTTAGCCCTAGTAAAAAATAAGCATATATACTATATTTATAAATGGGGCAAAGGACTATTTTCCACCTAAGTTTTAGCTTAATTTCTACAATACACCCATAGTAGATGAAAAACTCAAACACTCATCTACCCTAAACTATCGTTAAATTTTAATATATATTAAAATGACGTCATTTTAATAATGAGTTAATTAAAGCTCGATTCGAGTAATAATAATATTAAAAAATGCCCCTACGGTCATTTTAATAACAAATTATTTAATAATAGATGAAAAACTCAAATACCTATCCATCCCTAAACTACCGTTAAATTTTCTGTTAAATACAAGAGTAAAACCGTTATTTAATAATATTATTAAAAAATAAATTATTTTACTTTATTTTCCCTCTCAAATTTTAAAAATTAACATTTAGTGCCCATACCTAAACTTTAAAAGTGACTACCCCCTCTAAATCCCTAGGTTTTTTCTTCGCCCCTCCTTCTGGCCAACAGCAGCTGGTGCAACTCATTGTTAGACGATGAGCATTGTTCAAATTTGGACGATGTTCGTCATCCTTCACTAGACAATGAAACATCGTCCAATCTAGATAACACTCGATTGTTTAGAGATCTAGACGATGGTTGTAATCCAGAGGTCATTCTCTATATGACTTCGTCTTATTTCTCCGTCGTTGGTTCATTGTTCAATAGATAAAACGACTGGATTTTAGGTTTGGTATCCTAAAAGGAAAAGTGAATTTTTTAAAACTTAATTAAAGAAAAAATATTATTTTCCCAAACTGAAAAAAAAAAAAGATATAATTTTAGTTATTTTAATATTACTGATAAAATAACAATTTTATCCATTAACCTTAACAGAGAATTTGTAGGTGTATTCTAATAGATTAAAATCTAGATGGGTATTTGAGTTTTTCATCTGTCGTGGATATATATTTGTTATTTCATGAAAACTTGGGTGAGAAATTGTCCTTTTCCCTTGTATACATAATGTTTGGCGATGTCATTGAGCTGTGACAGATTAGTGGTATAAATAAAGTGAAATCAGCTGTGGCTTTATTCAATTAAAATATTTTTGCTGTTTATCAATTTACGTTACGTATAGACTATAAAGATGTATGGGCTAGAATTATCACCATTTGCTATGAGCTCGTTGATGAGATTATTGTAAAAATTAATGCCATCCTTGTTCACTCCACTGCTGAGCTTCTCACCTGTTTTGTAGTGAAAGATTAAATTAATAAAAATCAGAACCTCCATAGAATATATATTAAAGTCATGCATTTTCGAATAGAAAAGATGGGGGAAATAAGAGTATGGGTAGTAGTAATAAACAAATTATGCCTGGGCTTTTAGTTAGAAAAATAATGATATTACCAGTAAGAACTCTAGACCACGAAATGGAGAATCTGAATGCATCCATATTCATATCCTTCATTATCTTTACATCTTCCTGTGATCATAGTCGTCGCATTTCAACTTGTATCAACTCATTTTTATAATATCCAATACAGAGAAAAAGAAAAAAAGAAGCGAGCTAACAACATAAATCTAGCAAATATCTGAACAAATAAACAAGAGATAATCTTCTCCAAACCTTATAACGGTGGTAAAAATCTTCGGCTACATCTCCATTGCTGCGATCCGCTATTCTTTCTGCAATGCAACAGAGAACACAGAAAGTTAAACACGGGAGAAAAAAAATGACAAAAATTCAAACATGCAAAAATATGTTAAAAACCTGGGTACGCGTGAGTGAAATTATCCCAGATGCTAGGCTTCCTGCCTCCTTCAGCTGCCGCACCTTCATACTGGAAATCGTATAAATTTTGTTAGAAATTTACTTGTTTTACGAGTGTTACCAGCTACATATATATAGATAGATATGATAAAATGAAGTAAATTTCAACCTGGTAGGCTGAGGAGGCAGTTCCGAAAACGAAACCTTTTGGAAAGCTTGTACGATTGAAGCGATCATCGACTTGACCACCTGTTGCTGTTATGCTCTGTGTTTGAGCAAGAGAGTGTTTGTTAGCCATATTTGATTGTGTTTTCAACTTTTGGATGCATCCATGGCCTCCCCATGCCCCTATTTATACTTAAACATTCATGGATATTAAGGTAAATGACCATAGACTCCCTGACGTTACAATAAAATTTTGCCCTTATTCTTAATCAAATACAACGAACTAAGTCCCCGAGATTTGCCAAGTGTACATATAATATCTTGAGACGTTGGGCACCATATTCAACGTTGCTTGCCGTTCTCTTTCACATCTTTATGCATAATTTAACCCATGAAATGTTTATTAAATTTAATATATGCTTTCTAATGCGGAAACTTCTCATGAATTAATCCAAAGGAACTCGTTTATCAATATTTTTTTTTTCCTTCTTTGTTTTTTCAATGCATCAGCAATTATATGACTTTTTTTGTTATAAGAACTTCTCATAAGATGTTTGCTCATTTTTCTTTTAGATTTAAAAACAAAAATCCTTAAAGAAATTTCCTTCTCGTGACCGATAATATTGGTTTCCCTTAGTCTTAACAATTTATAAAATTATACGTATAAATAATATAATATATATAAACAATGACATATTATCATGTAATAGGATGTTACTTTATCTATATTTTAAAACTATCAAATTATATAATAATATATTTTTATTTATATATAAAGTTATGTACATTATTTGGGTATATAATACTACTCTAATCTTAATGTATTAGGAAATTCATTGAAAAAGAAGTTACCTAATCTCATGATATTTATAAGAAACAATAAAGGTAGAAATAATTAAATTGCGGGCTAGAGTCGGCTCAAATCCAATCCTATTTATAGGGATGTAGACAGGGGACTGAGAGCCCCTTCTCATCTCTCCCTATTGTCGTTCCTAAACCTAACCCTACATTTTTCTAGTGAATATCTTTAAAGCTTTAAAGCTATCTAGATATTAGAATATATAGTTTGGTCCTCGGTATTATTGATGAGCCAATGAGTTTCAAGAACCTAACCCTACATTTTTCTAGTGAATATCTTTAAAGCTTTAAAGCTATCTAGATATTAGAATATATAGTTTGGTCCTCGGTATTATTTAAGAGCCAAGATGACAAAGAGATGATTAAATCGTTGTGAGCAAAATTAATATAGAGAACTAAGGTTTTGAAGTTTAAATAATGAATCGAAGCAGTAGTAAACGTTAAGTTTCCACATTCCTATTTTTTAAGTTATTTAAGTATCAGTTAATTACTATATATATTTTAGTCACATGGATAAGCACCGGACACGTTTTAATTATCTTTGACCGTAAATGAATTTACAATTACGAGATCGTATCATAATATATTCTTCCTCAAACTACAATTTTATGGGAACTAACTAAGAATTGATCCACAAATATAAAATAAATAAATAAATGGTAATATATATATCTTGTCTAGATCAAGAAAATTTTTAATTTATTCATCCTATTATGGATCCAGATCCAACGCCAAGAGGGTGAAAAAAAGATGTTTCTTTTTTTTTTTTCTATTTTATATCAAATATATAGAGGGGTTCTTATAATTAATAACCAAAGTGTCATGGTTTGATCCTTAACTTACTTTTTTAATTGTTAGGGATATAAACTAGACTTTTAAAATCCCTTGAAATATAGGGTGAAGCAGTAACCACAACCTTCTTGTCACGTTTTCAAACAATATAAATGTCAAGACATTTAGCAATGGTGTGGGGGACATGTTTTTTATATATTATTTAAATATATAAATGAGATATTATTATATAATTAGACATTATTTTTATTTTAATATAAAATTATTTAATTATAAAATAATACATTATTTATATATCTAAATTATATATTAAAAAAATGTATATATATAATTTTATTATAAGATATAACCTAAAATTTTATAATATGTTGTAATTTTTGTAATTGGGATGACTAACGCATCTGAAACTTTTTTCTTGAAGATTGGATAAATATAATCACAATACTTGATTAGTTTGACATGTTGTATTCGTACCTTACTTGTTCATTTGTGGTGAGAGAAGAGAACCTTCCCATTAAGTTACTAAAACCTTCAAAGTTCAGTTCTCCCTGCTACTACCAGTGTGAACCAACTAAAACTTGATTTTAGGTCAGATGTATTAAACTTAACTAAAAATTTTATGTTTATTAAAAAATAATCACTACTTGTTTATAAATTATAGAGCAATACTATGTTTGTTTATTTTAAGTAGGTAAATAAATATACATTTATATATATTATTATGTAATTAGATATTATTTTATTTTTAATTAAAAATCATCTAATCACATAATAATTTATTTATATATTTAAAAAAAGTTAATATAGTTTTATTATAAATTATATATGCGCTCAGTTCTTAACATATAATTTGTTTGGTCATATGGCGCGTTTTTATAAAGGGTCAACTGTAGGATTTGCTCAAAGCATTAAAAAAAAAAATTATTTCTGAATATGAATTCTCTTGTAGGATTTGGTCAATAATGGAGATGGGGTTTGTGTTTTTTTTCTTGTTTAAGGATAAAAAGTTTCTTTAATAATTTATTATTTATTATTTTATTTAATTAATTAGTAATAAAATATTTTGATAATATTTTATTATCAATAGTAATATAAATTATAGTAAAAAATTACTAATATAACCTTTATTTTATTATATATTTATATTTATTTATTATATTTTTAATAACAAAAATATCTTTATTTTTAATTAATATAACAAATAAAAAAATATTTTATAATAATTATGTCTAAGGATATTTAAGTAAAATAACATTTTAGTCATCTTTTATTACACCCAACGAAATATAATAATTATTTATACTTACAAATTTTTAATAAACATAGTAATATTTTATACTTAATAATCTTCTAAATAATCTATTTTTATGGTAATATCTTATTTTTGATAATAAAACATTATCCAAATTAAACGCATCCTAAAAGTTAAGAAACTTGGTCTAAATTTTTAAAAAGAAAAAATTAATTAATCCAAGAGATAGAGATTATTGGACATGAAATTAGAGTTGAAACCAAGTAAACTCAGTCTAAGAAATTAACTTGGTTTGATTTAGTTTAAGTCAAATTCATTTAGTTTGATAGAGATTTTGAATTAGTGATACCCAATTGTCTACAAACATATGTATGAAATAATGAAACATAAATTTGTACCAGGTAAGTAGACAAAAGGAATCTGTGTAATCTATTTTAATATAATTTCTCCTCTTTTTAGTCATATAAACATAAGGAACCCATGAGAGTTAAGTGCATAACAAGGTCCTTTTACACATTCTCTACAAGATATTTGTGAGCAGCAGCTAATAACTACATCGTGGATGTAGCATTTTTTATCACCAAATTGAACCGTATTAAAAAACTTGTGCCTCTTTTACTTTCTCCTCACTCTATTTACTTCATACTTTAGTAAACATCAATGCCTTACGAGATACAATGAAGTAACAGAGAAAAACAATTATACTTTAGTAAACAATTATATTTACTTCATAGTTTGTAACCCATTATATTTTACTATTATTCACTTTAACCACCTCAGGCTATGCCAATATTTGTAATACGAAATGCAATGAATTAACAGAGAAAAACAATTTAATAGTTTTAATTAAATGCCGAACGGACTTGATAGATTGTAGGAGATACGATAGATGAAGTTGGCGGTATGCCATTCTCATGCTATCCATAAGAGATTCAGCCACTGGTAATGAACTACTAGTTGCATCTGCCACTCCGGAAAAGTATGAACGGATTTCAACAACTAATTGTGGATTTTTTTGGCTATAATTATCTTCTTTTTTTTTTTTTTTTGGACCATTATCTGTAATATACATGGAGAGATCGTATATATAGCCAGCCAGTTCCTGTCTGCAAGTTATGTAACATGATGCGAGCCATATAAACTATAAATATGATCGATTTATTCATTAGCTTGAATAATGACAATTTATAAGAAGAAAAAATTAAGAGTACCAGTTCACTAATGGAAATACCATTTTTGTCAACTGCAGCAAGTCAATTACAAGTTTAGTTATATTGGGAAAACGATACAAACACGATTATATATACATGTAATTATTGTGGACAAAAGATATTAAATTTGTCAAAAGTTTTGTTGCTACCAGTATCGTCAACACGACTATTGGTTGTGTAAATTAGGAGGATGCTGCTAGTATGTCCCCTCCATCCCTTGCAGTTTAGTAATTTACTCCTAGAAAATCAAGGGGACCTTTTGTCAGGACTGATTGTTCATTTGTAGAACTGGGCAATCGATTACCAACTAAATCTCTCATGGTCTTTGGCTAGCCAACAAATGTCACTGGATTGGCAGTCCTTAGCAAATCATAAACATTATAGGAGATAATCTTCATATTGCCAAATCTAATATAAATCAGTTGATCACATGATCAAATCAAGGGCTGTAAGCGCCGCCTTTTTGCGGTAAACTGTTTGATGTTTAGGTACTTGCCATCTGGTGCTAACTCAATTATTCCCTTTTGAGAAGCCCCCAATTACATATTTGAAAAATTCGTAACAATCAAAGCATAACATGGATGGCCAAGTAGTACTTGAAAGGCACTAACCTGATTTTTGTGCCTGTATAAACTTGAAGCAGTTGCATGAGAAAGAATCAAGTGGTGGGTCACTATATAGGGCTCTATTGGCAGAGTTTCCTTCTGCGCAGTTTCCAATATATTTGGAACTATGACCTAGTGCATACCCAGTTTGACTAAATTGGCTCATTCAAACTGATCCAAATACTTTACTCTTGTCACCAAATTCTTGGAATCAAAATTCAGCATATTCGCGAAAATCATCCATGTTTACAATTGCCACAGGTTAGCCTGTTCACACACCGCAGTTACTTAGAAAGAGACTCCATTCATGTTGATAGATTTATGAGAACAGAGTTTCAAGAGTTACAAAAGATATTGACCACAACTTTAATTTTGGCATTGTTAGAAGGGAGTGCAGATTATGACATTTATGTTAATGTCTCACTCAATGTGTTAGGAGTAATATTGATGTATAGAGGTAATGTGATAGACTATAATTCTAGACAGTAGAAAGATTATAAGCAAAGATATCGTGCCCATAATCTAGAATTGTTAGCATTAGTTTTTGTTTTAAAAGTTTGGAGACATTACTTATACAGAGTTAGATCTAACATCTATACTAACTTTAAGAATTTGAAATATTTTTTTCACTAAAAAGGAGTTAAACATAGGATAGAGTTATTGAAAGATTATGACTTTAACATCATATACCATTTTGGTAAAGTCAATGCAATGACAAATGCCCTAAGTAGACAAGTCTTTTAATTTCATAGTACAGTTCAAAGGGAGTTATAGTAAAAGATTCTTGGCAAGCAAATTGAAATAGTGATAGAGGAGTTTCATTGATGAATTGAATTCTTCTATTAACAACAATTATCTGACGACAATTAAGATGACACCATATGAAACTTCTTATAAAAGACACTGTCAGGTGTTGTTGTATTGGGCTAAGATAGGAGAAGAATTTAGTGGTCAAACCTTAAGATCAGATAAAACAGAAAATTATTGAGAATGTGAGATTGATACTGAGAGAAATTGAGGCAAATTCAAGACCGCAAAAGATTTATTTTAATCTGAAAAGATATTAAAAGGTATTTCATGCAAATAACAAAGTATTTCTCATTGTTAACTCGTATAAACATGCTATGAGATTTGGTAGGAATTAAGAGTAAGTTTGCTCCATGATTTATAGGTCCTTTCGAGGTGTGGAAGAGGATAGGTAAAATTGCATATACACTCGCATCACTGGCAAACATGGAAAGCATTCAAAACCAGCAATACTCCCTCTTGTTCTTAAAGTTTGTTCACTGGTTTATTTTATTTATTGAAGTCACAGGTTATATGTATTTATTGAAAATTACAATAAAGGAGATAACAATAAGAATTCTACACAAGCATATCTCTTCGCAAGTTCTACTTCTTCAGGAAATTCTTGAACCAAATTGCCGATTGCTTAGGATACCTTTTCAAGCTGCCATTACTGAAGTCCACGAAGTTGATACCGAATCTTAGAGTAAAACCAGAGCTCCATTCGAAGTCGTCTAAAAGTGTCCACGCGAAGAAACCTTTGACTTTCACACCGTCCCTGTAAGGATTACAAATTATTATTTACTAGGAGTTCTTTGAAGAATCTAAGATTAACAATTAAATGAAATAATGAGAAAGCAAACTCACTTAATGGCTCTTTGGAGGAACAAAAGATGACGGTAGTAGTAAAGTACCCTCACTGGATCCTCCAGTGCTTGAGGTAAGGTCGCAGTATTATTAGTATCACAAACCCCTGGAGGATATCACAAGATTGGAGAAAATTAATTAATACTACGTATGGGATTGGCTAGTCAATTAAGTGAAAACAATTGAAGAACTTTTCTCACCATTTTCAGTGATGTAAATTACAGGATTGTTGTAATTTTTCTTGGTGTAAAGAAGAAGATCTCGGATCCCCTTTGGATAAACGTAGAGCCAGCTTGAACCAGGCTGTACGCCAATTGCGACTCCGTTACGCACGGCTGCAAAATAAAAAAAAGAAAATGGATTCATTAAAACACGTGAGTCAAAAGCAAATAAACAAAATCTAGCAGTATTATTGTGTTTTTTCCGCAAGCTTACGGGTTGCCTGGACTCCTATATCGGTTGAGTAGCTAATATTGACAGTAGCGGCCCGAACACTCTTGGCATAATATGTTGTGTAATAATTTAATCCAATAAAATCATAAGATCCTTTGAGCCTCATTGATTGCTCGTTCGTGAATTTTGGGAGTCTTATTCCCACCCGTTTACGCATGGATGCTGGATAATCACCATACACCACTGGGTTCAGAAACCTGTAAAATGTAAATTAAAGAAAAATGAGTTATTAATTAAAATGTTGTTAGTTAATTAATGAGCAGTTTGGAGAATTTGCTCACCATCCAAGATTGAAATCAAGGGCTCTTTTGGCTGCCGCTACATCAGATGTGGAGTTGGAATAAGGGAGCATCATAACAGTCGTTAATGTTACTCCAATCTGTCCCTTCTGAGTTGCCTGTGTTATCAACACCGTAACATAATTCCATTTTTAGTTCTTCAGTTAGCTCTACAAAAGCCCAACACTCATTGATATGTGTGTGTGTGTGTGTGTGTGTGTGTGTATGATAGAAGAGCAGTTACTTACCTGATACTTTTGCTTGTATAGTTGAACTGCTGCTGCATGAGCAAGAAGCAGATTGTGGCCGACAGTGTAAGGCTCGGTGGAAGAGTTTCCGGCCTGGCAAGCTTCATTTACATATTTGGAGCAGCGGCCAGGTGCCAAAGTTCCATTGTTATAACCCAGGCTAGCAAACATAGAGGGCTCATTTAAAGTGATCCAGTGCTTCACCCGATCACCGAATTCTTTGAAGCAAAGATCAGCGAAGTTTCGATAATCATCCCTGTATTTTCAATATAATTAAAGCAATTAACTGTTTGTAAACATATGTGTGAGAGGATGGGTGTTAAATTTAGTTGTCACTCACACAATACGAGAGCTTAAAAAGCCACCATAATCATCTTCCAGGGCCTGGGGAACATCCCAATGAAACATGGTCACAAAGGGCTGCAAACCTGCACGCAAATGGTTAAAGTGAAATCAGCTGTGGCTTTAGTCAGTAAAAATGTTTTTACTGTTTATCAGTTTACGTTATGTAAGAGTGTAAAGATGTATGGGCTAGAATTATCACCGTTTGCTAGGAGCTCGTCGATGAGATTATTGTAAAAACGAATGCCTTCTTTGTTCACTCCCGCGCTCAGCTTCCCACCTGATTTGTAACGAAGATCAAATTAATAGCAAATAGAACCTCCGCAGAATATATATTAAAGTCAAGCCTTTTCGAATAGAAAAGATGGAAAAATTATCATAAAAAATATGGGTAGTAATAAAGAAATTGTACATTGATTGTAAATCATAGACAAACAATGATATTACCAGGAAGAACTCTAGACCAGGAAATGGAGAATCTGAAAGCATCCGTATTCATATCCTTCATTATCTTTACATCTTCCTGTGATCAGTCGTCGCATTTTAACTCGTTAAACTCATATAACTTATTTTATAATATTCAATACAGAGGAAAAGAAAGAAAGAAGCTAGCAACATAAATCTAGCAAACACGCATCCGAACAAATAAACATGATATAATCTTCTCCAAAACTTATAACGGTGGTAAAAATCTTCGGCTACATCTCCATTGCTGCCATCCGCTATTCTATCTGCAATGCAACAGAGAACACAGAAAGTTAAATATTGGAGAATAAGATATGACAAAAAATCATGCATGCAGAAATATGTTTAAAACCTGGGAAAGCGTGAGTGAAAGTATCCCAGATGCTAGGCTTCCTGCCTCCTTTAGCTGCCGCGCCTTCATACTAGAAATCGTGCAAATTTTCTTAGAAATTTATTTGTTTTACTAGTATTACCAGTTACATATATATATAGATAGATAGATATGATATAATGAAGTAAATTTCAACCTGGTACGCTGCGGAGGAAGTTCCGAAAACGAAACCTTTTGGAAAGCTTGTACGATTGAAGAGATCCTTGACATGACCACCTGTTGCTGTTATGCTCTGTGTTTGAGCTAATATAGCGACAAGAACCAGGAGATAGGGCGCAAGAGAGTGCTTGATAGCCATATTTGATTGTGTTTTCAACTTTGAATGCATCCATGCCCTTCCCATTGCCCGTATTTATACTTAAACATTCATGGATTAGAGTAAATGACCATAGACTCGCTAAGGTTTAAGTGCACATAGCTTTGGTTTTACTCCTGATTTAAAACCGTGTTCGCTTGAAATTTGTATCAAAATAAGTATAATAATGTAGTATTTTATGGTTAGATAATTTAAAATAAGAACAAAACTATATGTTTAAATAAATGTGACATTACTTTTAAATTTATAAACGTATGTGTGTGTGTATATATATATATATATATATAAAACTTGAATTGTTGGTCAACATTGTTTGTGGTTCTCTTTCATATCTTTAAGCATAATTTAATCCATTAAATGTTTATTAAATTTAATACACGCTTTCTAATGCGAAAACTTCTCATGAATTAATCTCAAGGAACTTGTTCATCAATAATTTTTTCCTTCTTTGTTTTTTTATACGAGCAATTACATGACTTGTTTGGTTGTAAGAAGTTACTTCTCATTTGATGTTTGTTAATTTTTCTTTTAGATTTAAAAACAAAAATCGTCTGAAATTTACTTCTCATGACTGATAATATTTGTCCTCCTGAATCTTAATGTATTAGGAAATTCATTGAGAAAAGAGTTACCCCATGTCATGATATCTATAAGATCAAACAGTAATGGTAGAAATAATTAGGTGAAAATCTAGACTAAACTAATAAACCGATATGTCAAAGTAACTTCTCAAACATTACCCTCAGTAAATCTCTTTTCAAACAAATAAATGAGTTTCAAGAACTTAAGCCTACATTTTTCTAGATCCGATCCCTTTCATGCGCATGCTCTTTTTTTTTATATGCATAATTACCACTTGTTCAGTTAATTATATAATTGTGCATATTTTATTTGCAAGACTCAGTTTTCTTTTTTATTCAATGCATGTGGGACTTTCTTTTTTTTTACTCCTTATATTGGTGCATTTTTTTCACCATGTGGCAGCTGGATCTAGTCAAGCAGATAATTCTTTTATTGTTCTAGAAATATACACTTCAGTTCAACACTGGGTTGATATCGTAATTATTAATCAGATATTTGTGGTATTTATTGAAGAGTTTATATCATGTTATGAATTTATTCATTCCAATGCAGCTTAATCGATGGAGTCATTACGTTTCGAATTGTTAGTAATGAATCGACACAGCAAGATTGTATGTATACATGCGTCTCATTTATCAGCTGAAAACAAAGTTAGAGCATCGGACTGCAAACCAAAGAGCGTCAGGATGGAGAGAGAGCGTCTGACTGGACTGAAGAAGTGGCCAGAGATGGATCCCATTAGCTGAAATGTAGGAAGGAAAGGGAAAACCCGGGGGTTTGAATATTCAGATTTACTATATATATTTTAATCACATGGATAAACATCTCGCATGTTTTCAAATTATCTTTAAGCGTAACGCATCATTGACCCTTGGGTTAAGACTAATAATGATAAAAAAATAAAATAAAATAAATTATAGCAATACATTCAAAAAACATGTGAGGTCTATCGCTTGGTTTAGATTCTTCCTCAAACTAAAATTTTATGGAACTAACTAAGAATTGGTCTACAAATTAAATTAAATTAAATAAATAAATTGTAATTCTATATATATAATTATCTTGTCTAGATCAAGAAAATTTGTAACTTATTCAGCTTATTATAGATCCAACGCCTTATATTTATAATAATCAAAGTGTCATTGTTTGACCCGTTAACGTCCCTTTTTTAATTGTTAACCCCTTAACATAATGAAAGGAGAGGGAGGCTTTCATTGAAAGTTTTAATTGTTATAGCTAGAGGCTGGTCTGTCTTGCTCGACAAGTTCCAAAAGAGATGGAAGCAATTTCCAAGAAAAAGATTAGATTAACACACTTTCAAACATTAAAAATGTTAAGATATTTTAAATTACGTTTTAATTTTTTTAATTGGGATTACTATCCGATCCGAAACTTTTTCTTGAAGACTGGATAAATATAACCAAAATACTTAGTTTGACAATGCAGTTTTATTATAAATTATATGCGTTGTAAGTAACTTGGAAGTTGGTGGTGTGATGTGAATAAGCTTTGAACTATTTTTTTCTTTTAAACGAAAGATCTCACGTGAGTGGGATTATCTTTTTAGGATATAATCAATCATATTAAGTAAGTTAAACTCTGAATTATCAAATATAGTTTATTCATAATTTAGGTTAATTGATCGAGTTTAAAGATTTATTATATATGTACTATACATGTTCATATGTAACGAGAGAAGGGAAACTTCTCATTAAGTTACTAAAAACTTGAAAGTTCAAATTTTCCTTGCGACTAGCAAAGTGAACGAACTGAAACTTTAATCTAGTCATGATATGTTAAACTTTCATTGATGATGTGGAAATATATGTTTATATAGATATATCTGCCAGTTGTTTATATAGGGTCAATTTTAGTTTTAGGATTTGCTCAAAGCATTAAAAAACTTGTTTATACTGAATATGAATCCTGTAGCAGGATTTGGTCAATAATGGAGACGGGAGAACCAGGAAACCAAAACCTGGGGAGGAACAAGTGACATCCGCTTTCTTCCTCATGGCTCGTTGAAAACATACTTTTCTCTATTATATACGTACTTATCCTGTCCTGGCTTATTTGACAAAATCTCCTCACGTCAACAAACTGCTATATTCCAAACGTCCTATTTTATTTCTCGACTACAAAACATTTTGTTTAAAAGTCAAGGAAACTCGGTCTAGATTCTTAAAAAGAAAAAACAAACCAATAAATCCAAGAGACAGATTATTGGACATAAAATTAAGATTAGATTAATTTAATTTGGATTAAATTCATTTAGTTTAATAGAAATTTTAAAATAAAAATAAAATATTATTTAATTATTTGATAATATATTATTTAGCATTACTTATAAATTAATCAACAAGAAATATTGATTAGAGTGAATAGGGTTGTCAAGAGCTACAAACTATCCTAGACACGTCAATTGGGTCGAATAGAATGAAAGTCTGATACGAAGCATGAAAAAAAACTACGGCACAAGAAACCTGATCCAATACTGTAGCATTCCGGACTAGGCCTGTTGGGCCAGGCATCAGACTTTAATATTAAGCCCATGGGTTGGCTCGGCTCAGCCTGTTACTGTTTAATTTTTTTTTTTTTAATAATTTCTGCTGGCAGAAGCAAGGCTTCTGCCTTGTGTTTTCTTCTGCCGCAAGGCAGAAGCCTTGTTAGGCAGAGAGGGAAGGCCTTCAATTTTTTTTTTAAATTTTAAATTAATTAATTTTTTTATATAAATCTATTCAATTTTTCTTCATTTTCACTTTTATTTACAAATCTCTCAATCTCAATTATTTTATTATATTTTTAATCTCATTTTCTCTCATCAATTATTTTTTAGAAAATATCTAAATTCATAAATAATAATTCTTTGTATTTATAATTTTAATTTTATCATTACAAATGAATCAAATATCAAATAAATTCGATCTATTTGAATATTATCATAGTATATATTTATTTATATTTTATAATTTGAAAAATAATTTATATTTAAAAATTTTAAAAAATTTTTTAAATATTTAAAGTCCGGCTCCACCCATTTAAGGTCCATTTTTATATGGATCGAACCTTGGGCCTATATATATTAATAGGTCGGCCCGTCTCGAAAGCCCATCACTGTTTGAGCTTTGGGCCCAGCCCATTAGCCCGATGGGCCTAGCCTGAGCCGACCCGACCCATCAACACCTCTAAACTATCCTGTGCGTTACAGATATGCAATGATAAGTTGGTAATTAATCATTTTTCCGTGCATAAAATATTGTCTCATAATTTAAACTTTCCTAAGAAAAATGGTAAGATTTTTAAATTTATAAAAAAATATAATAAAATTTTTATTTTTTAATTTTTTTAATAAATAATAATTTTATTCTAATTATAATTAAGATATTTAATAAAAATTGATTTATAGATAAGTATTTAAGTTTTTTAAAATTGATTTTAAGATTTCACTGTAGATCAAGTTTTTTGGGTTTTATTTTATTATTAAGTAATAAAAATTTGATTTGATTAATTAAATTATTGACATATTTTAAAAATTTTAGTATATATTCTTTTTATCATTTGTAAATAAAACAAAATATTATAATATATTTTTATTAATTTTATATTAAAATAATTTAATAAAATAATAAAAATATTTTAAAAAATAATAAATAATTTTAAATCAAATTCAACATTAAGTCAACTTAAATAATAAAATCAGAAAGATTACTTTTGATTTGACACAAAATGAGTGATATGACGAAAGGTTCTCGGTTCAAAAACACAAACTAAATTTGGTTTGGATCAAACTAACGGGCTTTTAGGAAACCCAGCCCAAAGAGAGTTACAATGGACCACACCATCTTGCCAAAATATCATTTTCCCACTTCAAATATCATTTTTAGGAAGCATAATTGCAAGAAAACCCAAAAGCCACTTGGTGAATCACTTTCAAATCCCAAAAACACAAAAATATCTTTCTTATAATAACTATTAATATTTATTAAAAATAAAATAACATGTTAGCTCACAAACTTTATTAAATATATTTATCCTTGTTTTATATAAAACAATAAATTTTAAAATTTAAAATAATCGTTAACGATGAAATATAAAATCACATTAAAATGTTATAAATAGTATGATTCAATTAAATTATATCACTCTAATCATTTTCGATTTAATTATATTATTTCGATGTGATTCTAACCTTATATTTAATTGTAATCAATAAAATTATGAATTTAATATTGGTTGGAGTTAGGGTTATGATTTTAATTTTTTTTTTAAATAATTTTATTTTTTCAATTAACACTGTTAGCTCGAAGCGTAGCTAGCCAGCCTCCTCTGAACTAGGAAAACTATTCTAACAAAATTTGGATACTCGCCACTCACACTCCTACACCCGCTTTCTGATTTCGACTCTATTCGATTCAAATCGTAACCACTACCAATCACCCTTTTCTTCTTCTTTTCGATTTCTTGGATTTCGTTCGTTTTCTGCATTTATAAAGGCGTCGTATTCCTGCAAAACTGGCTATGGACTACGAGCCCTTCGACAGCAGTGGTTAGTTCTCTCTCAAAAATCAAATCTCTTTGGGTTTCTTTATTGTTTCTTTTTTTTTTTTCTTTATGTTTACTCTTGAGTTTGAGTTTTTCAGTGAATTTATTTGTTAATTAGGGTTCTTTCTTTTGTTTTCGCTGGGTTTTTGTTTTTCTCATATTGGAATATTTACCAGCTTATAATTCTTTTAGAGGGAATATCTGGTTCTCCTAGTGTGTTTGTGATTTCAGGATGTAATTGACAGTGGGTTTCTCTCAGAACGTTAAATTTTATTTATTTATTTTTTATCCGTAACTGATTTGGGATGTTTAGGGTTTTGCTAGTGTTGAAGTTTCAAGATTTTCTTTTTGTTATAAATTTGAAGCAGTATTTAGTGTAGAGAGAGGTAACAAAATAATAATAATAATAATAACAAGTCATTGAAGGTACAACTCAAACATAGGTTTTAAGCTGTAAATATGGTGCTCTCCGGTACAGAAAATACAAAAATTACGAAATTATAAAACTGAGAATTGGAGAGGGAAAACACAGAGGAAAATATCAGAAGAAGATAAACAGTGCCATTCCTCATGCATATTTTGTTACAACTGCATATTCTCCTGCTTGTAACCCAGCTGACTGAGCATAACTAAAGCATTTCCATTACAATTAAACTAACACTTAAACATTCAAAACGACAACAATCAAATAAACACAACACTGAATGCAAATCGCAACATGATGTTGTCCGCATTCCTTTTAGTGAAACGGTGCATTTCCTCTATCTTTCTGACTGTTGCCAGATGATTTCGTATAGGGAGGGAACTGACAATTCAAATTCACATCAATACCCACAAACCCCCCCCCCCCCCCCCCCCCCCCCCCCCCCCTTTTCAACTTCCTTGACCTTAAGGGAAGGGACGCCTGAGAGTTGCAACTGGTGGTGACAATCCTTGTGATTAGAATGAGTACTTCTATGAGAAATTTAGCTCTAGTTGTTTGATTTGATGTGCCTTGTGCAACATTGTTGTTGTTTTATTGAAGAGAACTTTACGTATGGAAATCGGATAATTATAATGTTGCTGCCTTAGCATTCTATTTGTCTGGAAAATTTTGAATTAATTATGTACTGTTGTATATTTGTGATTTATCAGCTTTTTTGAACCACCATGTCATCTAGCAATATTACTTTATTCTTTAACATTCTAATGAAAGTAATAAAATTTTGTTTACAATTGTGATTAAAAATGTGTTCCCTCTGATTACTTGCAGGAACTGATGATGACCTTCCACCATCACATCAGAATAGAATCCCTAGAGGAGGACGTGTTGCTGGAAATGGAAGACCTCCTATGGGTTCTGTCCCATACTCTAGAATGTATGGTGACACCGATATGGAGACTCAAATTCATCAACTTGAGCAAGAAGCATACAGTTCAGTTCTGAGAGCATTTAAAGCTCAAGCTGATGCCATTACTTGGGTACTTAAGTCTTTTTGTTTTCATGATTCTAATATCCTTAAATTTGTGTGATCAGGTTTAAATGACTGCTACATGAAATGTATTTTCTTCAGGAGAAGGAAAGTTTGATAACAGAACTAAGAAAAGAGTTGAGATTATCGAATGAGGAGCACCGAGAGCTTCTAGGCAGGGTCAATGTGGATGACACAATAATAAGAATAAGGTCTGATGAGAGTTCAAAATCAAAATTTGTTTATCTAAGTTGTTTTCTGATTTTGCCTAGCTTAGTCTCTTTTTGTGTATAAATGGGTCGTTGTTGGGGAATGCTTCAGGGAGTGGAGACAGGCAGGTGGTTTTCAACCGGGAGTGCATAATATTGCTCAATCTGTCCATGATCCAATGCCTAGTCCAACTGTCTCTGCATCTCATAAGAGACAAAAAATAAACCAGTCAGTACCTTCTCAATCTTTTGGTGGACCATCGCAATCATTTCATCCACAAGCAGTGACTGCATCCCACCAACCATCTTCTTCAGCTGCTAAACGAGGACCGGTTTCAGGATTCAAGGGCAAGAAGCATAAACCCGTGAGTTAAAATTTATCAACCTTGATTTGAAACATAAAATATATCGTGTGGTTTTTTTATGTTTTATATTTAATTTTAATAGGGGTTACCTGGTGTATCGACTATGAAGTCCATGCAATACCCATCATCTGGCCCTGCTGGGAGGGGACAAGTTGCTAATAGGGCATCTACAGGGACTGTTCTTGTAGGTCAGCCTGCTGAAGGTGCATCATTTGATCCATTGCTTGGTAAGAGAGTTAGGACCCGATGGCCTGATGACAATAACTTCTATGAAGCCGTTATAACTGACTACAACCCAGTTGAGGTATGCATCACACTTAGTCACAAGTGAAACAAATCTATTGTGGATCTATGCATGATATATTCCCTTAATCTTGTTAGGGAAGACATGCACTAGTGTATGATATTGGTACTGCAAATGAGACCTGGGAATGGGTTAATCTTTCAGAGGTACGCTGCTTTGTTTACTGTGCATAAAGTGCCATTTGGTTGTGTAGTTCTCATATTTTTCGTGCTTCTATATTATGAATTTGACCTTCTGAACAATTTTTTTAAGAGGCTGTAATTGTTAGTTGATGCTCTTCTGATATTTGGATATTTCTGAGAAGGCAGTAGCTTAACAATTCTGTTAAAGATATTTCTTAAGATTTAACTTCCAATTAATTATATGCTTCACTTGGATTATAAATCTAGTTAGGTCTTTATTTGTGCTAGTACTGGAGCATAATAAATGCTTATATGAGGAATTTATTTTGGTTGGTCCAGTTAGAACAAGCATCTTGCCACTTTCTTACTGAATTTGTAACTAGTGAAACCTAGCCACTGAAACTACGAAGCTAATTATGTCCCAGATCTATATAACGTATGCAGCTCTGTCTATCCTTATCAATTGGAAAGTTTGATTGTCAGGTTGCTGCAAAGTTTCTTCAGAAATGGGGGGACTTATTCTTAAAAATATAATTTTTAGAATATGAAATAGAAAACATCTCCAAACATGGCCAAGGGTTCAATAATTTGATTCAAGGATGAATTTTTAAGAGTTTTCAGCATGTTATCAAGAATACTAGTTCTAGGAGCATTCTATTAATTGCATTGGTCTGGTTTTCTAATTGCAGATCTCCCCTGAGGATATAAAATGGGAAGGTGAGGATCCTGGAATTTCTCATCGAGGAGGTTATGGTGGACCAGGTCTTGGGGTGAATAGAATTGTTCGTCGTGATGGTGTTTCTGGTGCTGGAAGAGGTAGAGGTGTTTCAAAAGGTCAATCCAGAAAAGATTTTATGCCATCACAGAATGGCATTGGAAAGAAGGCACCAGATGACATACAAATACGTCACACTGCAAGTTTAATTAAGGAGGTAAGTGAAAATTAAATTAATATTAGTTGTCAATCTCTTGGTTTTTGGGTATTTTATTTTTCTGCTGAATTTTGGACAGGTGGAGAGAGTCTTTGGTACAAATCATCCTGAGCCAGTTGAGGTTGAAAAGGCAAAGAAAGTGTTGAAGGTTTGTAGAGAGAGAAACAATGTACCCTTTTTTCCCCTAAAATGCTTGTGACAGTCTTTTTGGATAAAATGCATCAACTTTATAATTTTTCATTTTTTCAGGAGCAAGAACAAGCACTTATTGATGCAATTGCAAGGCTTGCTGACATTTCTGACGGTGAAAGTGGTACTTCATTTTCCTTCTTGCATTTTTTTGAGTTTCCTGTGGCCAGCTAATTATGGACATGTCAATTATATTGGGGGCATTGAGTCTGTTGTTGGATTTTATGATTTATATTTTTTGGTATAATATTTTATTGCAATTGCACATTTCCCTGAGTGGGGCTAATATATTGTTTATTGACTTGGATTTCTAGTTGCTGGTAGTTATATTGGTTTGCACTTTTAAAGAAAATAGCTAGTTGTATTAAATGTACGTTAGGCAGCAGATCCCTGGGCCCAAAAAGTTGGTCTTCAGATGAAACAATAAAGGGAATGAACCAAAATAAATAAAAAGGAAAAGAATGGACTAATGCTTATCTACTGGACATTCATTGTATTTGTGGACTTGATCAACTATTTCATTTTACACTCAATTATTCCATTTTGATGTCTTAAGTATTGTTAAAGGGTGTATGATTGCAGAACGTTTTTATGGCATGTGAAAACACAATGCTTTAATTTCATGAATTTTCCCACTATTTTCATCATTCCCAAAACTGTAAGTGTTAATATTATATATGATGGGGAAACTAGTATCTCTTTTTGTAAAGATGCTTGTAAGTTGGTTGAGATCTGGAAAAAATTATTTTTTAATTAAAATAAACTTATTCCATTTCTTGATGGTCTGATGCTGGTAAATTTGGCTTGAACAGATGAGGGTGGCCGACAGTTCTCACATGGACATTCAATGGGAGAATGATAGAGAAAATGCTTTTGTTAGGAACCAGCATAGCTTACTAGCTTTATACTTGGGAAGATGAGATGGGTAGAGGATGAGGATACTTACAGGGGAATAAGATGGATAGAGATTAATGGTTGAGATGTTGAGGAGAGACTGCATCTGATTTCTAGGTCAATTTTATTGTATAATGCTATTTTCTAATTCTATCAGTCTCATCAGCCTCCACATGGTATATGTGTGGGCTTTTGGCTACTGATAGGTGTAACTGTAAGATGGGAATTATTCATGGTAGCTGACTGCTAAATTCTTTGTTAGTGATTTAAAATATCAGTTTAGAAAGGCTGGTGTTTGTGTAACATTATTAGTAATTAATCCGTTGTGATCCATGTATAAAATTTTGTTTTTATTGCTTGTTTTATTATTTGTTTATTGCAGCATTACCTTTCTCACTCAAATGCCGACATTTGAGCTGTTGACAAAAATGAGCACTTCAATCATAAATAAGGAAAGTTCTAACTGTTATCTTGGTGTATCAGAGCGTGTGGCAAGTGGAATTTCTTTTCGAAAAGCTGATACAGAGGGCTTTCGAGTGAAATTGTTAACTCTATTGTGCGGTCTCCATTTGCATTGTAAGAAACAAATTTGCATATATCATCCATGGATGGATATTCATCTTTTCCACTATCAATGTCTTCATGCTAACAATTTAGAACGAGAAGATAGCAAATTGTACACTATTTTATGGTCGGGAAGTGAATATCAATGGAGCCACCTCAGCCCTGGCAAGCCCTTATATTGATCACTGCTAGTAAACGAGTTTATTTTGCTCTCCAGAGAGCAAAAATTAGTGGAGCTTGACCTGACAAAGCAACAATTGTTAATACATGCATGGGAATGGCAAGGATTTGATGTACATCTGTCATTTCCCTATTGCCCACTAAGAAAATTAAATCTTCAAAACAAAGTATAACGCCCATGGCCCCTGTTTTTCTTCTTCAAAATGATCAGCCTGCCTGCTATAATAATGATAATATTTATCCATTGATTGTATAAATTCGGCAACTCTCAATATCCAATCAATAGTAATCCTAACTTGTCTTTTCTGATCAATGGCATCTCTTCAGTGCCTTAATGCACCCAAGTTCAATATGAGAAGTTATGTTGTGAAATTCGATGCAAGTAATTGTGCGGGTCAAATGAAGAGAAGAACCTGGTTATATCGATTGCTGGTAAAGGCATTGCGGGGTTAGTAATGGCTTTGGCAGCTAAAAATAAAGGGAATTGGTGTAAAGGTGTTTGAGAGTGCAGTGAGAGGAGAGGGCCACTGATGCCATTTTCAACTTTGAAGTAGTGTCTTGGCAGTGTTGCAAGCTATTGATCAAAATGTTGCCAACTAAAATATGGAAGCTGGTTGTGTTACTGGTGATAGATCAATGGCGTTGCAGATGGCATCTGTGGTCAATTGTATACGTCTCTTATGTTGTAAAAATGAAAGAATAATGTTAAAACACAGGAGTGCAAAAGGATGGAAATAAAGTTTGAAGCAGGGGAGTGTAGCAGCATGTTCGTTTTTACTACCAGCTTATGTTTCAGGTCAAGAAATTTTGTTTTTGCTTCTAACAGGAAGGAGAAATGGTAGAGCGAACAAGGAATTTTTTTGCTGACACATTCATCCACTGATTTCATTAAGATTTTGATATAAATATAAAGTTAATTAACCAAGGCAAAGTGAAAAGATCCACCAATTATAGATCACCACACAAGTTTTAGCCAAGCTTATGAAAAGATAACATTTACCATAAAACCTGACAACATAACACTCCTTGAGGTTTTTCTTGCAGACTCTAGTTTTGCTCTTAGAATCTGAGGTTCTTGGTAAGGATGTATGCTAACTGATTCCTTGAATTGCAGTGAACTAGGCTGATTTCACCAAGATTCTCAGCTTCTCTAATTTTATGAAATTTGACATGGCTGTGCTTGGTTCTTCCGTGTTGGACAGGATTTTTGGCTATGTTCATGGCTGACTTACTGTCAACCGAAATCGCAACATGTTCATCTTGTAAATGCCCCAAATTTGAAAGTATAGTTTTAGGCCAAATGGCTTGGTTTGCTGCATTTGTTGTTGCAAATTTGCAATGTACTCAACTTCAGCTGAGGATTGAGCTACAACTTCTTGCTTCTTAAAATTCCAGCAGCAAACACCACTTCCAAATGAAAAATAATAACCAGATGTACCATCCACACTCCCTTTCTTGTCACTGTCTGTATACCTAACTAGTTTGTCACTTTTAAGCCGAGAATACCATAAACCATAATGTACCCCTCAACACCCGCTAAGCTGCAAAAAAATGCATTTGGCCAATGCTTGAATCCAGACAATTATGAAGTTGAAAGCATTATATTAGGTCTAGTAGATGACAAATACAACAAGCTTCCAACTAGATTTCTAGAAAATGTAAGTCAATTTTGTCAAAATCATCATTCTTTTTAAGCTTCTCATTCATCACAAGAGGAGTGTATCACACTTCTCCAAATACAAAACTTAAATGGAATATGAAGCTAAAGAGATGTGTTAACTTAATCTTCTTAACATGCAATAAAATTCAAAACATTTATATAAAAACGATAATAAATTTTAAAAAATGTTCAAAAAGGTGTCTCATATATAAATATATGTAACTTTCCACTGTCATAGCATGGAATTATATTTCAAGTATTAATGTGCAGGATTTCCATCTAAGTGATATCAAAGTGGTGAGATTTTAGCAAGAAAATAATGGATAGTAGAGTTGGTGTAGAGATGATTTTGGGTAGTGAAGGAGAAATCGGAATCCAATGAGTTTAAGGCAATGAAAAGGTGTTTGAAGGAAGAAATTGAGTTGCAAGTGTAATCAATATCGTTGTTGTTTGAGGAGGAATCTATCAAAAGGGAGGTGATTCAAGAGGAAAATGATGAGATCAAAGTTGTATATAGATTTCTCAATGCATTCTTGATGGCAGAGGATGCTCAAATTTGGTGAGAAAATGGCCTTAAGAGGAAACACGATTAAGTTAAAGGGGAATGACATCAAAGTGGCACTGACAAGTCAAACAACATAGGGGTGATCAACTGGTCTAATAGTGAAATGGGTGAAATTTTTTCAAATTAGGTATAAAAAAATATAATAATAATAATAATAATAAAAACCACGTCTGCCAAGGTTTAGAGTTTCATAAATTCCGAAAACACCTCTATTTAGCATTGAACATTGTAATCCTTGAGGATGGACGACATTACGACGACGATAATTTAGTTGGAGCAGATGAGATCTGGTAAGAAGTAAACTCTTTCCACTAAGTGTTGGTCGTTCTCAACTTCTAAATTCTTTTTTTTTTTTTTTTTAAACAATGCATAAGGTGCCTATTGAACTCCTTGGGGAGCAAAAGAAAATATTTAGTCTATACATGCTTCAGTGAGATAGAAGATAAATTTTGTTCCACCGTACATAAAACTCCGTTGGGTACCGTATGTTTGGCTGTACTTTACTCAAAATTAGAGGTCTACAGTTTCGCTGTGATGTTCAATGTGCTTATTTTGCTGTCTGATTTATAGGTATCGAGAAGATTGAAGAAGTAAGTATTGGTTCCTTCAGATGTTGGAAACAGGAAGATGCATTGGTATGCCTTTAATAATTAAGCAACCACCTATGAAGACAGATCCTTATTGAGGCAAGTCTATTTCGCCAGGTTCTGTCTTTGTGTTTGTTTGCCACATTAAATTTGGTTTTGAGTAAATGATGTAGTAGGTCAACAGATGAACTTCTTGAATTGTTCGGACACTAATACAGTTATTGTAATGATCTGCAAACAGGAGGAATGAGACACGTATATTCTTGTCTCTATCATTTTTGCTATTTTTATTAGAAATTTTTTTCTTTATTGAAGTCAGAAAAGATCAAAAATCTTAAATTTAGATTAAAATTATCATATCATCTGGACGTTATGCTGCTCATCCAAGGCAGCGAAATCTTGAGTAAGGTGGGGTTATATATATATATATATGGCCGTTGAGGTCTGAATTAAAAGGGTAAAAATTAAAAAAGAATTTAACTAGATAGTAAATTGTTAGAAATAAATAAATAAATAGAGTGATGGCAAGATGTGCCTACCACTTCTAACGCTACAAATACAATACAATAATATACAACCAAATCAAACCCTCATCGTTCCCTTCGCTTCTCACCTTCTAGCCCTCTTACTTTGGCGTTTCCCTGCCGCCGTCTCCTTTCCACTACTTTCTCTCCCACGCTTCCCACTTGTCTCCGGCGTCTTTTTCGGTGGCCTCCCAACACTTCTCTTTGAAGGACTATTTTCCTCCTTTGCTGCTGCTTGTCTTTTCTCACCACTTTTCCACAAAGCCCGTTCTTTCCCTTTTTCTTTCTTCCCACTGCTACTACTATTATTATTATTATCCTTTTTCGGCTCTTCACTTCCTTTACTTCTTTTCACTGTTTGCACTGGAGAGTTTTTCTTAATTCTTTTCAAGAAATCCACCACACTTTTCTTTTTATCCGATGCGGTTGATCCCTCACTCTTCTTCTTATCTGCTTTGGGGGTTTCTTGTTTATCAACGGAACCTGAACCTGAACCAGTTTTTGAACCCGAGGTGGCGTTTTCTTTTTTGTTACTCGGAGTAGCACTGGTATTATCGGTATTGGTTGTTGGAATCCTATTGCTTCTTCTAGAGCTTCTTGCACCAGTTGTTACAGCTTTCTCTTCCGGTTTGACCTTCAACAAGCTGCTGCTGCTGCTTCGTTCAACAGATGGCTTTACATCAGCAGGCGGCTTTTTGTCATCAGTTTGTTGTTGTCGAGCAAAGGTAGAAGAAGTGGAAGGTTTAGTAGAAACAGAAGTACGTTTGCGACAGAAAATAATGGGAGAAGATTGTTTATGTTTAGCAAGCAATGAATCAGATCTTTCAAGGTGAGGTTTCAACTGCGGTGGCAACGAAGCAGGTGGTGGTAGTGGTGGTGGGTCTTGTGAAGAATCAGACTTAAGATTATCCTTCTTAATCTCGTTGGAGAAAAAATTACGAAGTTGAAAAGCAGTTGAAGATTCAAGCGAAGATTTGGGGAAGTAAACAATGGCATTGTTGAAAAGAAGCAACACATCTCTATAGAAGGCCAGAATGCATGAAGAATAAGAGCCTTGTTCAACTCGCATTTGTATTGTTTCAAGATCCACGTGCTGTCTCACCATCTCCTTGTACTTATTCGATTCCTGCAAACGAAATTTGGACTCATCAAATCATTGAGACACACACACTATGGACCTTTTTATTGCAAATGGTTGGGCTTTGGCCTAAGTGGACCTCTCTACCTTTTCTAAAAACTCAGAAAAACATTTTACGTAAAAATAAAAAATAAAAATTGGCGAACCTCACATGCAAAAAATAGTTTGAATTAGATGAATTAACCGTATGGCACAAGGCGGTGAGGTGGTCCCAAATAATTGGATGTTAGCTTCACCAATTTTGAATTTAATTTTGTTTTTATATAAAATATAAATAAATACCTGGCTTTTTAGCCGACGCTCAAATGAGGATACATGTTTGTGGGTCCTAATCAACTCCAACAACCTAATCAACGGTTCTGATTTCACATCCGTTCCCTTGATGCTATCACCGCAATTCCTTTTTCTTTTTTTCCCAAAACTCGATGAACTCTGTACATCACTACTCAGCTGAGTCACCGAGTCACCCAACTCGTCCGATTCCACAGCCTTCGACCCTCCCATCCCTCCGGATCCAACCACTTTGCTTTCGTTCTTAATGATTTCAACGTCTCCGACTTTCTCGCTCAATCCCGTTGAATTTGATTCATTCACCGACCTGTTATCTCTGTCGGACTCTTCACCGGAAACCAACCGTTTGCATACTTTCTCCGGTTCTTCCGATTTCTCCGGTTCATCCTTTTTTACGATATTCCGGTCGTCGAGATCTGGCTCCTGTTGAGTAGTTTTATTATCAAGAGGCGGCTCTCGCTCTTCTTCTAATCTCTTAACTTTAAGCTTCAAGGAACTGATAAACAAGAATTTATCAGATCTAAATAGAATCAAACAACGAATAAAAAAATAAACAACGCAGAGAAGAGAAGATTAGTTTGATTTACTGTATGTTAAGGTCGTAACGTTGAACTTCTTGTTTCAACTCGTCGACACGAACCTTGCGAAGCTCCTCAAGCCAAGGAATATTAACGAATTTAGGAGGTGGTTCGAGTTCGTGCTCTTGTTGTTCGTCCTTGAACCGACGTTTAAGATCGTGATATTTTTGTCTGCAGCATTGAGCGGTGGTTAGAAGGTGCGGTAGAGAGGTCTTAGTTTGAAGTTCCATGGCAACAGACTCCCAGTTCTTGAAACCATGGCGTTTCACAGCACATGCTAGCAAAAGCTCCTCCCAAGTTCCCCATGTTTTTGCATCGTCTTTGTTTTCTTCATCATTCTTCATCATCGCAGACGGAAACTGAATGGTTTACTGTTTTTGTTTATGGGTTTGGGTTCGTATATGAAAATAAATAAATAATATTTGTTTGGTTATCTCTCAAAGTCTCATCCCTCCATCTCCTTGTTTTCAAAACAACGATGAGATTGGATTATGGATTAGGGTTTTATGTATGTTAATCTCCTTTTGCTTATTCTAATAATGTATTATATATAAGGCTTTAACTTCGGTTTGGGACATTATTTACCTTTTTGTCCTTGTTGATTTATATATTAATATATCATTCAAGTCTTTTGGATTGTCTTTTTGTTCCTCCCATTTTCCACTTGTTATTAGGTAAAGGTTAGGTCTTGGATTAGGCATCTACGGGTTTCGTCCTTTGAGATTTCTTAAACGACACCGTTTTTATTCACGGGCTTAGACCTCTTTAGATACATTGGGCCTATTGGGCCATCTAGAGTAACATCAGCCTTTACTTTTGCACATTGAAACCCCATCCACAAGACCCATAAGAGTTATTGGAAGACCCATAAGGAATTTGGGCTTTTAGAAGACAAGTGCCTCATCTTCATATGTAAGGTCTAGACTAGTCTATGGTTTGAGCCCTATGTGAAAATCTAGTAGGGGCAAGCCTTTGGACTAGTTTATTTTTTAATAATTATTATTTTAATTTATTATAAAATTTAATTATATTGTATTTATAAATTTTATTGGTTAATTGAATTTGTCAATTGTAACTTGTAAAAATGTAAAAATAATTTGGTAATATATATAATTATAAGTAATAAGTATAACTAATACAAACTGTAACCAAATAATGCATTCGTATTATTAATTTGAAGTAAAAAATACAATGTGTAAATTGCTAATCTCACATTACAACGTAAATAAATGAAATAATAATTGAATTTGTTACAATATACAAATTAAGTATCATTAATATACAAATAATTAACATAATTTTACTTTTAATTATATGATCGTTAATTAAGAATATTAACTAAGATATATTTTTTAAAACTATAATAAATAAAATGTCGTATATCAATTGGGTTACAATAGAAAATCCACTTATATTTTGATTCCATCATTGAAACACATACATCTTTTGTTTCTCTTCCTTGGCCATACGCGATAGGGCGATTCAAAAATATCACCATAACACAATTGATCTTTGATTGTACACGTTGGAGTTGAGTTGATGTTACATTTCATACTGTTACTTTATTCACATCTTCATCAAATTTTGGTTAGTTTTCTATCTTGGATAAAATAGTAATAACATTAAGATATTTAATGTGTAAAGTGAAATCTTTGATTATTTACAACATAAACAAGTTAATAATAAAAGGAAAGGTTACGGCTGACAATGGCCCACCGTTTAAGGTCATCAGCCTTTTGATTTAATTTCTACGGCTGTGTGAGCCGCCACTCTGTTCAATTTCAAAGTAACTCAAAACGAGAACCCCAAAATTCCCCGCCACCAGCACCACCATGTCTACCACTAACCCTTTTTCCACCACCACCACCACCACCACCACAGCATCAACTCTTCCTCCACCACCACCAACACAACAACAACATCAACAGCCACAGCAACACATTCACCCGAATGTAAGACCTCCAGCAACACCAAATCCAAATCAGGGAATTTTATACCCAGTAGCTTCATCTGGGCGAGGGTTTATGCCTAAACCAATTCGTCCTAATTCAAATACTTCTGATCACACTGTTACTGTCGCCAATCACTCTCCCTACCCTCCCCGCCCTAACCACTTCCCCCACCACCACAACCACCCTCTTAGGCCTCCTATCACTCATCAACTTCACATTCCTCCTCCTATTAGAGGCATTGCCGTTTCTTCTCCCCACCCTAAGGTCATTTCTTCATTCCTTATTTTTTTACTTGCTCTTTACAAATTGTTCATCTAAAAAAATTCTTTTATTTTTAGATTTTGATACTGCATCTTTCTCTGAGGATGGAAATGTCTGTTTATGGTTTAAATGCTTAATCTCTGTTCAAATTTTGGTGCTTCTATTTGTTAAAGTTATGATTTTTACTTGATTATAGGTTGCTGCATCTTCATCTCCAATGGCTGACTCTAATGAATATAAAAATTCAAGGTAATCTTGCATAGTGCACATCTTTTTTCCCCGTATGTTATGTAACATGGATTATGCTCTAACATTAATAGTTCTTTCAATTTGCTCTGTGTAGGGATAAAAAGTCCGAGACTATTGCAATTATAAGAGATCGAAAAGTAACTACACTTTCTTTTTTATCTATATGGTATCATTTTCACTTTCCTCATGTAAAAACTGAAACTTATATTCTAGAAACAATACTGTGTCTATTTTCATCACTGAATCCTTTTCAAATATGTCGTGATACGCATCATGAATCATTGATTGTCATATGTGGAAATTTGAACATTCATATTCATGCTATTGAAGTGTTGATATAGGGTCAATCATTTGTAAATTTTTTACATATCATACACATATTTAGTTCTAGTTACTTCTGTCCAAAATTGTTTTCCTTGGTAGGAGTAAGGTTCACTATGGCTAGTGATAGTTGTTATATAAAAACAGTTGTTGAGTCCTAAAAGGTTTTCATAGCATGTTTAAGAGGGCAGTCATGAACTTTATGAGAAGGATATGGTCACTCCGCCTAATATGCTTTTCTTTTTGGTAGAATACTTTGGCCTTCTTCAACAATTTGAAATGGAGATGTAGTTCATAGCTTTGGAAAAATTCCTGGGTTTTACTAGTGTACTGCCATGCATATGGTTAATAATGTTTGGCTTTTGCTGTAACTAGTTATAGTTAATCAGTGTTCTTGAAATAGCAGAGTGCTAAAACAATAACAAATTTTCTAGTATGAGTGGCTTCCTGGCCTTGAGGTAGCACTAGTTATGGATGGTGTGGGATAAACTTTCCTGATATTAGAGATTTATTCCCAAGTGAGTAAATATTAGTGACAACTGGGAAATTAAAAGCACTTAGTTTGATAGTTATAAGTAATTCCAAAAATCCCATTCAACAATAAGTATTCTTTGGCTAGAGTAATGCAAATAAATAATTACGTTGCTAAGTTGAACCTTGTTCTTGTCATAAGATTCTTGTTAAAAATTATGCTGGGGTAGCACCCTAGTATCTCACATTACTAGTTCGATGATAACTAGCCATTATATTACGATATGGAATATTTATTTCCGAAAAGGCATGTATTTTATTTTAGGATGAATGAATAGTTGTGGTATATTTGATGAATGTATAAATTCAAGGATCTAATGACAGATATGTAACTATTACGTTGGTTAAGCTACCTTTTTATAATAATAAAATATTTGGATCATCCACCCCCTTTCATAAATTGAATGTTTATGCTATCGAGAATCAAGGATATTCCATATATAAGTTGGAGACATTATGGAGCAGATTTGGAGGATATAAACAATAACAGGAATTGTCAACAATAATAGGAGTCTTATGGAGCAAATTTGTAGGATATTAGTAATAATAGGAATCCTTGCTATAATTAGTATTTTTAAGTGCACATTTTGCTATAATTAGTTTTCTGCTGCAATTAGGAATCCTTGCGTGTATTTTATTTTGTATTCTTTTATTTAAATTTGTCATTAATAGAGCATAAAAGAAATAAGAAAAATTCTTCAAACCTTTTGTTATAGTATCAGAGCAATGTTACAAATATCACTGTAGGATCACTGTTTTGCCAAAGATGGCATTAACCATCAAAGCAACAATCAACAAAGGCGGATCCAACAAGAAAGAAAAGCCCGCATATTACATGTTGAGCAATCCTAATAGACTAGAAGATCAACTTATTTCTCATCCGTTCAAAGGAACAAATAACTCAACTTGGCAAAGTAGCCTTATCAACTCATTGGTGCCTAAACACAAGATTAGTTTTATAGATGGAAAATTGTCAAAGTTGTTTGTTAGCGACCCAAAAGAAGAGAATTGAATCACCTATAATTCCATGGTGATGTCCTGGATATTGAATTCATTCAACGAAGAACTACATGAGAATGTCACTTATCATGACACGACGTTTGACATGTGGAAAGAACTTGAGCAGCTTTTTTCCTAAGGAAGTGGTCCTCATATTTGAGAGATTAATAACACTTGTCAAAGCGATAGGAGCATTTTTCTCTATTATGCGAAATGAGAGGATTATGGGAGCAACTTGCAAAGTTGCCTCACATGAATGGGTGCAAGGGATGCACTTGTGGCCTTGCAACAATAGAAAAAAATAAGAAACCTCCCTCAACTTCTCATGGGGTTGAATGAATCCTATAATGTAGTAAGATCTAATTTGTTATGAAAAAAATTCTTTATCCTCTTTATCTAATGCATACTCTTTCTTGACCTCTGAAGAAATAGCAATAGAGAGACCCTAAACTGAGACTGTTGCTTTCAAAGTACAAGCTGACAATTACAAAGGACATGAACAAAATAGGAAGCCTAGATGTGAACATTTTAAAAGTTTTGAGATCATCGGGTACCTACCAAATTGGCCAAACAAGGCAAAAAAAAAAAACTATGGCATATGTGAGCACCACGAAACACCAAGACAAAAAAGAATTTTGCAAACACCCCAAGTGAATCTAATACAAAAGGCTAATGGTACTACTTGAAGATGATATACAAGGGATGCCTATTATAAACTTCATTGGTAATGTTTTTGAAAACTCTTTCAAGCACGAGGGTTGGATTTTAGATAGTGGAGTGGCTGGAGCCTTTGATCGTGTTGTATCAAAAGTTGGATTGTTAAAATCCAATACAAAACCAGTATCAACAATTCAAGTAACATTGTTGCGTGGAGAAAGAGCCATTATAGATAGAGTTGGAATCATGGAGATTGATAAAAAATTCACTTGAATCATGCTTTGTCAATTTCCAAGTTCATTTGCAATCTAATCTCAATTAGTAAATTGACTAGGGATTTGAATTGCATTGTTTTTTTTTTTTCTTCCAATAGGTGTTTCAAGTAGAGCTTTGCCACTAAGACGACGATTGGAGTGGGTAGGTTGTAGGGTGAGCTCTATTACCTTGAAGGAGACTAAAGCTTGAAAAACTCAACAAAAACAGTGTAGATGCAAGGACACTTAATCACAAATTAGACAATTTCCATTTTAGAAATTAAAGAAGTTTTTGGTATTATGAATCATGTGATAAATCCGATCCTCGTGATGTATATCATGGGCTAAACAAACTAGAAATGTTTTCCCTTTGAGTAATAAAAAATCCAAAGAAAAATTTTATTTAGTGCATTTAGATTAAGGTTGAATTCGAGTCAAACTTATTCAAGGTCAAAAATAGGTTTAGCTCAAGTAAACTTGAACTCAAGCCTAACTTGAATATTTTCAAGTTTGAGCTTGAGTTCAAGCTTGAGGGGTATTTGACTCGTCAAGCTCATAAGTCTGAAAAAATTTGATACGAATAAATTGAAACGATGTCGTTTTGACTAATATGAACACCTTTGGGCATTGGGATGTTTAAGTTATGTCTACATGAAACCAATACCCTTGGACAAATTTGTTGTGAGATCAAAGAGGTGTGTTTTCATTGGTTATACCTCAAGAAAGAAGGGCTAAAAAGTATTAGAAATGGAGACCAAGAGAATTTTTATGACTCAAGAGACATTACCTTTTATGAAGACATCTTTCCATACCAAGAAAGACATATTGGGAATGACATTTAAATGGCATGAATCAAGGACTTCAAGGTAGATGCTTATGAAGACGTGACCATAGAGACATATGAAGAAGAAGAAAGGGAAGCTTCACAACTTGTCAATCAAGACCAAGCAAGACCCTTGAGAATCGAGACAACTCCAAAAAGGTTCGAAGACTATGTATTGAAATACACTAGCAACTTTGCCCCCTTCTAAGTCTGACCCTTTAGTCATAACTTAAGGGAGGAAATTATGAAATATCCAATAATGCAAGCTATAATGTGTTTACCTCACATGTAGCTTGATGGGGTATGTCAAGAATAAAAAATATTCCATATATAAGTTGGGAGTCATATGGAGCAGATTTGGGGGATATCAGCAATAATAATACATATCAGCACTAATAGGAATCTTATGGAGCAAATTTGGAGGATGTTAGCAATAATAGGAATCCTTGATGTAAATAGTTTATAGGAATCCTCGTGTGTATTTTATCCATTAGTCTTGTATATAAATCTGTCATTAGCAGAGCATAAAAGAAATTAGAAGAAAAGTTCTTCAAAAGTTGTTTCATATGTAAACTGATATGCATATATTCCACGTAATGGTTCATTTTATTCTTTCAAGCTTTTTTGCTTCTTTTTCCTTATATATATATATATATTGTCTGTGTTTATTTGATTAATTGTCCATCTATGGCCATCTCTCCCTGTAAACATTTTCTCTGTATCCAAAGAAAAAAAAAAAAAATTGAAACAGATTAAAATTTTTAGGAAAGCAGAGTCAGAGCTATTTTCGACCGAAGATGTTATTGTACTGTCACTATAAAATATACCATAGATCTTATAAGATAGCCTTTCGATTTCCGGGATTAATCTTAGAGAATTAGTTTAATATTTACCTATATTTGTGATGCTGTTCCTGATTTTATACTTTTGGTTTGGACTTTTAGGTCAGAATTTCAGAAGGGGCTTCTCTTTATGCTCTTTGCCGATCATGGTTGAAAAATGGATTGCCTGAGGAAAGTCAGGTTTGCATCATATTTGGCTGTATTATATATAAATTCATGTATGCTGTTATTTTTGCTACATATATGCCAAGAATTCATATTGTTCAATATGGAAATCTGTTTTTGTTAATGATGTGCCCTAATTTGGATTTGGATGAGGCTGCTTCCACAGTTTCAAGTTTCAGGTTGTGATTGCAATTTTATTTTTCAGAGATTTTAAGTTTACTGTCATTTCCAAATTTTATGATTCTACTGATAATTATATATGGAGAACAGTGGATAGTTGTTTGATTTGACGATCTACTTAGGACCTCCCCTAAACTCTTAATTGATGTTTGATATTCAAAATTAGTCTTGTGACAGTGGCCTTCTGTGGCCGTATCAGTTAACTAGCATAATAAAGTATCAACTAGAGTCTCATAACTATCTATTAAATTTTTGCAGGAAAAAAGGAATACTGAAATATACACTTTTCATTTTTTTCTTAATTTGGTTGCTAAATTGGATATACAAATTTAATATAGTAGATTACTGCAAGATTTTTCTCTGTGGTTCTATTTTTTATTTTCATTTTTCAATCACGCATTTTAATTTTATTGATAGCCACAATATGGAGATGGTGTAAAGTGTCTCCCACGGCCTTTGCCGATGCTAGTGGACTCAAACATGGCACAGAACAGGGAAAGTGAAGAAGAAGAAGAAGAAGAGAAGGACAATGATAAGGAAGAGGTTAGTTTTTTGTTTAAGGGTTGGTGTGGATATGAATGTTGATAATAGTAACTGTATCACTAGTGATAGCACATAATTGCTAGTGTCATGACTACCCTGTTGGACCACAGTCACTACTGTTATTGCTGCTCACTACTACATGCTATAAATTTCAATAGACCTGAAAGTATACAGATTGAGGATTTGAAACAGCAAGGCTTGAATAAAATTTTAAAGCAATATATCTTGAAGCTTCAAGGGCACAGGAATTGAAAATTGAGTTCACATCTCGTTTATGTCGCTAAACTGAATAACAAGATTTTGCCTCTTCAAACTAAATTGAAATCCATTGTTCCACTTTCAGGTTGCTCATTTATCAGAAAAAGAACTGTTGAAAAGACATGTTAAACATGCTAAGAAGGTTCGGGCACGGTGGGTTTTTATCTATCCATATATTTTCTAAATCCCCTAATTTTTCAATTGGGAGCAAATTTCCTACACAGGCAAGTCTTGATTCTTGACTCTGATAAATATCTGTTGACTGTAGGTTAAGGGAAGAACGGGCAAAACGAATAGAGAGGTACAAAACAAGGCTGAGTCTTCTGCTTCCCCCACTAGTAGAACAGAGCCGAAATGATGGTGCAGCTGGAAACTGAAAGTCTGGAGGCATTATGCTTAGTCTCATCTTTCTGAGCACATAGGAGGTAGTTCTGTTGAGCTAGCTAAAAAGGTGATGGGTGTATCAGATTTTGTAAGATGCTGTCATTTTGGGAAAAACAGTGTTTTCAAATAGAAAAAGATATAGAATCCTGAGGACTCTGTAATGTTACATCAATGTGCAGCCTTGAAGCAGATTGGTAAAATATTGCTTTGGTTTTTGCGTTGTGTAGACAAGTTAGGAATGAGATTCTGAGACTTTCCTGTTGGATACAAATATTTCACTGCCTAGGCTGGGAGGCCAGACTGGATGATCTAATTTCCCACTTTACCTCAGTCAAACTTCTTAATCTTGGTGCTTATTATATAAAAAAGATGCATTGGTAATATGAAATGATTATCTACCTACAACTTTCTGGTAAAAGAAGAAAGTCATGTGAGAAATTTCTAGGAGATCACAAATCCCATTTGAACTGATACCAAATAATGATGCACAATTGAATATAGATTTGACCAAAAAACATGACTGCATAAGCAAAGCCACTCAAGATTCAATTTCAACCCAGAAAATGAATTCAATGAAGTTGAAAGATTTAGGTTGGTGATAATTGGACCCCTTTGGACCAGGAAATATTGAATCATAATTAAGAATGAAAGTTGGTGAAAAGCAGTGGCAGTGATGTCACACCAACCAATATCTTCTATCCTTCCAAATCTAAATTATATATATAATAATAAATCATAAATACGATGACATCCCGAACCAAAGCGGATAAGAATAAGGAGAGGTTTGAAAGGTGTCTTAAAAGTCAACATGGAATTCTTTTCTTTATTTGAATTTTCAAAGCCTTACTTGACGGCCTAAACCTCAAATTTGTATCTTTGCTTAGTACACCTATACCTTACATTAGTAGTTCATCACAAACACCATAGTCTGTAATCTCTTTTTTCTGGCCTATATTGGAAGGTAGAGGTTACAAAATTTATTCATATAATTATAATTTAAAATAATAATATTAAATTAAATAATTTTAAAATAAAAGAAAAATAACCATTAAAAAAAAATTAACAAAACTAATAGAATATTAAAACTTATAAGAAAAATATCTGAATTCGAATCTAGTCACATTTATAATATCCTCTGATTGATTATTTACCAAAAGAAAAACAGTGATTTCTTGTGAAACAACATGCCACCGACTAAGTCATGAAAGGGGTTGTTACCTTCCTCAATAAAATTCCCACATGGTGATGGCTTTCTATTTCTATGAGAAAGCCATAACTTTAGTCCCACTTAGTGAATGTAAATGCCTAGGAGGAAATGTCTAGTATTCTCCACCACATAAACGAGATAAACTCAATTCTCTGCCACAATCTTTGAATATATATTTTTTTTTACATAAAATAATATGAAAAAGTAATAATCATCAAAAGCTATTCATACCATCTCTTTGATGGCCATCCAATCCAAGAACTAGCCTTTAGATCAGAATTGCACAAGATTGACAACACAAATCATTGGACGACATTTAATATTTGTAGTTGAGCTTTCCATTTTATGTGATTGGTTCTTCTCCTTTTTTATTTTATTCCCAATAACGACTGAATTTCCCATATGGGTCCATGGTCGGTTCAATTATATTTTTTGTTTATTTCTTTACCTTCCAAATTTATTCATCAATTTCTCTAATCACTCTGTCTCATCTACCCGTTTCATTTATTAATTTTAAGTACCCATTTCATTTATTAATTTTGAGGTTAAAAGACTTACTCCCACCCAGTGTTAAAAACTAAAAAATTAATTATAAAAATAAAATTATTATTTAGTTTTAATATATTAAAAATAATAAATTTTCTTTTTTTTAAAAAAAATTATAATTTTTTTTCAAAATTAAACTTTAAAAAATTATATTTCTTTTAGGGTTTCTTTAGATTTCATTTTCGACAGGTTTGGATTTTAAATATTAAACATTAAGAAAGATAAATACTGGAAGATCTCCCTTCACCCCTATCCTCTTCTTTAATCTATCCATCGCTTTCCTTCAACCCCACGGCCTCTTCGACCGGTTGGTCTATTGTAATCAATCTGGTTTGATTGAAATTATTAGAAGTTGCGGACACAAAGTCCTTCCTTTCTTAAAGATCTCCATCTCCTTCAACCACGCCCAACCCATCTCTATTTGATTTATTCCATTTCATTCCATCTAAATAATTCTTATCATGAATCACTAAACATGGGCTTATAGATTCATTCTAATGCAATTATACAAATAATATTTCAAATTTTCCATTTCAAGTTTTTTTCTTTTCAAAAATATACAAGATTATCTCTTCCAATCTCTAACAATTAATATTCCAACTATCTGACTACTTTCTGATTCTATCACCCACAAAAAATCCAGAAAGAAATCTCAAAATTAACATGGACACCAAAAACCACCACCACCACCACCACAATTGGTGTCTGTACAAAAATAAAAATTAGAACTTTCAACCATGTTTCACCGTCTACTAATCTCTTGATGGTGATAGACGTTGATGATAGGTATTTTGATTTTGATTCTGAGATAACGGATAGAGCCCGGGTCTACCCACAGGAAATCCAGAAGCTTTCGACGTGGGATGATCAGTAGTAGAAGTGGTAGTGGTGGTGGTGGTGGTGGTGGTAGTAGCAGTAGTGGCAGCGGTAGTGACGGTGATAGGCGGGGTGGCGTTGGTGGTGGCCACTCGCTCACAAGATGGACACATGGTGAGAGTAGTGGCCGGTAATTGCATGTAAAAGGGATTAGAAGTCTTCAAAGCTCTTAATTCTTGAAGCTCCTTATGAAGTCTTCTGTTTTCTTCAGTTAATGTTTCGCAGCATCTCTTCAAGTACTCACAATCCACCTCCGTTTGCTTCAATTTAGTCCTGCGTCCACAAATCACATCATTTTATATCAAATAAATTAAAAACCATTTCAAAGATTGCCTTGACAACACAATCAGTTATTAATGAATACCTTGCTCTTCTATTCTGAAACCAAACTTCTACTTGGCGTGGACGAAGATTAAGTTGCTTTGCAAGCGCCAATTTTTGTTTCTGCATCGTTAGCCAACAAATTAAAGTCAAAACCCCATATTGATATTTATATACCTAGAGAATAGAAGAAAATATTATGAAAAGTTGGAACTTACAGGATTAAGAGTGCTGTGTTCTTTGAAGCTTTCTTCAAGAAAAGCGGATTGTTCTTTAGAAAGCCTGAGTTTTTTCCTAGTGCAACCATTCTCATCTTCATCACTGAATCTTGAAGAACCCCTCTCACCCTCCATTTCATTATGCCCTCTACTGTGCATACAAATATCCATCTGGAACGAAGATGCCGCGCTGTTAGGTGAACAAGATAAAGCACCGCCATCTTCTGCTTCTTCAACTAAAGGGAATTTATTCACGTCAAATCCTCTTGCCATTTGCCCCGAAGAACACGCCTCAGATCTCCCTAAAAGATAAACCCCAGAAGTGATTAAAAATAAAACATAAGAAGAGAGAAGATGGGATTTGGAGAGTTATGTTGGATTAGTTTTACCGTTATCAGAGGGCCAAGGAAAGGCAGGAAGAGAGGGCGGATAACGTGGGACCGGAGTATTGGGAAGAAGATCAAGCTGAACAGGAGGATCCATAGAAGGTGTATTATTATTTTGAGAATCCAAGATGGTTGACGTGGGTGTAGTTGTACTATTACGCTTATCTTCATCTTCATCATCATCATCATCACCATGAAGTTGAAGTTGAAGTTGTTGTTGTTTTCCAGTAGAAAACCCGCTGGATAAACCCATGCAAAACCCTAAACCTTTGTTAGGAATGTCGCCGGTGGAACTGTCGATAAAGCCAAGAGACTTGGAAGAAGCATCGCCCAAACTCAGACCAAGCTCCATCTAAAAGGGAGGAGAGGGGGAGAGAAAAGAAGGAAAGAAACGGATTGAATCCAGTGGAAAGTTGAAAGAGTCCTGATAGAGATTATAATCTAATTTCTTAATAAATACAATTTATTAAATAATAGTGGTTTAAATTTAATTTGAACTAGTGAGAAACTGCTTTGACCGACAAATTCAGGTCGACAAATCCCGCTAGAAACCCTAATTCTTTCATTTCCCCCTTACCCTCGTGCAACGCACGTGACAGGTTTTACACGATGGACCTGAATATAATTGCATGTGTATATTTTTGTATGGTAAGTTCTTTCATATTCTGTCCTTTCTGCACGTTAAGTTGAATTCTTCTCCTTCTGCTCTCATCTCATGTCACGCAACAACTATATCGCTTTTATCTCCGGTTGTTGAAATTTAGTTCCTGTGATTGATCCTGAATTTGATTTAAATACAATTTTTTATTTAAAAAATAATTATAATTACGGAATTATATGTATTAATTTGTCATTATTACATCATTCATACTTGTACATGAAAACGAATAATTATATATTATTAGACCCACCAATTTTCTTATTGATGATTAAATTTGACTGTGTTATCAACTGAGAGATTTGACCAAGCCTACCTTTTCCCTTCCTTTGCTAGAGTTTTTACTTAGTTTTTCCTCGATAAAATTCTGAGCTGGCGTGATTAAAGGATGAGATGAGTGATAGTTCAACTTGTCCATTAATTTAGAATTAGGGGTGTCTTGTCTTATTGGTAAGTGTAATTATTGAAGCAAAGCCAAAAGGGCTGACCGTCTCACAAACCTAACCTTCATTATCTTCTTTAATTACTAATTAAGATTAATATGGCAAGATTGTACGTGGCAGGCATGCGTTGATTTGTCTGTCAGGAGGGTAATTAATTAAAACCTATACGCCCTTACCAAGAAGATCTTTCTTCGAATCTTACTAAATTAAAGTGCCTACTTGTTTACAATATTACCCCTGTTGGGTATTACAGTAATTTCACAAGAAGAAAATGGATGTCAGAGCCGGGAGGAAAGGTCAAAATAAAAGGATGAAGACATTATTAAAATGGTGTACAGGTGAGTAGGGTTGAGTATAGGAAAAGACAGGTGCAGGTTGCGAAGGGGACAAGTCCTAACAGAAGCAATCATTAATCTTACATATTCACTCACTCACCAGAAACTTTCTAATTAATTATTGTTCCACAATTGGAAGCAGGCTTGGAAGATGCTGTTAACTCTTTAATGGAGCTATCTGTAAATGTAGATCCTGGAAATCTTCTCGGTGATTGAATTATGAGGAAAATGGCTTCAAGCTGAGGGCCCTGTGCTTGACAGAAGAACAAAAATATGATATAAGCACTGGCAAGAATGGAGACTGCGTCACATGATAACAGAAGTTATATATAGACATTCTTTTCCCTAACATACTAATGTATGGATAGAGATATCCCTGATCATAAATGTATGGAGTCATATATAATTAATCAAATTATTTTATGATCTAATTGAATATTATTTTTTTCTAATTTAATATAACTTAATCATATGATAATATATTAATATTTGTATATAAATTTATATTCATTATTTATGTACAAATTTATAATGACATGTTATAGTCAGTTTAGGGTCTCTACATTATTGTATTGCTTATATCAAAGTAAATCATAGGCACAAAATTTGCAGACTGAGAGAGTGCCTACAAAATTTTCCTACATTTTTTCTCATCAAGAAAATATTTGATACTGAATCCGAAAGTGTAAATTCAAAGGAATCTTTGCAATTTAAGGTCAATTAAGAGCATATACACCTCTTTGTTATAAGCAATGGTGCATAGTAATTTCATAACACCACTAGTTATCACCTTCCATTATTGACAATGACAGACAGGGATTCCAGAATAAGAAGAAAGAGACTACACAAAAAAACTGTTTCTAAGAATGGAAGTAAAAAACTCTCTTCATCCTGTCCTCCCCAGATCACATTATTCAGCATAGTCAGTGATAATTTTTGTCATTCTAATTACATTAAAAAAAAAAGCAAAATTTACAGGACTATTTTGTAGTTTACAAGCACTTTAAGAAGAGCTCTGGATATCTGCTATCTGAGATTAAGAAAAAAAGAATTAGAAAAACTTTTTCTTCGGTTCATTCTTTATCAAGATTCATTTTCTTCGTTTCCTTCACCAGACGGGACTGTCTCATCCTCGCCATCAGGAATGTTGTCAGCAGGGAATGAATCCGGCTGGCCATGTCGCAGGCTCCAGTACATGATGCTGGCAGTCAAAATGAGGATCATCTTCGGGTTTACCTGTCACAATGTCCATATGATTTGGCTTTAAGTTATAACCAAGCATTGCATAAACCATTCAGAATGATAAGTTGAATTGGTCAGCTAGTTATAAAAACGAATTCAGAAACCCTTTTTTAATCCTTAACAGGACCTAGGAAAGATTTTTAGTGAAATCATCGGACACAGATAGAACTACAGAGGCGTTTTGAGAGAACTAGTTAATATTTAATATCAATGTTTTGACATGGAATATTCAACCCAGTAGAGGGAAAACCAGCAAAACCAACCAATTCATTTTGGCAATCAACTAATATTAATATTCTCATTTGATAAATTCTTGGATTTGGAATATGGAACAGGCAGAGTAAAATCTCCATCAAGTTTACAATGTAAGGTTCCATGATTTCAGTACATCTCATAAACTAAAAATTCTCTAGGTAAATTAGCTTGCATCACAGCCATACCTCTATAATGTCCTCAGGTAACAAGAAAATAGAGCACCCGATCTTTCGTGCAACACTGATTATATAGGTTGCATTTGACTTCTTATCCTCCTCTGCAATGTTAATAACATAAAATGTGAGAGTCTTCCTCTACGGTGTATAAACAGAGCATTCATGCATATCCCTTCTAGTCAAATGCTTGCTGGGAAGCCAAAAATGGTGCAAGCCTAGCAGATTTCCCGTTTTCATGCTTTAAAGCAACCCAACTTCAACAATGCACTGATTTAAAAATGATAACAAGAAATAACGAAATAATGGCATACCAGTTTCCCCTTTCGTAACAAGACTCCAATTGACCACCCTTGGCTCCACCGCACTAAGTAAATCAAGGAAGAACGTCCCAGTTGAAAGGTTCTTATCCTACAAGCAAAGATTAGATCAAACACCAAACAATGAATCATGACGTACAATCCAATCACAGAATAAAGTAATTGTTTATATATTTACCTTGAAGCTCTCCATTTGAGAGGTTCTATCTGCCTTCTTCACCTTTTTGTTTGCCCAGTTTAGAATGTCAGCATCGGTAATCTCTTTTCCCTGGGAGTGAGATCTCAAGTTTTTCAGGAGTTGGAGCATATTAAACCTCATCAGTTGCCACAAAAAAGCTGAAAAAAATTAAAGAAAAAAAAGTAGGCAAAGTTTAGTGTTCATTCAAATGTTACACCTTGAATGACAAATTAATACGGTGTACATACAGCATATTTACAACATGGACCTTTATTATTTCCCCAAGGGAGATAAAGATGGAAAAACTTACCTATTATCAACTTTTTATTTCCTTGCACAATATCATTCCCAGCAACATTCACAAGAGAGAAGTTTAGCTGCTTGCCTATTTGCACAACTTGGTTACAATTCTCAACTTTTCTAAATGGCATCTTTATGGGAGGCTTAGAAGCCTGCTTCCAGTTAACTGATTCAGGTGAAACTTTGTCAAGAACTTCTAAGAGAACCCATCTGCAGGCAGAAGAAATAGACATCAACCATAATTCTCTGGGTTTAACACTGTTATAGGATATAGATGAAATCCTACCCATTCCTGACATCCTCAAATACATTGTTGACATATGTAGGAATACCAAGACTGTTAATCCACAGTCGAAAACATCTCTCTTCTCGAGAAGTTTCTGCATCATCTGTCATCATCTCAGCAAAGGATAACTTATTGCTGTCAGTGGACAATCCATTCCTGCAAGGGAGAAGTTCATGCTATTAACAAGAGCAACCACAGCTCAAAATTCAGTCAGAGTTTGCTCTATGAAAGCAGAAATAGTGAGCACCAGAAATTACTGTCTTATATAATAAATCATCTGAAAGCTAGATGATTATAATTACTAAGGATTTTTATTAAAGCAAGGTGCTCAGAAAATCCAGCGTAAATATGTCTTCCCATGTGAAGGAGCAGAAAATTTCTCCTCAGAACACCGAAGCAGAGAATAAAGGCAGTAAGTTTGAAAACTCAAAATGAATGAAAATAATATCCATCACTGCTAGGGCTAGATTTAAGTCGAATCGAGTTCAAATTTTCCTAAGCTCCAATTTGACTTGCTTCAATAGAGCCAAACTAGAATTTAAGCTTGTCAAACTCGTTTTCAAGATGTTTGAACTCAAATTCAGTTTTAAGTTCGGTTCGATATTAGAACGACATCATTTTGATACGTATCAGGAGAAATAATGTTGTTTTAGACGATTCATATTGAATTGTCCAAACTCACGAGTTGAACACCTCTAAAGCTTACGCTTAAACTTGAAAATATTAAACTTTTAACTCAAACTCTGTTCGAATCCAACTCTAATCACAACTCACCTTTGCTGAAATATTTGGGCAACAAATGCAAGGTTAAGATTGGGTGAACCCTCAACAATATCGTTTGGAGTGAGATATCTTTTGCAATCCATTTTCTCTGCCTGTTCAAGAACTTTGGCTGCCTTTTCAGTAGGATCTTTTGTATCGAACGTTCCAGGGCTACTATATTCTGGTGCAAGAGCGGTCAACAAGTGAGCATAAGCCTCTCCATCCTGCAAATTTATAACAGAAAGGGAAAAAATTAATTCAACCCAGTATTTCATGAATAAATCAACTACTACCTGATATGAGTAACATGCACCACAAACTAGCTGTGCACAGACTAAATTTAGAAATAGTATTATATATTAAACTTTCATTTCATCCTCAAAAGTTGAAACTACTAGAGCTCTAGACAATTGATGAGGCATCATAAATTAAAAAATATATATATTTAGACTTTATTCTCCAATTTTGGGCCTAAACGAAAGGTTATTTGACAGGAGGAACAAGTATGATAAGAATTCTGTAATGAGATAATAATTCAACTTCAACGAAAAACACATGCACATCCAGTCAACCAAAAAAAAAAAAAATTGGGTTCATGATCAAACCGAGCCAATAAAGAAGTTACTACCTAATTCGATATACAAAAACGTAAAGTGCTTTCTCATAAATAAATTGATGATTTCCCCTACCTTTAAATCAGAAGAAAAGTTTGTAACTTCCTTTTGGTAGCCAGCTTTCTTGAGATGAAAATTCATCCATTTTAGCAGAACCTTTTCAGGCGGTAATCCAATAAGCTCCTCCACATCCTGCAAAATTTTATAATTTCATAACCAAAATTATAATTTCATCATTGCTGAAACCGAAAGCACCACTAGGTCTTGTTTAGAATATCTGAAGATGAAAGTATAAGTAGAACTTATTTAGCATACATTACATCAGAAGCTATAAAATTGATCAACACATCATTACCTGGCTGTCATCCATCAATTCCAAAAGTTGAGGAGTTTTCTTTAGATTGAGATCAGCTAACAATTGAATCTGATGTTGGCACCATAAGATACAAAAAAAAAAAAAAAGGCAAACACAGAAAAATGTGCAGTCATTGAGAACTCAAATTTAGGTCTTACAATGAAATAAATTCCATCACTATTCCATCGACGCTTTTAAAACAAGAAATTCAAGTTGAATACCTTGATTATTTGAGAAATCAATCCAAGTACCAGATGGGGCTAGCAAAAGTAAACAAAGTGTACAATATGTCAGAATCTCAAGTAAAGTCAGAGGATATAAAAACAAATTCCCAATTGGTTATTTGTGCTGGTTCAACTTACTCTTGCTTCAGCCAGGTCCTGTGTGCCTATATTAACCACTGTGCAGCCAATAGCTTTTGCAGAATTAAGGCCAAGCGTATGGTTTTCGTTCCTCTCCCATGGATTGAGGACATGTTTTGTGTTAATAGCTCGTTCATCTATGGTCCCAGGAACTGCTACATTGATAAGCTTACTGCAAGCAAAAGATACAACCCATCAGCAAGTGCTGAATCATTTACTTGTGAACAAAAATATGGTCAGGTTAGTATGGTGCATCTACCAAAGTAGAACACCATCTTTAGCAACTTCAAATAATTGATCCGTAGCTGGATCTATTGGAAGATATTTTTTCATGAATGGATCCTCAGCCAGGTAGTTGTTGATGTGGGCAACATAAGAAGCCTTCTCGGATTCATTAATAGCATGGTGAAAAGTGGTTGTGGTTGCTTTTAGAAATGAACTACTCTTCGAACCTCCTGATTTCTCTGTTGCTCGGGCTTGCAAATTTAAAAATGCCTGCCAATTATTAAAATCCCACACATTGCTGATCTTTTTTCATTTCATCAGAATTATAAACAATTTAACAAAGAATGAGAATCACCATCATGATGTACAAACACATTGTAGCACCAATTAAATTTATGTATGTAAGTTTTGAAAGCTTAATTTACATGCCAACCATCATCCAAAGATATAAAAAACAGAACACATTCATTAAAAAGCAATGCCAACCATTCCACAGTATCCACAAATAAATTTTCATTGAAGCATCGTTAAACTATAATTGACAAAAGCTTATAAAGACATTATTTTTTACAAAATACAAGAAAAAGGAACAATAAGCAAGATTAATCAGTAAATGACTCACCCGAAGAAAAGATTCAAAGTCGATCTCGGCAGTCATGTCCTTATAGGACTCTGACAAGATGGACTTAATCTCATCCTCATTACTCACTTCAGATAAAGTCTTTAGCTTTGCTAAAACAGGCGGCAAATCTTCCACCGTGACCCGACCCGACTGAGTCTTTATTGAAATAAACTGTTTAAAAAAAAAAAAAAAGCAATGCAACCCAATTCATGTATCATTCAATCAATTTGATTCTATCACAAACTCATCTCAATGACTAATCACATTAAAAAAGAAAAAGAAAAATATAACTACCTTGGATTTGAGGCTGCGTAACTCGACTTGGGTGAACTGACTTTGAAGCCATGGATCAGACACAAGTACACCCACAAAACTAGACATTTTGGCCTTGTTTTTGGGTTAAACTTTGCTGCACCTATAACAAAACTGATTGCCAACTGCATATACACATGTACACATTCATATAGGTTAATAATTAATCTACAAAATCGTTAATACAGATGAAAGCAATGCATGCATCAAATATTAAAAAAAAAAATCTCATAAAAAAAGAAAATGAAGATGCATAGACGTGAATATGTTGTGAAGAAACAAACAAAAAACGAACCTTTCAGAATAAAAAGACTCAAGGAAATTGAGATGATAAAAGGCTGCTGTCTTTCATATTATCACAAGTTATGTGTGAGTTGTTTTGACAGAGAAAGGGAGAGAAATGAAATGGTTTTGATGGTGAAAATGAACGAGAAGGAGAGAAAATCGAAGCGTGGTGGTCAAGAGGAGCCGCGAAGACGCAGGATATGAAATAGAGAGAAAAGCATATAACAAAACAACCACAAACGACCATACGAATACCAACCCCTGCCTTGGCTATTATTTTGTAGCATGTTTATTTTTATTATTGATATTAAATATAATAAATAGTAATAACACCAGATATTTATATAATTAAGTTGATGAAATTACTTTTTTAGACAAAATATATACGCCGTTCAACTCCAAATTGTGTTATGGTTTAACAAGTCATGGTGGAAAAGAAAGCCGACAAGGGTTCGCGGCGGCCGGCGGTGTTTTATTTTTTATTTTATGTTCTTTGAATTGAACATACAGTGATAGAGGAATCAATGACTATGCAATCTTTTGATGCTTTTGGTTTACCTAATATTTGATTAATTTGATCTTTCTACTTTTCTTTTTGAAATTAACTTATTTGATTGATATAGTAAATAATATAAATAATAATTTTATTATTATAGTGTAAAATAGATAATATTAATTTTATTATATTATTAATTAAATATAATAATTATTTATATATGTCAATATTAACAAACACAGTATTAATTTATGGTAAAGTAATATTTCATATAATTTATTTAGGTAATAACTTTTCATTTTTAATAATAAAAATTATTTGAAACAAACGCATCATAATAATAAATAAGGTAATAAGAATGATTTGGTCTAAAAATACCTATCAATCGCTTAAGACATAATTAATTAACAATTTTTCACTTAAAATCAAATTTTATTTATAAGGAAAATATTCGTTTAAAGGTAAAATAGTAATTTTATTATACATAAAATTTGAAGAAAAAAAACTCTTTCACAAACCAGAGCAATACGTTTTAAATATGATAGTTAAATTTTTATACATGTTTAAAAATATATAATTTAGTCATTGTAAAAATTTGGAAATCCTATCCATTGTCATGGTTAACTAAAATCTCACCTCACAATCAATTCATCACTTTCACTACCTAAAAAAACATCACCATCCCCTCCATCTCATGTGAAGCTAAAATAGAATTTGATGCCATAAAAATTTGTCAACAAATTGATGACATGGACAATTTGAGATAAAAACTAACAACTTTGTATCATCGTATTTCATTGGCAATTATGGAATTTTGGATTGAAATCATAGAACAAGTTTTCAATGAAGGTATCGACATTGTCAAATTCCATCAATGAGTTTTTTAATTATTTTATGTGGAGAAGGAGAAGGCGTGGGATGAAGAAAAAAAAGGGTAAAGCGAAAATAAAAGAAAAAAAATATAGACTATAGTATTATATAAATTGGATATCTATAAGATTCTTTTAAAATTTTATTAATTTTTGGATAATAATTTTGAAAAATAAAATTGTAAAGAATAATATGATAATTTATTTTTTTAATACCAAGTTATTTTTAGGTTAACCAAGTTCAATATCAAGTAGAAAACTCTAATTTATGTAGTCAAAGATCTGGAACTATTTTTGGGCCTAGCTTTACCTAGGAAAATGTAATTTACTTCATAAATAATGTTCATCTTCAATCTCTCCATGGTCTATGCCTCACCTCAACTGGCCCAATAGTGATGAAAAGTTCATACTACATAGTGCATACGTTACCGAAATACAATAATGTGATTTAAGCCCTTTTTTGTTTTTAAAATACGTTAACATAGAAATATGCTTGTCAAAAGAGGGCTTTTCTTAAAACCCTTAACTAATAATGTGCCAATACGTAAGACTAGAACGAAAAGAAAATGAGAAAAAAATCATTACTTTTAATTCTGGTATGTAATTATTGATAACCATTGCATAATCCTAACAAAAGTTGTGTTGCTAGACCACCTCTTTGGGTTGAACTGATCTTATCAAATACGTAAAATCTTATATTTAATAAATGAATTTATAATTGATAAGTCGAATGTTTAATGTTATTATCTTCTTAATAGATTTTAAATTCATGTCTTCTTTATTATCTGCATGACTTATTTTTACTATTTAAACTATCATTTGAAAATTTTTAAATATTATTTGGTTGTACTATACTTTATTTATTAACAAAAACAAATTGAATGATGTTGCAAAAATAAATTGTTAATACAATTTTTTATTACTAACTGATTTATGTAATTTAAAATTTTGTGTAAAATACATTATGGTAACAGTTAATAGAATTTAAAAAGACTTAGATAAGTTTGTTACGAGCATGTGAGATAATTAATTGAGATGGGTAAAAAAAATAAAAACATAAGACACATGATTTTTAGCATGGTTCAACCCAATAATTGGAATACTTACGTCAATATGTTCTCACTAATTTTTAAGTATGATGCAAAAACAATACAAAATATTATGTTATATATTTTTCTACCTATGTAATCTCCTCCTCCCTATTTAGTCTGTATTGTCTTCTTCTTTTGTACATAAGTTATGAGAGTTGAAACTATCTAGTTTGTTAGGTATCGAGATGTTTAAGCCTTGATTTGGGTTCCACTAAACAAAGACTTTCGAGTTAGAGAATCACTTTATCATTGTTTGTTAGCAATAAAATTTGGTTGTACTTCAAGGGTTTATTTTAGAGTGATCAGTTTGATCGAACAACATTTGCTCTCTTATTCTTGGGTTGTAAGGAGGACTTTGAGAATTTTAAGAATCTTTTGATATGTAAAGATCTTATTATATCTTTCGGATTACGCAAACTAACATTATTATAGTTCCGTACATTTTGAGTATTGTATTCTATTATCATTTAACTTTTCTTGTGAGATACAATTAGACATACACTATTTGCATTATAAGATGACCAACACATGTTTATGAGCAAGAATAAGCTTGAATTCGATTTAATTTGAATTCACCTTTTATTTATCAAGATATCTAAGCTTTGAATTAGGTTACATTGAACTGTAGGTTTCAAACTAAAGAATTATTTAATTGTTGTTCGCTGATTGGCGTATCTAATTGTATAAGGTTAACTTCGGAATGGCTAGTTTTACCACACAATTTAAATCACGGGGAAAAGGCAAAGAATAAAAGCAGCAATAAAGTAACAATAAAAGCAATTACTCAATTGTGGTTGATAAACCAAATTAGCTAGCATGTATAAACCCTAAACCATAATTTTCAATAGTCTCTTATATAAATACCTTCATCACTCATCAGATGAGACCACCAAAACAAATGGGGTTTGCTTTACAAAAGAAAACAATTATTGCAGTCCTCCTTAACTAGCAATCTTTAAATTTGGTTGGTGACACACTGCACTACTCGTGAAAACATTTGTTGGTGCATTTGGTCCATACCATTACTTCCTCAAGAAAAAGGGCATACATATTTGCTTCTTTTGTGTAACATTAAAGCTTCATTTTTTTATATTATAATTTAAACCAACTTTTTTTTTATGAACTCCAAACAACACAGAAAGCACTACTTTCTTTATGATAGCCAGGCCTTTTAGTTTCTGTATCTGTAAGTTTATGGGAACTTAAACAGATTTGTATTTGCTAAATGAATCATAGAGATAAAACTTAAGGCATATATTTTGAACAATAATACAAGGAATCATATTCTGATAATGGTTGGTCTCAATAGCATATTTAATAAAAAAAATGGCTTAAAAATCAAAGCAAATGAAACAAATCCAGATATATCATTGTAACATAAATTAAAGACTAAATCAAATCATCTCTTACAAAAACAGTATCAACCCACCACAGACCGCCAAAACCAACTTACTCCAAATACCCCAGTTGATGACCACACCAGAAGACTTTGCTGGTGAAGATTTTGGAGAAGAGCCATCGACAGATGGCGCATCAGCAGCCGGTGTAACAGGAGCAGGCGCTGGAGCTGGCACTGGAGGTATGTTGGTACCAAAGATTGCCTCAGGTAGAAGGACCTTATCAACTTGATACACGGCAACAGGGTCAGTTGAATACACGCTGCTACTAACTTTAGTTCTGGTCCATCCCGAATTAAGGAGCACAGTCCCAGAATCATCAGTGAAATTCAAGGAGTAACCCCCACCAGCATCTGTGTTAACAGGGCCCCCTTGGCTAAGATTCTTGAAATCAGACAGAGAGTAGTATTGCGGCAAGGCATGGAATAGGCAAAGTTGCTTAAGTTGGTCTTTAGTGAGATTGGATAAGGAAGGGCTCTTAAGTGAATTAAAGGCATCATCTTTGGGCACAAATATGGTGATGCCTTGTTCAGTATTGTTAGCTTGGTTTTGGAAGGTATCCAAGACTTTAGTGGATTCAAGGTGGTTAAGGAAGGTGTGGAATGGACCGGCTACAGTGAGTAAATCAGTGAGGTTCACATAAGCAGGAGCTGGTGCTGGCGCTGGAGTTGGGGACACTGAGGGTGAGGGAGGACTAGCAACTTTTTGAGCATTTGATGCAGAGCACAAAAACAATAGCGCACCAATCATGAACACCATGGAAAGTCTCATTTTGTCCATGGCTTGTGTTTTGCCTTGTAAGGTGACCAGACTCCCGGATTCCTGCAAGAACCAGAAACAGTAACTAGATCTCATCTACCCAAAAACGATGATGTGGGCAAATCCAATCAAAGCACAATGTGAGTCAAAATCCTGTCAATTTCACCCAAATCAAAGCCTCAAAGTCCATAAAAATTCAATTAAAAAATTAACCTTTTTCCCTATCCACCGGACCAGCTACTCATAACTAAGGCGTATAAAGTGCACACACAAATTCAGATCTTGCGCAGCTAATTTAAAGAGAAAGAGATGCAACAACAAGTGAAACAGGCATGTGGAGATTATTCAAGCATTGGCACATAAGACATCCAAAGCAGATGTAAGATTTTAGAACCCTCTCAAGAAGTGAACGCAGGCTTAAAAATATTCAAAAGATTACAACTTTACACCAGAACCCAAATCAAAATCCCATTTTGGATTCACATTACAAAATTACTTAGTAAACCCAAGCCGAAATCTCTTAAAGATCAAGAGTAGTCCATTCCATGGCCTCACAGTGAATGTGCATCAGGAATGACAAAAGAAACAGATCTAGCTAAGCTAAAGACACACAACATTTAAATGCATATAAATAACACTAAAATTTGTAAAAAAAAAAGAAAAAATAATAAGCATAAAAGAAGTACAATGAGGGCAGAGTTCGACGGACACTGACCTGATCAGGAGAATTTGAGAGAGAAGAGAGAGAGAGAGAGTGGAAACAAAGAAATGGTGCTGATAATGCTTCCGCAGAAGCTGAAATGTTTAAGAGTATATATAAAGATAAATTTAGTAGAAAAAATATTAATGCAAGAAAAATTTAGTCGTGTGGTTAAGCAATATTATGGTTAATAATAGTTTAAGCGTAGAACATGGCAGATAGGAAATTACTACTTTTAAGCATAGCTTAGTTGAATTGCTTTGAAGAAAAGAGGGTCATGGAGGATGGTGGCCTTTCTTATTCGCTCTTCAACTAATTTGTTTCTGCTAAGTCTTCTCTGCAATCAACAATATTATGTATATTTATTTTTTATACATAAATTATATATTATCATATAATTAAATAATTTTAAATAATGTGTCATCATATAATAAAATAACATTCAATCATATGATGATAAATTATCTGTATATATGATTATGTATCAAAAATAAATACACATAATTTTATTATTAGTAAATATCATGATAAATTCTATAGTGTTGGCTTGCTCCTTTGTTAACTATCCATAATAAATTTGTTGTGTATATATTTAAATACATAATTAAATACATACATAATATATTATTATATAAAAAATTGAATTTACATTATAAATAAATTCCAAATTAAATTTAAAAATCATAAATGCTGATTATCATTAGAGTTTGTTGGGTCGAAACTCATTTCGATTATTTTATGGGTAACGCTATGATTTTGCTTATTAATTATACTTAATTTACAATCTTATATTAATTTTTTATTTATTTCATGATTTTAAATTTGGTTATTACAGTGTAAAAGTTACGAAAGATAGGCCAGTTCCAAATATCGGTCGAAAAATATGTAAAAACAAATATATCACGAGTTGAAGTGTAACGTGAGCCGAGAAATTGTCTAGATAGGGGCCCACCATGAGATTTGGGCCAACCAGCATCCGCTGTCGCGTTGTTTGTCCCCACTGGAAGCCGATGCCAACTGTTGTTTTCGATGATTACAATTTCCACACGCCAAGCGGCCATTCGTGCGCAACATGCACATCAAACTACGCTGTTACCAAACGACGTCGTTTATTCCTGTTCCACCCTAGCCGACACCTTCACCAGATAAAAAAGTATTTATGAATGAATAATCAGATACGCTACGAAATTGTATTGATTATTTTTTGGTTGACTTACACAAATTTCAATAAGATTATTTTTTTATTTAATGACGGTTGATTGATAATCCAATTCAACAAAAATTGAACTAAATAAAAAATGATATCAATTTAATTAATATATACATATATATATATATATATATATATATATAAACCCAATTCAATTTGTTTATTAAAATTATATTTCAGTTACACTATTAAACTTTTGGATTAAAATGATGATTCTAGAACGATGCAGGTGAAGTTGATGGGAAAAGAACATTGACTTGCAAGAGAGAGAGAGGAAGGTGGGATGCCAATATCTGATGGGACTGTGTTGGTTGGTCAAGGCTAGCATTTAAGCACATGACCCTTGTTTAAATTAATCAAATTTACAAATTAATAACAATTGTGCGTTCGCTGTCAAGTTCCAAGTCAATGTTCAACACGTTCTTGGTTAAATGTGGGTTAATCGAATTTTTACTTATACGCATTTTCTTACTCATCATCAAGTTTTGCTTACCATACCTCTAAATTATCCCATTGTATCACTTAAAAACATAAAAATACCCTTTATTCAATTTAATGTAATTTGAATTGCACTATCCAAGTACGGTTGTGATTTATATATACATATTTATATACGTAAAATAAATACTCATATTAATACTCAAAATAATTACATGATTGCAAAGAAAAGAAGAGGTGGGAAGATGAAAGGTTATGAGTGTATTACCTTATCAATATTTCTATGTTAAGAAGATTAGTTTCATCTTGTTTTCATCAAAGTTTCATCATTGTTACTCACCCATTCAAGAGCTTGAATAAATAAAAACATCAATGCCAATTTTAGTTATTAGCAAAAAAATTCATAGAATAAAAAACTCATTACCACCACCAAGCCTGTGCTGCTTTCTAAAATCTTACCACTCCTATTATTACCAATTCTTTACAATCTACTAAACGAATGAAGATATGAAAATTAAAACAAGTACTCAGTAGACAGCCCAACGAAGATTGTCAGGGAATGTGCCACAGGCAAGACAGGAAATGAAATGTTAACTGACAAAGAAATAACTTAGAACGATCGGATGCAAGAAAAGTCTGCGACTAATAATGCCATAAGAACATCAACTGAACTGAGGATGAGACGCATCCACTCTGTCTATCGCCAAGTTCTTTGTTCAAGAATCAGCCCAGTCCTTCCGGATTTCAAAGGTATAATTAATCTCCAAGTAGCACTTGTTATCATCATCAACAAACTGCAAACAGAAGAGAAAAAAAAAAACAAAATAAATGGGTGTAACTACGCAAGAGGCAGAAAGAAAAGTTAATGAAAGGTTGGTGTTCAAAATCACAAAGAATAATTATTGCCCTATATGTCTTGGATGGGCATGTTGTTGGAAAGAAAAGTTCTGATGTGAGCATGTATTGATTATATTTTCATTAGATTAAAATCAATTTGGTTATATATTATGCAGTTATATTGTGAATATCAATTACACTTCGTAATGGGTTTGTTAATTTAAATGACAAATATAGATTGTTGGGTTTTTAATGAGAAGACCAAATCAAGAGTAATCAGATTTTGGGTATGTGTTATTGGGTAGAAGGTCTGTTTCATAGATCAACAATAAATTAAATTTCCATTGGTGTTATATCAACTCCTATCTTTTAATTGATTTTCTATAACCTGTATGTGTGGATTATAATTTTTAGTTTAATTGAATAGTTGCATGAATGTGTGTGTTGAAATTCATGTGGTTAATCTAACAAGTGTGCCATACAGATAGATAAACCTATTCACAACCACAAGTCCAAAAGCAAGCAAACTCAAGTTTACACTGCCGCCACCTCGGGTAGCTTGAGTGGCAGAGGTTATGTCTATTAGACGGACTTTCTTTTACTGTTCAGAACAACTACGATAACTTTACATTTGGATCATATTTTGGGGTCAGCTGATTAAAATTGATCAAGCAGGTTGCAGTAAACTCCACAACAGGGAAATTTTCTAGGTGTATTGGCGTGTGAATGTTCCACCAGCAGAGACCTAAAGATCCAAATGGTAAATCTGAAGTTCATATTATTCGGAAGAATACTACTTTATAAAGGGCAGGCAGTTAAACTGACCTTTGTTTTTGCAGTATATGCTCCTCTTGCGAACATGCCAGAAGGGGTTACCTCTTCTGGCATCACATGAGTGTAAGGTTCTGGCTGAGGACTAAAGGTTCCAAGCATCTCTTTAGCACTGTCAACTGTTGAATACTATTTGTGAGATAAAAATTTAGTGTAAAAATTCAAAATTTTCCTTCAAATGTAAGAGCATGGATGGCTTACCTTTGAGACCAGTTTTCCAAACGGTGTTGATATACTTAAGGCCGCAGACAATGTTATTATAGACTTCAAATGTTATTTTAAAGCTGTAATGACTACCTTCTTTCAATATAAACCATGATCCCTTGGGTTTTCCACCTTCCGGAATATTAAGAACAATGTCAGATCTTTCGGGTGACAGAATTGTGAGACTAAGGATCTTCACTTCAGGTTCAAGAGTTTCTGCATTGAAACAAAAATTAAAAAACATTTACTGGAAGAAAGACGCAACTTGTCAGAAAAAACAAATTGTTTGTCATGGACACTCAACACCAAAATGAAAACGAAAGGAATGATAATTCAGAAGAGGAAATTGTATATCCTGAAAGCCCAATTCTGAGAAGATGACAAAAGTAAAATGGAGAGAAGGTTAATACCTCCAATATTGTCAAAATCCACACTTCCAAGAAGTTGCTCCTTCCACTTCCTCAGGCTCTCATCATCCTGTAAAACTCAACAAAAACTCAACAACACATGTGCGCAGAACAATTAAAACGAAAGAAAAAGAAGAGAAAATAAGACCTTATCCTTTTCACTCAGTTCTTTGAGAGTGTACTGAGGTCCAACTTCAATTTTGGTATCCACGTCATCTTCGTCATCAGTTTCAGACACATGCTTACCATGCCTCTCCGGAGTTGCCTCATCCTTACCCTCCAAAACTTCACTTTGCTCTCCTTCAGCCTCGACAGCCAAAGACATTATTAACTCATCAACAGGCACTGAACCCAAATACAAGGCAAACTAATAAAGCAAAAACCAGTACTAATAATGAAAGATAATTAGTCGAAGGAAAAAAAAGGCAAGAATTGTCTTTATCCAAGAAAATCCAGCAAACGAGAGCCAAAGGCCCACTAACAAAAGAGCAAAAAGACAAAACAGAAACAGGCTGTTTTGTCTACTAGCTTCTTTTTTTCTTCCGCGGTGGGTTGTTGAAGACTTGTAGAGGTTGAAAATCTCAAAAGCAAAAATGAATGAAAGAATGTAGATAGAAGAAGTTAGTCGTGTGGTGATCCTTAATAAAAGAGAAATAAAAGAAACAACGTGAAGGTCACTAATATGAATGTGAAGATGAGGATCCACGCAAAGCCAGCCTAAGATTGTGCGAGAGATATTAGGAGTTTGTTATTACAACTACTCGGAACTGGTCCTTGTTTTACTTCATTTACATTTTGGATTACATGGTATGAATGTTTGAGCATCTTTCTTTTGAATAACAGCATTAATGAAATTAAAATCTGTAATTGATCAATGAAAAATACTATGTGGATTTGGATCCGAATTCCATTTAATGGGTCATTGATAGGATCTCTAATCTACTTGGGCTTTATCTTCTTTAGGACGGGCTCTGCTTTTCAAAGCCCCATTGTTATCTGATTACATGAACCTGAAAACACTCCACCCTGGACATTTATTACTGAAAATTTAAAGAAAATAATTTCTTTCTTGTATCTTCATTATTCCAGGCTATGCAAATACAAAACTGTTTCAAAATAATAATAGTAATTTGTATGAGTTTGAAAATAGTGACAATGAGCCAGCTATTATTGACTTTTGGGGGAAATTGTACTTCAAGAAAGTTAACACTAAAAGTGTACGAACTTAAGGGAGAGTTAAGATTTTTTTAAAAGTTGAGAAGAGAGAAATGAAATGAGTTTTAGAAAGAGGATTTACATAGAATAAAAAGTTAATCAGGGGACTTGTTTTTCTTTTTAGAGTCTCAAGGTAAGTAATTGTGATCATAATTTTATATGATCTAGTAAATTGAGATGAACTCTAATTATTGATTTGAGGATTTTGATGTGCTAGAAGCAGTTTGTTTTAATTGGGTGTGATTGGTCATCCTAGAGGTTAAAGAAAGGGGAGTTTTCCAAACTCAAACCTGCTTACAATTTTATAAGATCCGTAAATTTTATTGAATTAGGGTTTTTGTTTTGGTGGCTATTGGAGTACCATGTCACAATTATTGAGTGGACTCTTCAATCAAGTGGGGGATTAGCCTCTCTTTCTACTTATTTGCTTGGAAAACGGACAAATTTGATATTGTGAAGCATGGAAATTGCATTATGCCTAAGATTATGATTGAATTGACATGGATGATGCAATTGAGAAGAGTAAAGACATTACAAATTGACTGGGATAATTAGTATTGTTTTTTTTTTTTTATGCTCTTAATTACTGAAAAAAAGGGTAGAATTGACTTGTGGAAGAAGTCATCAGTATGAGCATATAATGATGTGAATATTGGACAGATTAGAGCAAAAATGAGACCTAGATTTTGTTCTTGTGCCATGATATAATTTTACGTCACCAAGGTGCAAAAAAACCAGAGAGTTCCGGTTGCAATGTATAATTTATTCTGCTATGTCATAACATAAAAAATGAACCTAAGAATTTATAGAAATTTCATGCTGCAATATAGAAATTATTATGTCATGGCACGATAACAAGGAAAAGATTTAGAAAATCAAAATAGGTTTATGCTGCGACGTTGAAAAAGTGTTGCTATAACATAATTGGAACCCAACATGGACAAAAAGTCTATATCGTGACATGAAGAAAGTTATATCACAATAGATTATAGTATATTTATAAGTTAGTCTAAATTAGTTTTCAACGTATATTGAAGCTCTTACATTGCCTCTCAAGCTTTAGGGGGACAAGAATGAGTCAATAGGACATAAAATGAGTAATAGTTGGAATTATTCTAGTTCTTGCACATGACATCTAAAATCTGTTTGTCTGTACTCTTGGTTATCTCCATCACACGTGTTGTAATCACATGAGAAGTGTATACTCATAGCTTTCTTGCTGGTGAGAGGGATTAGAGATAAAATTGAGATAGTAGGTTATTAACTCATTACTGATGATAAAAATAATTGACTTTAATTTTGATAAGGTTAATAGTAACAGTCAAAATTTGTACTAACATCACATGTTGAAGAGTATTGGCCATCAATGTGTCAATGTTGCAAAGCTCAAACTTTAGATAGCCGTCCTTGGGTTGCAAACATTGACTATGGGAAATTGCTAAATCGAAATGCCCTCCATTATGCTAGCATTTTCTTTGGACTAGGGTTTTTGAAATTTGCATTGAATCCCAACATAAAAATGATGGGGGTTTTCACTTAATTAAGATATATGAAAACTCAAACTAAGTTTTTATAATTACACGTTATTGCTTTATTCTTTAATAAAACAACATTCTTTACTTAAAAAAATAAAAAAGAGCCTATAATTTAGCTTGTTTTATATCCACCAAAATCAAATTATAATTTTAAAATAATTTAATTAAATTTTTAAATTTGGATCGATTTATGTACATCCATACTTTGTGAAATACTAGGTGACATTGAATAACCTGTAGACTAAACTGGAAAATGTATTGTGGATTTCTCTGCCCCTTTTACTATTCAATCAAATATCTTAGGTTGGAGTGATCTGACAATATAGTTAATCAATTAATTTAGACGACAAAGAAGGGTAATATTGAATTGATTTGATAAGATTACATATTCATATTCCTGGAATTACTTACCATCCACAGCTTTTCAATATTATCAATGATTCGAAGGGTTGAACAAAAAGGACAGATAACACTATAAAAGATACCCGTTATGTCATCAGAAAAAATATGTATCTTCCAGTCTGTCAATAAAAATCATGATAAATTGGCATTCCCACGTGGTCGGCAATGTGCTTTCCACGTGGAATACTTTTGTAGCAACACTACAAAATATAAAAAATCAGTCGGTCCACTCCAATCCACCCACCGCCCCCTCCCCCCTCACTCTAAACCTATAAGTCCTTTTCTGAATGTGAACTTGGGTCCCCGCCCTCAAGCTAAAGGCCAATCCAAAATCAAATGGGGAGAGGCAGACGCATCTGGAGGCATAATCAGGTGCCTGCTAACGTACGAAGTCTTCAGTTATGGCTCTCTTGGGATCTACAATATTGTTACAATATTCTCTGCATCATTGTCCCATGCTGTCACGTTAAAACACTGCATTTGAATGCCGATAATTCCACTAAAAAAACACAATATATTGAAAATTCAACGCCAAAATTGACACCGTCAGATTCCACCTCAGCCGTTTGATCATGAATAAACTGGGGTCCTGAGTCAGAAAGTCAAATCCGTCCATTCAATTGAGTCCACTAGGCTTTGCCACGCAACTGACACGTCAGTATTGGATTCGTTTCTTTCAAGTAAATTACGTCCATTGGTGGTGAAGAAGGACGCCGCCCCATGCTTTTCATTTGATGACTTGGTTGGCTGACGCGGACTGTCTTTTAATCTTTTTTTTCTGTTTTTAGCAATGCGTCCAAATTAGAAATAATAACTAAAGAGTGAACTTTTTTTTTAAGTCATACTTATGATAATGCAATGTCACGAAATTGCATAGATTTATCTCTAAATTCAACATATTTATGGTACTAATTTCAATTTTTTATTATATTTTAGTCAAGTTACAGGAAAGGTCTCAATGACATCTATGATGTAGCTTATTAAATATTAATGCCCACCGCCTAAAAGCAAAAGCAAAGCACTAGTCTTTGATAAGAGCTTGAGAAAATAGTTGTAAAGTTTTTCACCATTAAGAAGAGTGAATATTAATTTACAAATTTATTCAGTAGCGTGAGGTGACGGTAATTATCAGCAAACCCGACTGCACAGAACACAAAATATAAAAATGATTGCTTAGCTGAAAAAATCGACACCATTGTTTGGCCATCCCAAATCAAAAGCCTCAAATAGCTAAATTCAACTAGTATGAATAAATAGCCAAACTCATCCCATGTAATCCCGTGGTTACGATTCTACTCATCTTGATTAGGGATAAATTTGATCAAATTTAATCTTGTTTAAGTTTGTCATGACTCCCTTTTATGAAATTAAGTTTAAATTCGAGTTCACCAAATTTATTTTAAAGGTGTTCAAATCAAGCTCTGAGCTCAATTTGATATTAAAACAATATTGTTTTGATATATATTTATCAAAACAATATTTTTTTAATACGTATTTATCAAAACGATATTATTTTAATTAATTCATATTAATTTTTTTTAAATTCATAAGCTTTACGAATAGAATATTTCTAAAATCCAAATTTAAATTCTAAAATATTGAATTTTTAAATTTAAAATCGAGCTTATTTTGGAGTTATTTAAACTTTAATAAACACACTTTGTAATCAACCCCAATCTTTACCGAACATGTATAATTACCATACGTGCTAACGGCCTTGAACAGCTCAGTCTTAGGTGAGGCATCAGATCTCAAGATTATTCAAGTGGCCCCACCATCCCTCCCCAGTTCTCTCTCTATTCACCTCTTTACTTTACACTCCTATATATTCCACTCTCTTCACTCATCTTTGCATCTCATTTTTATATATTGACTTCCTATAGCTTCCTCAGCTACTCATTTTCTTTCTACTTGTATTCCAGTTACCTTGATCAGTTTCCTAATGGCCACTGCTGAGGTAAACCATCAATTCACTCTTCGCTGTTATATGATCTTCCTGAAGCATACTTAATACTACTATATATTGTGTGAATTTATAGCCAACCCTTGTATTACATATACACTTAGGATTTGTTTATGTAATCTGATTGTTATGAGTATTATATTTTGATGATCCCTGTTGATTGGCTAATGGCTACATGATCAAATTATAACTTTTCCATCATAAAGAGAAATGGATTAAATTTTTTGTTGGTTGTATGTGAGTGCAGGTTGTATCAGTACAGACAGCTCTCACAGAGGAGAAAACTGAGCAAACAATCAAGGTTGAAGAAAATAAAGAACAAGAGGTAGTGGCTGCACCAGCTGGGACAGAAAGTGTTGCTGAAGAGACCAAGGAACCAGAAAGTGTTGCTGAAGAGATCAAGGAACAAGAAACTAAAGCAGAAGAGGTAGTGGCTGCACCAGATGCAACAGAAACTGTTGCTGAAGAGACCAAGGAACCAGAAGCCGTTGCAGTATCTGAAGAAAAAGTTGCTCCGGTTCCAGAAGCTGAAACCCCAGCGAAAGTGGAGACTAAGGAAGTGGTAGAAGAGACGAAGGTTTTGGCAGTAGAGAAAACTGAAGAGGAAACTCCCAAGGAGACTCCTGCCGAGACAGTGGAAGAGCCGGCTAAAGAAACTCCAGAAACTACTGAGGCTGAGGCACCTGCAGCGGAACCAGAAGTCGAAACTCCAAAAGAGGAAGTGAAGGAAGAAGTGAAGGTGACTGAAGGTGAGGAGAAGGTTGAAACAGAAGCAGAGGTTGAAAAGACCGAGTAACGAGGAACCTTCAAAGAATTAAGTTTCAGTAGTGGTGATACTTATTAGCCTTTCTAGCTTGCATGTCGAGTTCAATTCAATGGCTTATTCTAGCTTTACTTAGTGGTCTGATAATAAGACGGTTGGGCGTCTAGGTAATGGAGATGGGCGATCCTCGAGGACTTACCAAAGCCAACTCACCACTTGGCTCTTGGCTGACACGAATCAAATCACTCAAATCTGAATATTCTTCTTCATCGATCTGCCAACCCGCTTCATTCTGATTTGTGTGTTAATTGCTACGTGGGCAGAGTTTGTTTGTTGGTGCCTTGTGGGTCATTGGGTTTATTTTATGTTGCATTGCATGTATGTTGTATAATAATATATTCCTGCTTTGTTCTTATAAGATCGTAATGTTTATTCATGGGTTATATAAAGCGTAGTGACTCAATAGTAAACTGACATACATGTTTATAGGCATAAAAAGCCATGTGATCTGCTATATCCAAAGGTTAAAAAACAAGGGGAAATCATGCTCTAAAATGTGGGTTACACGTATAGTTCCAGCTACAATTGTACAACAATCGTGTTAATTAGGGATGAATATGAAACGAGTTAAATTCAAACACCTTTTAACTCGAGTTTAGTTAGAATAAAAAATAGTTAAGTTTAAGTTCGATTTGAATTTATCAAACCAATATTATGAGTGATTTGAGTTCGATTCGAGTTTGACTCGTTTTTATAATTCAAATTTATGACTTGAATATGTGACTCAAATTCATAGTTCATTAATAAAATGACATTATTTAACAATTATTTAATATAATTTGATTCGAGTCACGAGCTAAATTTGAACTGAATCAAGTCATCTATCCAGTTCGTGGGCCAAATTAAACTGAATTCTTTATAACTTGAGTTCAGTTTGGTTTTAAAACGAGTTAAAGCTTTTAATTCAAATTCGATTTATATTCCTTTTCTTTACCTTCACTGTCTTCTTCCTTTTACCTTTACCCTTATTTTTGACAACCATTTTCGATGTTGATTCAACTTCCAAACCTACTCTTAGTGTCGATATCTCCACTTTCAAATCATTCACGCAACAATACCAGTACCCTTTAACGATGACATCTCTAGTTATTCAAATAAAAAACCAACAACACCATTTTGTAATATCCCTCCACAATGTGGCTCAACTCTCTAGTTTTTATCGCACTTTTTTATTACACATCCTTGCTGTTCTCGGTTGCCTATACATTGTGACTTAATTAGTGACAATGGTGATGATAAGATTTAGTAGTGGATAGATAAGAGCTTTTTTTTTTTTAATTTTTTAAAATTTATGGATGTTCTTTTATGATTGGGAAACACTATCTAGTCTAGTTATTCAAATAAAAATCAATAACAACATTTTGAAATGTCCTTCCATAACAAAGATCGATTTCTCTCAAATTTTATCACTTTTTTTTATTTCACATCCTTGTCGTTTTTAGTTGCCTCTGCATTGTGATTGGATAAAGGACAACAATAATAGTGAGATTTAGCAATGGATAGGTAAAAGTTATTATTTTTTTAATTCTTAAAATTTATCATTTTTTTTTATGACCAAAAAATCTTGTCTAATTTTGTCAGATAAGTAAACCTTGGGGCACATATTATGCTTTAATCATTCCATGTTTTTTACATGAGAGGAGGATCATGCTAATCAAACCCTAACCTTGCTTTGTTGTAGTGACTCACTATTTGATCTCAAGTTAATCAATCTATGTTTTTTCACATGAGAGGAGAATCATGTTAATTGAACCCTGATCTTTTGTGAAAAGATCATTTCGTTTAATCATTCAAGTTACCCTTGGGGTCAAATTTATGAATGTTAAAATTAGTCAAATTACTATCTTGTCTTCAAACTGTTAGTTTCTTTACTGGCCGAATTTAATTTTGGATGAGAAAATATTATTTATGCTATTAACTAGTGGAAAAATATTTTAAGCTGCACCTTAGGTCGGAAAATATAATTTACTCGGACTCCCAACTTTCCATTTGTAGCTGTGATGGTTTAGAGTCAAGACAACAAAAATGTAATGGGCCTCAGAATATAAAAATTCCGTATGGATCCAATAGTAGGCCCATACACTAGTACTCGGTTAATGATTGAATACCGTCAAAGGTTGAATTTTCATTGAAAAAGCGAATGGCTATGGCTTCTCCCTTCACCAATTCAGTAGGCGTAGCAGGAGCCAGTGATGAAGTGTACGTGGCGGCAGTGCCATTACGAGCCTCAAAGGGACCTGCCCAGTTGCTCATGTCTGCAGCTCATACTCTCAGTTTATGGGATTTGCAGCACTTCATGGTCATCATCAAACCCTCTTCACCTCCTCCTCCCCAGGTACTTTCTTCTATGTTTATAAAGCTGCCGGGATACTGAGTTTCAACTATGTTGTTATCCCTTCTACTGGAATCCTATATTGTGGTTTATTTATTCCTTTTTATTGTAGGTGTTTGTTTTTGATTTTCAACCAAAAGATCCTGAAAATATATATACAGCACTTGAAGTTCTATCCGGTAGAGCAGTACCTGGTGAGTGTGCAAAATTTGCTGAATTTTTCTTTTGAATAGTCATTTTATCTTGTAACATATAACTCCTAAAAACCAAAATTTTGCATGCTTCTAATGAGAAATTTCACAGAAATTTTGTCCCTTTACATTTAGTTACTGGCACCGACTAATTGTAGAGGATGGGAAAGTCATCATCGCTCTCTTTGTTTTTATATTGGGTTATAATTTGTTTATGAATAATATGGGATGTTTTCTCTTCATTCTTAAATATCATGTTCATCTTGTACTTATGTTAGGAACTATTCTTGTAAGAAAGTTGACAAAACTGCCAAAAAACAAATGTTGGCTTGTTGGATCTTCCAAATCAGATGCTATTGATGTAGCCATTAATTTCAACAAAAGCTGGGAAACTGATTTGAGAGTTGGTTATCATGACTGTCGAGATTATACTGATGGTACTAGTCATTCATTAAGTTTTCTCTTTAGCATACAGGTACACACCCTCATCTTCCATTCATTAAATTAAACTAACTTATTCATTTGTTTGTAACTTGGAAGGATTGGTTGAGCATCTCACTGGTAAAAAACATGTGCTAAAATACCTGAGAAGTGGTGGGCAGATTTGAACCATATTCAATTGGCTGCTTGATCATTAGCAATGCTTCTCTTCTTTCTATTACCAGTTATACATGAGTAAAATTTCTGCTGTCAAAATATGTTATGTATCACCATGATTTTGTATAAGGAGTCCTACCTTACATGTTCAAGCTACCCTGGCTCGCTAATTTTCAACAAATTCTTATTCTTTTTTAGCAGCTCCTTTGTATTCTTAATTATTATATGGTAAGAGGATAAATCATTTATGCACTTTTGCCAATTCAAGCACTTTCAAAGTAGCAAAAAACCAGCGAGACATTGCAGAAGTACTATAATAACAGGGATTATATATGAACACCATGAATATATGGTCAAGAGCAGATTTCTGGTTGCTGAGTTAACTTAGATATTAGTATGAATATAGCATCAATAGTATTGGAATGCAATGCCTAAGGACATATAATTCTATTGTCAAATCAAGAAAGAAAAAGGGATATTGGATATAACCTCATTGAGTAACATTATAGCAAAAACAACACATTGGTCCATGCACAACGACAAAAGTTTATTGGTATCAGATGACTGGAGTAAAATGATCTCTTTAAGGACTCGCTTATTAATGGATGGTCGATTCCCCAGATAAAGAAACTGAGGACTATTGCCAGTTTTATACGTTTGGAGCTCCTAACTTTTGGCCATTTACAATACATGATAGCAACTTTTGACCAAATACTCGAGGAGATTCAAAAGGTCATTTCTTTGTTTTGTTCTTCTGGGTTTATCTGGTACTATATCAGTGTCTTAGTTCTTGGAACATGTTGAGCTAACGTGCAAGAAATGATACCTTGACATCTCAAGTTACTTTAAAGAACCAAGATAGCTTATGCAACGTTTTTCAAGTGGATGCAAAAGCATTATCTTCAAAGGGCCTCTTTTCATTTTTTATATATTTGTTTTAATTTTTAATGCGTGCAGTAAACCTATGATATATCATCCCATTTTCAGTGCTCTTCTGTCTATTTAAAAGATTATCAGGTACTGGTGTATGCCTGTATATATATGCTTTGTAGAGTTGAACTTTTCTTTTTTCAATAAAAATTATATTTACCCATTTTAAATACATAAAAAAATACATAAATTAAATAACATATTATATATATATATTCAAAAATAGATACAGATAATAGTGTTCTTCTTTTTTAGTGGTGGTAATCCTTACCATGTTTTCAGACTGGGACGTATCTTAACATGTAATAAACATGTCTGAGCCTTCAACCAATATGATCAATCTTGACTTGTTCGGAGATTAGGTGGGCAAGATAGAGCTTTTCAGCTTCCAGATTTGCACAATCAATTCGTACTCAAACTGGTTGAGTTTGTATATCAAAAAGTACATTAAAGTAAAACTTAGATACGGATATCTGCAGTAGAAGATCTTTCAGTATTATTTTTCCCAGAAGGCTTGATAAAGAGAGTACTGGTATAAAACGTGCAAGCTAAGGCTCTTAACGTAAAACAAAGGAACGGATAAGTATTGGGTAAAGAGTAAGAAGATGATCCCTATTCTTAAATTTTTAATATGAACCAACGATAGATTGCAAATACTTGACAGAAAAAGTTTAAGGAGCTCGAGGCATGGAGTCTTTTTTGGTGGCTGCCTTTAAGAAAAAAGTTCAACGTTTGTTTGGTGGAAAGCATGATTGAAGGGCTCCTTTAGGACTTGTAACAAAAAATATAAATTTCTTGCAAGTGCTGGCGGCCACTTTGCACTCGCAGAGTTAAAGGCATTCAGAACCATATTGGAGGATAATGTTAGGTGCCTCTTGTGTGAACTGTAAAGGAGAAGAAAGTAAACATGTTTGGAGTTAGAAAAAAATTTCAACCGTCCAAAATTGTTTGATTTAAAGATCTAAATCTGATGGCAAAATGCGGTGCATTGATCCTAGCATAGAAGTAATAGTCTATAAAAAGCTGAAAACGTGGAAAAATAATAAGTTGGTGAGTCCGTTGAAACTATCACAGGCATTAATGTAAAGCAAAAAGTCTTCGGAAACTGACATTGATTAAAAATTTTGTCGACTGGTTAGTGAAGCTTGAACTAGCCCAGATTTCGTCTGTGAAAGAACAGGGGTAATTGAAACTCTATGATGGGATTTTACTTCTATTCTTACTTTCAAAAGAGAAGCCTGTAAAGTTTTCCAGAAGCCAGAATAATCAAGTTTAGAATTTGAAGATCTGATCCAGATTCATTTCAGTTGCCCAAAAAGAAAAAAAAATGAGCTTATTCTAAGGCCTAATGAAGAGTCTTTGAAGATGATACTTTAACTTTTCAGATGCCTTTTTGTTCAAATTATTGGTATCAAATTATTACAATTAAGAGAACGGTTACGCTCTATTGATTTGTTTATGATTATTCCTCTACCGGGAGAACAAGTTTGCATAGAAATTTTCAGAAAAAATGAGACATAATCATAATCTGAACATTAATTTATGAACATTAACCATTTGTATATCATTCAGAACTGACAATGAAGATTTAAAGCAAATCACAAATTGTTATAAGACAATACAACAAACAGAAAAATAGAATTTTGTTTCAGTAAGGTATGAACTCACTGGAAAAGAAGTACCAGAACTTCAACTTTCTGCAGCTTAAATATCAAGAGGAGTATCAATCCAATTGAAGCTTCCTTGATGTACAATGGTTTGAAACCAGCTTGGTAGATTCTGAAACATGAGATCCTTAAATATTCCCCCTTTGGATCATAAGATACCAAAACTCTGTTCTTATACTCCAACAAGATCTGCCCATTGTCTAAAACACACAGAACTCTAACAACTCTTCCGTTGGATGAATTCTTCCAAATCTTGAAAGGTCTATCAGGGTTTTTTTTGAGCCCCTTTGGGATATAAGCTCCAATATTAAACTCCTTAATCCAGGACTCATTGTTATTATAATCTTTCATAACCCAGATCTCCAATTTCCCATAATTTCCATAAACTGCTGCAGAAAGACACCCTTTAAGAACAGCCAGGTGATAGTTACACCTATTGAGACCACCACAATCAGGCTTGGGAACCTCCCGGAATTGCTCATCAGCCAAGTCAAATGAGACTATCCGACGAGCTGGGCTATATCTCCGAGGCCTAGTTACCCAATGAAGTCTCCCGTTCACCAAAGCCTCCGACGGCCGCCTCAAAAACTGATATAATGACTTTCCAAGGCTTCTCCAGGCAGGGCTGCCTAGAGTATAAACTTGAACATCTGATCTTCGATAAATTGTTCTCCGGGCTCGTTGATGGTAGTTGCTACTATTACTACAGTTGTTTCTTCTATAATAAACTATTCTAATCACCTTGTATTGTTTACTAATCGGATGGAATCCAAATCCAAACACAACTTCTTGATCAGGGTATTGCAGAGATTTAGGCAATTCAATATAATCCCGGGTGAAAGGATTGTATATATAGATTGAATCATTGTATAATGAATCAGACAAGGCAAGCAAGCCATTACATGAACCAACTACATCAAACTCAGGCATCTTGGCTTGGAAAGGCATGTGAAATTTTCTTACCTTGTCTTTTTCATCGTCTTTGTGAGCAGAAAAATCTATGAAGTAAAGATCGTTCCTGATGGGAAAATCACAGTGAAGGATGAGACATGGGTTGTTGTTTGCTTGAGGTTTGGTTGAAAGATGAAGATTTGCAATTAGAGGATCTTGAACCAACGCACGCCAACCTTTGCAGACGAACTTGAATTGAACTAAAGATGTTATTGGTAGCCTGGAAAGTATATCAAGAACAACATCACGAGGCAGAACTTCCATCCCAGTTGTTGTCTGTGAAAAATCATCTTCAACCTTTCTTCTTCTCTTGTTACAAAAAATTTTCTCATGATAATCCAACTCCATGGTTAAAGCTGATGAGGTGATGAATAACCAAAGAGATGGTATAAAAATCAAAGGATTAGTGGTAAGTTTGGAGAAGAAAGATTAAAGGGTTAAAGATAAACACTACATGGTAGACCTTGATAAGATCAAATTAAATAAACAAACCCAACAAAAAAAAGAAAAGAAAAAGAGAGACGAAAAACACAAGAAAATGGTGTTGTATGGAATCCACCATTGAATAATTCTCTATAAGAAAGATGTTTAATTTCTCTTTACTTTCTCTGATTTTAACTGAGAAAAGAAATTGATGGACCCAACAATCTCAACCGTTGAAAATGAGAGTGCATAAAACGCAAAAATTTTTATGAATCCAATTCCATGGCCATGGATAGGTGGCCCTACGTACTGATAATGACCCTGACTGAAGAAAATAGTTTTTAAAAACAAGAAAAAAGACAAAATAATATAAATAAATAAATTTCTTAAGATGCTCTCTTTGTATGATAGCAGTACATTGTTCAACCCTCGCTAATAATCATGGTGTTGAAAGTTTCTGTAATAGGGCCCAATGTGCATTAAAGAAAAGTCTAAAGATACAAAAGAAAAGTCTTTGCATACGATACATACAAAGATAAAAGAGAGACGAAACAGGTGCAAAATAACAGGGCCACTTTGGACAGGTTCTAGCAACCAGCCAGGAGCCAGCATAGAGAAAACCCCGAAAGTTCCTGTCCTGATGGTTTTCTTTTCTGCATTCATCGCCATCTAAAAGGCCTTCTGCAAGTAGGCCAATATATATTTATTATCTTTATATCTTTATTAATTTAATTTAGTTAACAGGTACATTTTAAAGTTTTTTATTTCCAGGAGGCCAAAGGACCATTTCCCACTCAAAGCATATTGTTATTTTAAATTTCTTTTTTTTAATTTTAAAAATTTTATTTATCTATCAGTGAATAATTAAACTTAATTGAATTTTAACTCCTTAAAATTTTATTTTTTTTTCTTTTTCAAACCTTAAAAAGTAATTGTTCCCCCCCCCCCCCCCTCCCCCCATTCCAAATTTTAAAAAATAATATCCTCCAGGGTTTAGTTTACAATTTCTAGTGCCAAATCTGACACGATTATCATAATGAAGCTTCTCCAATACATCACCATGCTCTAACGATCTCTTTTCCCTCCTTTAAAATGTCGATCAATGTGAATCTGACCTAAAAAGATGAAAGCGATGACGAGAAGCTTCAGAGATGTCTTGGAAAACGAAGAGTTTTGTTTTCTCGACAAAGCTCTTCGTCTTTCCGATGAAGCTCTTCATCTCTCGTTGTCTTCGAAGCTTCATTGGATGTTAATTGGGCGTCCAACTAAATGGAGAGAGACCGTCGGAAAGAGATGAAACTTCGGGAGGGAAAGACCACCGATAATGACGTCAGAGATGACACTGGAAATCTAAAAACTAAACCCTAGAAGAGAACTGTCATTTTTTAAAACTTAGATTAGAGAAAAACTTATAGTTTTTAAAATTTAAGAAAGGAAAAATTTAGATAAAATAATGATTTTATCTATAAAATTATTAACTTTAATTAATCATGAATAAATGTTTGAGATTTTTTAAGTTAGAAGAAGAAAAATTAGAAAAAACAATATACTTTTAGGGGAATAAATCCTTCGGCCTTTCCAGGAAGGAAAAATCCTGGAAGTTTACTTCATGTCTTGTCACTTCCCACCAAGCCTGGCATTAAAAATCAGAAATTATGTTTCCGACAATGTATTGGACTGGTTTATTACATATTTGGCCGTCAGGCTTTCTAGTAGTCCATCTTAGTCCGGCAATGATGCCATACCCGTAGAATGTCACCTTAAATAGAAGATAAAAGAGTTAATTGGGTGGGTAAGTGAAAATACTTTACATGAAAAATAAAATGTTATATTCTATAACAAAGTAAAATCCTAAATTATTTAATATATTAATTATGGGTTTATTCACTGTCAATCAAAATTTATTTGTCTAACAAAATTGAATAAGGTTCTTCCGTCATTAAAAAAAATTATATTTTCCCATAAAAATTTTAGTTTAAAAGCGCTTTTTTACCTTAAAGTGATATAAGTAACATTTTCTCTATAGTTTTGAAAATTAGAAAAAAAAATAAAAAAATTATACAAAATAATTTTTTAATCTTTCATTTAATAAAATTCAGTAGTAAAAATAAATAACTGATAAAAATCCGACACTTTAAAATATAAAGGATGAAAATTTATTAATTCAACAAACCATGGGTGGGAAATAGCTGGTTGACCAAATATAAATAAGCGGCAAGTGGTTCGTTGCATAACATATAGATGGGGTTTGGTTAAAAGGGTTAAAAAATTATTTTTATAATTTATTTTTTATTATTTATATTATTTTATTTGGTTTATAAGTAATAAAATTTTGATAATTTTTTATTATCAATAGTAATATGAAAAATAATATAAAAGGGTATATCTACAACAAAATAAAATTTTAAATTATTCAATGTATTAATTGTGAGTCTACTCACTATAAATTAAGATAAAATTAGTGTGGGAAAGAAAAATAGAAACTATGAAGTTAAATTTCAGATAAATTGACAATAAATTCCATCAAAATTTACATTATATCACATTTTTTGATATACAATTTAGATATATAGATGATGTATCACCATATAATTAAATATTTTAAATAAAAAATAAAATAACATTTTATCATATGATCACATATCGTTTATGTATCCGAATTACTTATTACAATTTATGATTGCATGCAAAATAATAAGACAATCTTAATGAAAAATTTAAAGGGTTTTGGTATAAGTCTCAGAGATGAAATGAAGAGGTCAAGTTACTTGAACCAACTCTTGAGATATCATTAACGGAAGAGTTGAAGGGTTTGAATCCATGCCTCCTTATGTTTGGCTTTGGTATTTAGATGAAATTATTAACATAAAATAGGATAATCTCATCTCTCATTTTCTGGATAATTGATGAAAAACACCATGAAAATAACAATTCAATGAATAGGGAGAAAACCCATTTCCATTTTAATGAAAAAGAAGAATATGCCGCATTATTTTTTCATTTTACACATCAAATGTGGGTATCAATCCTATTCGATGCCACCCACATAACTAGTGTGACACTCCTGGAAAATCTAGATCCTTAAATGTGATAAAGCTGTGTGTATATATTCTACGGTATATACTTGTGAGCGAGACGCAACAAGATGTTGCTTCTGAATCTCATACCCACATGATGAATCCCTCAAGCATAGAAGGCCATCAGATGAGCCTACCATGTCGAACTTGGGCATCAAAGGAACACAAAATTTCTTCAATAGCGTGTCACTTTCATTCCGAGCAGAGAAATCTACTGATATAGTTCTAAATCATAAATGTTTAATCATGCTGGCATGAGAGAGGGAAGAAAAGAAGACAAATATCAAGGAGGCAAGGAAAGAAGACAAATATCACGGAGGCAAGAAAAGAAGTGATAAAGCGAGATTTCTGTAGCCCTTGAGTAAGGCCAGGTGGTTGAATATGGATAGCGATATGAGCATCACCGTTAGATGGGAGAATAAAAGGAACGAAGGAGAATTTTGATTTGACTTTTGTTGCGGGGAGTACTGCCAAGAGTAAAACCTAGAGCCATCATACTGGTTAATGAAACCTAAGAATACAAATTCCAATCAAATTCTCCTATTATTTTTTAAATTTGTTTCCTAGCTAATGGGACAGTTCATGGCAGGTGTAAAATTGTTTTGGCCAAAAGAATTAGAAGGCATGATGAAGTTGGTCCAATGCAAACAGGCATGAAAAATTGGGCTCTAAAGAGATGGACTCGACCCAATCTCTTAATGGGTAATGCCAAGTCATAAAGAAACTCCACCAAACCCAATTTTAGAAATAACCCCAACTCCAGTTCATAAAGAAACTCCACCAAACCCAATGCAACAAACATCTCCAACCCAAACTCACCAAAACAACCAAGTCAAATGATTTCCCCAAAATTTCCCAGCTTTAACCCAACCCGATTCACACCAACGCAGAGCAGTCCTGATGCCAACCTTCCACCCCAGATTCTACTCAGAGTCAGTTAATAACTGAATTCGACTTTTTTGGTTTCTATGCACTGAGGAGAGTACGATTACCCTCATGAACAAAAGCCTGAACCTGTGACGTTGGAGGGAAAATTCCACCAACATTTCTAATTCTTAGAGATCAAGTCTTATGGTAGACAATCTTATCACCTTGAACTCTTTCGTTATCGCATGAAAAGAAAATCCAAATACCACCTTATAAGTCTGATAATCCATAGAAATCTGCAACTTTATGGATTTCGACAACTCTTTGTAATCCCTAGTGGAAGGATTATATTTATAGAGTTGATCTTTTGTTAAGGAATCACTTAAACATCACAAACTTTTTACATGATCCTACCACAACAAACTCAAGCAACACGTTTAATTTTGGTTTGATTTTAAAATATCGTCAAATAATTTAAATCCTTATTTTCATAATCCAAATATTTTATTGAATCACTCTAACTATGACTTGCTAATACAGGCTAATGAATTGTTGAATCTTACCATAACAACCGGTTATATTATATACATACTAAGATGATGAAATTCGGAAATACCCATCTTGTCATATAGATATATGTTTTTCGATTGTATGACTTGAGGTTTTATTTATTTATTTTTCATTTCTCTGTTCTTGCTTGTGAGTATTTTTTCCTGGGTTTTTTCATTCTGTTAAACCATGGCAAAGGAAACAACCGGCTCAGATTTGAGAAAGGCAAAACAATTTAAGCGTATCTTGTCCTACTATCTTACAACTGCAAGGCAAGAGACAAGACAGCACAACTGCAATCTGAACAACAATAGATAATTTATCGTTTAGAATAAGTTCCTACCAATTAAGTATATTATATGAGATTTAATTGGTCCCACTAAATTGTTGAAAGACCCAGAGATGCTTGACCTGATTTTAATGCAATGCAGGAAGGTATATCTTCTTGGTACAATCAAATCCAACTTAAAAATTTATTAAAGGGATAGTCTGAGATAATTTTATAAAATTTTCTACTCAAGTTAAATTTGACCATTGACCGACCTTACAAAACCTAACCTAGCATACCAATACGACAAAGTAATTAATTTACTATTAAATTAAAATCAATTATTATTTTATTTCATTTCATGATATGCATAAATAAGAATATCATACTTATAAAAAATAAATAAATACATAAATAATAATATCATTGACTTTGAATTGAGGTCGTTGACTAACCTTGTGTGTTCATTTTTAATCATGAGGCCGATCCTTCCTCTTTCTTCTGCTGCACTAACACTAATGTTCCTATAATTCATATAAATTTATATATAAAACTATGTGTTTAAAAGTAAAAACCAGATGGGTGGCAAATGACAATGACAACAACAAAGCTAATCAAGAGAATTGATGATAGAGATGATGATGATGATGTATATATTTATTTATTTATAGATGTAAATCGCAAGTTGCTTAGTTGACAACAACTTGGACACAGTATAAGTGGAGCTGGAGTAGAAATGATACCATGGGGGCCTCAACATCTTCATCATCTATCACAATTAATTACGGTAAACAAAACAGGTACAAGATTCTTTTGTTTTTCATCGAGTCTAAATTCAAAATGCATGCATGCAGCTGCATCCATCATTGATCAATTAATGAACGGTCATGATAAATTTTTTGTCTTTAACTGAAAATTAAGTCTTTTCGTTGTGTATGCTGTATATGTAAATAGAAAGATGAAAGAGAAAGAGAGAATGATATTTTGAGAATAGTGATATGAAAATGAGAATGAAAAGCTGGCAAAGTTTGTAAATAATTAGGCAACTTTGTCGGCATATTGGCGGAGATAGACCCCACAATTTATAGAAAAAACGTTAGTGAAGGGGTCCTAAAAAGTCAGTCCACCCATAACCTTTGTGATAAACGAAAGCACTAGCAACAGCACCTCCAAGTTGCCATTATCAAAAACCCATCTCACTAGAATTAAATAAATTAAGGTGGTCCTTAGCCACCATTATTAATTTCTTTCTCTCTTCCATCTTCCATCTTCCATCTTTCGTTTACAACTTTCACAAGAATCACAATACACCGAGAGGCTGAACTGCGGGCAGATAGATCATCTTTTTTCTTAAGGGTTCCATCCTTAAAGAAAATTTAATGTGGCGGATGTTGGTTGTAATGAAGAGAAACCTTCAAAACATTAGGAAGAGTCCAAGAGTAGCTGACGAAAACATGTTTAATATTAATGGAGCTGAGCTACCAATCTTGGTGCATGATATGAACATAAGAAGAAGATCCTCACATCGTGGATGGAATGCTTTCTCGCTTATTTATGCTCTTGTACGTGCTCCACTTTCTATTGTTTCTTGTTTCTCTCAACCTCATGTTAATGGTGCTGATGGCGTCTGGGTTTCTGGTGAATTTGCTCAGATTTCTGAAATGAATCACCTTATGGTAAGTGACAGCATGCGCTATGCAATCTTGATGTAAATTCACATCACCACGTATGGATCCTAGCTATAGTTATATACATGTTTTAGGCAATTAATTAGAACACTATTTCTATTACTATTGGCAAGCAAATCGATGTATACATCCATCAATTGTCAGCAGCTTTACTTGCATGGAGCTATCAGCTATGGCTTAGGCTGGTTTTATTTTTTCTCCTTTTTAGATTGTCAACCATGTAAATCTCTTTTTCTTTTTTTCACTCTCTTTTGGTGGAGATAAACAGGTATCCATATATCAATGGAGTTTTGCGAGCTGTGAATCAATAAAGTCTCTTTTTTTTCTGGGTTTAATTACTTGGTTTCTTTCTTCATTTCTGCAGTTACAGTTGAGTATCCCATGTTGATTACAAGATAAATTCCAATTCCAGGAAGTAAATTAATATATAAATATATATAATCAATGGAGTTTTTAATGATTTTCAGAAATATAAATGTACATACTACAGGAAGGGCATTATAAAATGTACTTGATAAGAATAAAGTGGGTGGTGTTGTCTTGAAAGAAAACAAAATTAAACCAGTGTTGAATTGTGGTTTGTTCCTTTTAGTTTAATAAAGCTTACCAGAGCTGTTAAAGTAGTCTCCCATTATTGATAGTGCTCATGTGTTTCATTTATACAGTGAAATAAATATGCCATAAATTTCAACTAATTTATTAAAATTCTGGGGATTTGAAGAAATGTAATATGCAGGGGGAATAATGTGTATCCAATACCAATCGGGCAAATCTTAAAGAGCAAGTTAAAATTACTTTTAAGTGTCCTTAGGTCCTGTCATTAAAGCAGGATACTCCCATCAAGCCTAGCCTTGATTAAATGTATTTTTTCCAAGTTATGGAATAAATTCCATATGAAGCCCTTACTTTATCAGACACTAGCATAGTCTATCCCATCATGGATTCCAATTAATCACACCCACCATATAAATTTATAAAAATAGAGGGTAATTAAGAGAAGAAATTCTGCAGAAATGTCATATCAAATTTGAACCTTATAAAGTAGTTCATATCTACATAGATCAAAGTTTATTCATTTATACTAATTAATAAGAGGATGTAATTGAATGCTGAAATGAGAAATTTGCAATGATGTGGGTCTGTTAATGTCCATATTTAGTGGAACCCCATAATTATTGTCAACCATGCAATACCATTTTGCTCTACTGTTTGGTAAAAGCCAGAAGTAGTACATGTAATCTCAATTATTTAATGCTAATTATCATCATAATCTCTTTGTTTAGAAAAAAAAGAAAAAATTACATGTTCAATTTGTACTTAGCTCTTCTTGCTTTTTATGAGTAATGTTATGCGCATAATTTCATGCACAAACAACACTATATGATCAGACAATTGAAAATTAAAAATAAAACAATACTTAATCATATGATGATACATTCTTATTTATGTATATAGTTTTAATAGCTTTTCGTATATTCAGAAAATGGGATATGTGATTATGTACTTTAAACAAGAAGTTGTTGTATAATCTTTGGGTTGATGGATTGATAGATAGATTGTGGCAAGTATTAGAAAAAGCAAATCATATTGATGATTTATGCTCAAAATTATGTTTGAAAGCAAACTCTACCCATCAATAGCATGCAAGGTGCTACTGGTAGTAATCTTATCTTTTACTTGATCAACGCCATTAATCACCATTTTCTCTAACCTTTATTTCCCACTTTCAATTACACCCTGAATAAGACAACCACTAAACATTAATTATATTATAAACTAATCCGCCTTTAATTTGTATAATAATTTATTTGAATAAGATTAGATTAAATTTTGTATTACAGGATCAAATTCAGTTTTCTCAATTTCACTGGGTTCTAAGTTCTAACTAAGGAAAATCCCACTCCACTTCAATTTTAAGGAAAATTGAAAGAAATTTTAAAAATTTTCAGTAGTAAATGTCTTATAATTTTTCTAATTTAAAAAATAATTGTGTAAATATAATTAAAAAAAATTAACGATTATGAAAAAACAATTGTATGTGAAAGTTATAAACATGTTTGCTTAATATTGGATCTTAATTTAAGCTTCAGGGCCCAGGTCCAGCATTTAATTAGTGGGTAAATAGTTTTAAATTAAAAATGAATAAAATAAAGGTGAATTATGTGCCGTACGAGGAGCTCAGGAGACTCATCAGTGGGACAGACGATTTTTTTAGACTCATATTGGCTCTGGGTGAGCTCAACGTTGTCGTTTTTAGTGAGCGCGGGAGCGTCCACTGCAGAAGCGGTAGTGGCAGACACCCACCCATGTCTCTGCCCAAGTTTGGTTGGGATGGAAACGAATCGTTTCACAGCAAATGAAGAATGAGTGAGGATGGTAAAGTATGTTTGGAGACGAAAAGATGGAAGAAGCCCGTAGTTTTTTTTTTCTAACGAGGACTTCACTGAATCGGGAAACTTTGGAATTTAATGATTAATTTTATAATTTCGTAAATTAAGAATTAAGTTTACAATATTATTAAAAAAAATTTAAATTTATAATTTTTTATATATAAAACATTTTTATTACTATTCAAACAACTTGTTAGAGGCAAGTTATTGCCATGTTGTAAAGAATGAACATCATGACAAGAAATTGATATCGTTCGAACTCAAAAATGAGTTTGACTAAAGTAAATTTAAGTTTGAGTTCAAATATAAAAATTAAATATTTTTAAACATAAGTTTTCAGGGTGTTCAATTTATCAAACTTGTAAATATAAAAAATTTTATACGAATTGATTAAAATAATATTGTTTTGTCTAATTCGTATTAAAATAGTATCATTTTAATTATTTTTTGTTCAATTATTAAATCAAACTCAAAATTTGACTTCTTTCAAATGAATTCAATTCAAATAATCTTGAGATGAGTTCAATGAACTTGGGTGTAAACTTAACTTAACTTAAATAAATTTGAATTTAAACTTAAACAAATTTAAATTTGATTTAATTTGAATTTATACCCTCCAATCGAATGAATAGGACACTGTCCTGGGTTTGTTTAGTGCGGTTGAGGTTTTGCATTGTGTTATGGGCTCACCCGCACGGCCCAAGCCAATAACTAAGCCTCCTCTCTATTTTCTAATCCCAAATTTAACCTTCCTAAAATCAAGTTTAATTAATTGATTAATTCTCATCACCTTAACTATTATAAAAATAGTCGTCCAACTGTCATCAACAAATCTATTTCAATCTTGCCACGCTCATATTATGGGGTCACGCCCTACATTTCTTGATTAAGTCAGCGTGTTCGAATCAGAACCACAGTGATTTACACGACATATCAAGCGCGATTGGCTCAGTAACTCGGGCTAACATAACTGAATATCGCCCCATCAACCCAACAATGACGGCCCAAAACAGAAAATCTTGCATGAGCGCGTGCTTACTACGCGAAATAAATACGTTGCACGGACCCTGCTTTTTCTTTTTTTGAACGTCGTTTCATGGTTGTGCATGGAACTGTAATTTTTTTCTCATCTTCATCCTCTCTTCTATCTTTTAAAGCTTGAATTAGAAGGGAAAAAAGAAAGAAAGAAAGAAGAGATGAGATGAGATCAGATGAAGAGCAGAAAATAAAAACAATATATAGGTTTATAGATATAGAATTTTATATATGTTTATATAGATAAAAGTTTAGATTCTTAAAGAAGAAGATGAAATTAGGGCTATTCAAGTCGAAGCCAAAGACACCGGAAGAGCTGGTGAAACAGACTCGCGAGCTTCTCAATTATGCTCTCAAAAATTCGGAAACGAGTGAGCGTAAGCGCCAAGAAAAGGTTAATTAATCTCTTTATAATTTTTTTAATTATAATTCTGATCAGATGATGAAAAATTTGCTTGGTTTTCAATATAAATGAAAGCATTTTCACAAAATTAGTTATATTTTCTTAATTCTTATGTAATTTTTTTCCTAATTGTATCGGAATCTAATCTTATGTCTGTATTAATGGTTCCGGATTGCAAACAAAACTCCAAAGGGCTCCGAATCTAATTTTTTTAAGATATTTTTTAAATAAAATTTTCAATAGAAGATAATGAAGATTGTTTTTCCAATTAATGTTGGTGTTTGATGAAAGAATGAATGAGAAACTCATTTTGTTAAATTTTCTCTATAGCATCTTAATTTGTAATCTGAAAGTGTTTATCCCATTGATGACAAAAACAAAGCTCCCTCTTTTCTAAAACACAATGTATAATTGCTTATTTGCAATCACTTGATCTGTATAAATAATCTACATATGTAATTTTATATACGTTCTATAAACAAACTGAATTGAGAATTTACCATCAGTTTCTTTTATTGTAGATGTCTGAGCTTTGTAAATTAATCTTGGAGATTAGGATAGTTCTTTACGGCAATGAGCAATCAGAGCCAAGTACCGATGCTTGTGAACATTTGACCAGAGAATTCTTCGCAGTGGACACATTCCGTCTTCTAATTGTTTGTCTTCCAAAGTTAGGCATGGGGGTAAGAATTAAACCAACTCTAATTATAATCCCCAAATTATGATAATTTTTTTTTGCTATTTCTTTAATGTATAATGCATTTATTTAGTAGTTTGATATGCCAATTTCAGTAAGCAATTTTGTTTGCAGGCTCGAATTGATGCCACTCATGTGGTGGCAAATTTGCAGAGGCAAAAAGTCAATTCAAAGTATATTGCCTGCAATTATTTGGAAAGCAACTTAGATATTATGGATATTTTGATTGTGGGGTAAGCTTCTTCTTTTAAAATGGTGAAAGAATAATGTTATTTTCATGTTGCTCAAAATTTTCATATGGCTGAGGCATAGTTGGCTTTGTCAGTTATGACGACGTTGATGTAGCTCTGACTTATGGTGCAATTGCAAGGGACTGTATTCGTCATCAAAGTGTGGCTAGGTAAGCAAATGGTTGAGAACTGTTAATGAAATTTCTTCCACAAATGAATCTTACACCAATCAAAATTTGGACACAATCCAATATTGGAATTCTAAATTTTACAGGATTGGGGATGCTATTTAAAGGTTTATACAGCAATTATGATTTTAATATCACTAATGCTTCCTTATGTCTACCATTAGCTCAAGGCTAGTGTAACGGAGGGCTTCCTCGCAAGAATCTGTATAATAGGGGTGAAATGGCTTCTTTGGTTTTCTTATTTCGTCCTTGAAAGATCTTGCTCAACCCACATATTTAAAGGATTAATGACAGGGAACTTTTTTCTTTTCTGTTTCCTAAAGCCTCTGTCCTCTTCATTTCAAAAGCTTATTGTTCCAACTCTTTTCATATTCATGTTTATGCTCTGTTGTTGAGCTACCGAAGATGAAATGAAGGCTTGATAGATATTAATTTGTGGAGCTTGGCTCTGCCATCTAACCTGAAAATTTTACTGCAATTCTCTGATCGTCTATAACTTTGAATTGGTGAAATTTGCTATTAATAACTTAGCATGATTTGTCAGGTATGTGCTGGAATCGCATGTGAAGAAGTTCTTCAGTTACCTACAAATTCCAGATTTCAATATAGCTTCAGATGCTCAAGCAACATTCAAAGTTAGTGGGACTGACTGAAATCATTTTGTATATAACATTCTTTCACTAAGTTGATTATTCAGATCATCGCCTTCATTGGTTTTAATCGCTATTGAGAAACTATTAAATTATGCTTAGATTAAGTTTCTATCCTTTCTTTAAGTTGCAAGTATCATAACAAATTCTGATCATTTATAAACATTTACCCAGGAGCTTTTGACGAGGCATAAATCCACTGTAGCTGAGTTTCTTTCTGAGAACTACGATTGGGTAAGTATTGGATTCAACATTTGTATCTATTTGTTTCGGTCATTTACTTACATCGATGGTGGTAACTGAATACGAAGAAAAATGGTTAATGGGAATGTTTCCGAAATGTTGCTCCAGTTTTTTGAAAAATACAATTCACAATTGTTGGAATCTCCTAGTTACATCACCAGACGGCATGCTGTCAAGGTATTGTCGGCTCATGAAGAAATATCTAAATAAGCTCTTTTAGTATCATTTCACTTACAATTTACCAAATGTCAGCTGCTGGGAGACATGTTATTAGATCGCTCAAACGCCGCTGTGATGGTTCGTTATGTTAGCTCATTACAAAACATGAGGATCATTATGAATCTTCTAAGGGTATTCTCTCTCTCTCTCTCTCTTCATCTAACTATCAATTTATCTTTGATGTTAAAGCATATGCTCATCTTCTTAGGATATTCTCTCTCTCTCTCTCTCTTTGTGCAGGATTCAAACAAAAATATACAATTCGAAAGCTTTCATGTGTTCAAGGTAAATGTAAATTGTGAAACAGGGGCTTGGGGTTGTACTTCTTTGTTCAAATTTTAACGTGTCCGTTCTTTTATATTTGCAGTTATTTGTTGCAAATCAAAACAAACCTCAAGAGATCATCAGCATCCTCATCTCAAACAGGAGCAAGTTTCTTCGATTCTTTGAGGACTTCAAGACCGATAAAGGTAAGATTAAATTTGTTTAGTACCTAAAACAGTATCCTTTGAAACTAAAGTAATGTTGTTTTGTGATGACAGAGAATGAAGAATTTGAAGCAGACAAATCTCTAGTTATGAGTGAGATTGCTGGTTTGGAATCAGGTGACCTCCCTTCACACACAGACTCGGATGAATAATAATGAGACTCAAAAACTCCACAATGATTTTGTTTCGTAATTTGTATACAGATACTTGAATCTTTAGCATCACTCAATTTTAGGAAAGCATAAAATTGTGCCTATATCATGTTTATTATTATTATTTTTCATTATCATTGTTATTAATTTTGGATTGACAAGCATAGCCTTTGTTACTTTAATCAATTGCCATTCACTCCATTTTTTTCTTTCATGGCAAGATGGTTTTTATATGAACTCTTTTGTTTCCTCCTTATAATTATTACCCAAGTCATGGCTTCCAATGTGACAGCAACTGCACCCAAAACTATCCCTCTTCCACTTCTTGGCTGGATCCAAGATGACAAGATCCTCAAAGATGTTATAAATGCTCAAAATAATCGCTGTGTACCCAACACGGTGATGGTAGATGTTCCAGTATGGTCTGTATTTGTGATACTAATTAACTTCAGGAATCATTTTACATATATTATTAAAACCTAATTTCATCCATAACATAACTATACTTTAAAAATTCCTCCAACAACCCGCCAGCCGCTCTGTTTCTTTCATTTTTTACCTAATACAATATGAGCTTTATTGGTTTCCTCCATCACAAGCCAAAGCAAGTGTATCTTCTTCGGCTGGGGATGAATTTTTAGGCACTAGATCAACATGTGTTGTGTTGAGTTTCTAACAATTTGTTGCCATGCACATTCAACTTCCCTTACCTTTTACTCGAATAAAAGAAAGATTGAAAAAGAAAAACAGTGTAAATCCATGTATCACAATGGATGATCAATGTATTACAGCACTCTCCTCACAGTGACAAATGTGAAACTCTTAACGTTGCAAAAGAATGGTAAGCTTTTGGTCTATATAAATCTTTTACAACATCCTCAATACTGGTGTAATAAATTTAAAAAAATTAACAATCATAAATCATTCTACTATACATTATAAACTACACTTCCTGCTCAGTCCTCAAACAATAACCATTAGCTCCATTCGCTACCCGTTCATTCTGTTTGTTCTTCTGATTGCTCTTCCTTTTCCTCTGTATCACTATGTACCAAGTTATGGCTTCTAGAAAAGATGCACTGACGCCCAAAATCACAAGAATGACAAAATAGAGGGTCCACCATTCCCTCTCGGGGTCCAGAATGCTTAAGCCACTCAAAACATTATAGATGCTCATACCAATCACGGCACACCTAACGGAATGGTGGTAGACGTTCCAGTAAAATCTGTATTTGTGATCAGGCTTTGGCCTCAAAAGCAATGCAAACATCTGCATATCAAACAACCAACTGGGTATAAGCATAAACATAGCTTTAACCAAATTCAAGGCGTAAATAATCAGATAGAATGATTACCTGAAGTGTTGCAAGGGCAAAAAGGGCTATACCAACATTTCTGTGTATTTGATTGTCATTGATACTATTTTCATTGCCAAGCTTGATACCAGTTGCCCACCCAGCAACACCGATGATATAAGCCGAAACCTGGCAGGCAATATGAAGGTAAAACCATGCTGGATTTGCAGACTTGAACACCTTAAGTTACCTTGCCATCATAGTCCCCCAACTCACAGCATTTAGTACTCCGTGAACCTGAAAAACAAATCAATTGTATCAACCTAATTTGAAATCCAATCAAGTATTGTGTAATTGTTTGAAAAGTCACTCACATTCCTCTTCCTTTGCCTGGCATCGAAATTTACACCGGTAGATACTGTCTGTCCAGTTGTAAAATCAACAGTAGCGGTTGATCTCATGTTATCTCCACTAGTAACATGAGAAACAGGACTATTGCCAGTCATTGGGCCCACTTGCCAAAGTTGATTATTTGATAACAAATCACTAGTAAGTTGCAGTTTGGCAAAAATAATCATCTCGTCTCCCTCAAATGTAGCTGTAAGGTTGGATACTCCAAAGCTCAAACTAGCCTCTTGCAATGACGGCAAGCCTTCGTTGGCACCAATGGGTGCAGTGTAAGCACGAAGGCCAGTGGAAGTTTGCAATGCAACAAGGCATTGTGAGCCGGCCATCTGTGCTCCAGAAGGATTGAGAGCCCAAGCCACCCATTGGGATGAAGTGGTTCCAGTGCGACGGAATGCAAGATCAACAGTGTTAGTTGAAGAATCAAAAGTCCAGTGGAGAAAAGAACTCAACACAGGTAGATCAATGCATGTGGAATAGCGTTGGTTGTTTGTAAAACTATGCGTGTTACAAGTCTGAGCATAGGATGGTGAAACAAAAAGACAAGCTAAAACAAAAGAGAACAAAGCAGAAGCTACAACTTTATCCATTCTTAAATTTGAAGGAGAGAGATCTAGTTTGGGTTGGGGTGTGATTGTGTTGTCTGTATTATTTATTTATGTACGATTTTCATTGTACTTGGACTCTTGGAGAAAGCAAGAAAATCCATATGGGTGTGCTTCCTTGGGTTGAGTCCAAATGTGCAACTCACACGTTTTTACCAAAGTCTACTGCAGTAAAACTTTTCAACAACGGAGAATGTTCCCTGGAAATTCTTCACCAATCACTCTTCTGTCACATCACATGTAAAGATTCAGTTACACCCACCTAATCTTGCATTTTCATTTTCTTCAAAGTGAAAACATTTTTTGACCTGTTCTTTCCATATGGAAGACTATTCGAAACACACAACCCTTGAAAATATGCCATGCCATCTACATGTCTATATTCTCACATTACCAAGACCTTTCACAGGTCTGACGCCTTTAATCCCAAATTTGTTTTGGGTGAGCTAAGACGCGTTAAATCTATTGAACTAGATTTCAACAGAAGAAAAACTACCAGTCTGAGAAGAACAAGGAAATTCTTTGCTAATCTAGAAGATTTCTTTTTCTTCGGTGCTTGGGTTTAACTCTTGTTGTTTCTTGAAAAAGTAATTTCTTCATTTTTAATAGTCTGGAATAGTTGAGCCACAGCCTTCGTATTCTCAAGTATCTATACAATTTCTTCTTCAATGAAGACAAGTAAAATAAAAACTTTCCCTTTATTTTTTTGAAGTAATGTTCAAGTTTTCTTTTCTTTGGGATGCATTAAATTGGTGAGTTTGCTGTACAAAATTAGAAGTGTTCTAGGTTGGAATTGAAACTTCAAATGGTAGGAGAGAAGCTGAAACAAGGAAACCAAAGGAGAAATATTTCATGACTAATGTAGCTTGAATTCTTTAGATAAATACATGATTGCAGAATTCTAAAGAAACAGTCATATTAAGCAGTCAACAACTATTGACTTATTCAAAGTTTGAATCATCACTTGTGTATAAAAAACTATGTACCTCAAAGATATGCGGACACTTTCATACAATCAAACAAAAGCACATTGTTCTGTTTGTGGAACCACAACATCACCAAAAGATTTTGGTTCTCAATATGGAATTCTAAACCTTTCAGCACCCTTTCTCCCCCTAAATATTTCTGCTTTTTTCAAAACCACTCAACTGCCTGTTTACTGAAATTTCTCAAATTACAAGGATAGTAAGCCCTCAAATAGACAGTTTAAAATGGAAATAACCCCTAGCTTCGTCTTCGCAATTTGCATTGTTCAATCTTTATTCATCATTTCTTCAGCTCAAACCTGCAAAAATAATACCTTTCCTAGTAACCAAGTCTTCACCTCTTGCAGTGACCTTCCAGTGCTGCAGGCCTACCTCCACTGGAACTACACTCCATCCATCAAGAGAGCTCATATTGCATACAGAGCCAGCCAATCTCCAACAGGATGGGTTGCATGGGCAATCAACCCAACTGGGTCCGGCATGGTTGGATCACAGGCTATAGTTGCTTTTAGACATTCCAATGGGAGTATGGCTGTGTACCCAACACCAATAAACAGCTACAATCCTTCAATGCAACCTGGAACTCTCAGCTTTCCTGTTTCCAATATTTCTGCAACATATGCTGACAATGAGATCACTATCTTAGCTGTTATAGGCCCATTAGCTAATGGAACCACTTTTAATCATGTATGGCAAGCAGGTCCAGTTTCAAGTGGTAACCCTTCTATGCATTCAACTACAGGTGCAAATGTTCAATCAATGGCGACACTGGATTTTCTGTCATAGAAGCTAAAAATGGAGGGAAGAAATGTTACAGGTTAATCACGTGTGGCTTACTGCTCAAGATATGCATGTCCAAGAAGTCCTTACATTCACGAATAAGTTATTGCTATCTTTATTATTATAATTATATTTTTCATGGTAAAAAGCTTCATATGGTCTTCAGTACACCCAGCAGATTTCAAAGCATCTAGTCATAACTTGTATCACAAAGTATTTCCAGATCCTATAGACATCCATGTCTAAACATCCTCGGCTTATCATCAGAAATGCAGAGCTCTTTGGAGGATATCTGTTTACACCTAAAATAAATCCATTAGGTCCTACAGGGGTCATTTGTTGAATCACGTAACCAATCAATTGCAGAAGCTCCTCCAGCATTGGCTTGGTCACTGGCACTCAAATGTCACCTGTCAGAAATGTTCCTGAGAAGTAATATTAACTAGAAATTTAAATAAATAAGCAACAGAAAGATGAGCTACACAGCACTGAGATAAAGGATTCAATATGAAAATATTTTCCTTTGATAATCAGGAGATATAAGGCACATTATACCGAAAAAATTACCCTAGCAGATCATCCATATCAATGCATATACAAGGTTTTCCTCGAAAGTTAGGATAAATAAAAAATAAAAAAGGTAAAAAAAGAAGTAAAGATCTAGTCATCCAAATTAGAATATCTTATAGCTTTGAGCATTTAACAGGCTTATAGCAATTATTCAATAGTTATCCCAGCCTGTAATGTTTTCATTCTCAGTCTCCCCTTTGCTGGGGCTTGTACAGCGAAATAAAATTGATTGACACTAAATTATTAGATAAAATCATCAGATTAAAGAAATACAATGTACAGTCAGATTTCAGAAGACTTAATGAACATAATCTATAAGAAATCCTATGAAAATCAACTTTTGGTTTACAGAATGTAATTAAGAAGTAACAGAATGTCCATTATTCAAATGTGCTCATAACATCCTTTTACTTTTGATGATGTTAATAATATATTTTAATGGCTAAGCTCAACTCTTTGAAGATTTCACCATAGATGTCTCAAAGCCCTACACCAACCATCAAAAGATTTTAGCCCATCAGAGCTTAATATACAAATAGAAAGAGAAAGCGAGAGAGACAGAGAGACAGAGAGACATGGTTACTAAAATTCTCAACTGCAAAGGCCATCATCATGAAGACAGATTCCTTTGAAAGTCCTTTACCATGGCTAATCTAGCAAGAACAAAATGAAATGAAAAAATATTGAAACAGAATATCAGGGATAGTACATGTGATCTCCATAGCTATTCATTAAAGGAATAGTCACTCAACAAAGGGTCAATCAGAATCACAATATATTCTTTGGAGCTCAATAATGAGTATATTGAATTGCATTGACCATGGATGCATTAGCTCAACGCACTTAAGAAAAACGCCACCATCCATCAACTCATGTAGAATCCGTTATATCTTCCATGTTCACATGGCTTTTCAACCAAAAACAAAAAAAAAAAAAAAGATTTTCAACAGCAATGTTAAACATAAATTTTTTAAATTAACTGTTCACTTTATAAAAGATTCAAAAAGAAAGAAGTAACTTTTCGGTTCAGCTATCATTATCTCCACTTCCACCAACTGAGGATTATCCAATTCATTCATGTAAAATATTCACATCACCAGCCATGGCTAGAGAAGAGCACACAATTACTATCTCAAGCATGGCAAACACAGCATAAAAACATTAATAAAGAAAGTTTAAAGCAGTCCAGTGTTTTCTATGCAAATATAGGCTCTTTCATGATCATAACTTTGAATGAATCAAAACTCAAACAAGCAATTAATTTCTTAAACCTCTAGCGGAAGATATAGCAGGTGCAAATTGTAAATATTGATTTTTTTTTAACTCTTTAATACCCAAAAATAATATTGGAAAATATATACTCATGAATTCGAAAACGATATTGAAAAAAAAATATAAACTCATGAATGCAAGCTAGCGATTTCGAAACACATATAAATTTGAACTCTTTATAGTCTTTCAATCCTTTTCTCACGCCTGAATTTATAAGTTGAACAAACTGAGGGAAATAAATTAAAAATAAGCTTTATCTTACCTTCCCCATAGGGATTTCCATGATCAAGGAAACAAAACTAAAAAACAACAAAGAAAGGTGAAATTGTGTCATTATCAATAATAATAAAAGCAATGTTATCCAGATGTAACTGCGTAGCGAGAGAACTGTGGAGTCTTTGGTCCAGAAGAAGTGCATTTGATACTCTTGGTCAAGGGTGAGAGCCAGCTCGGACGCCGTGGCTTCAAGAAGAGCCGGGTCTTGCATCCCCTGGTGGTACTTTGGTGAGTGTTCTATCATGTAAGGTACAGGTATCTCCTTCCAAACTGACACCCGCTCTGCTTCTGATATTTCGCAATGAACTAGAAGACAAGTACCTGCCAACTGAGCAAATTAGAAAGTTAAACGACACCGTTTGTTTCTAAGGGAACTCATGTTGTAGAGTCAAATATTACTTATTACACTAATAATGTAACCAATAATAGTAGCTTAACAAATTTTGGTAACTTCTAATATATGGATTTCGTAATATGAATAATTGCATTTGAAAGCGTGGAAATGGGCATCATCCATTACTTTGAACCTTCAGAAATAAGTCTAACACACACAATGATCAAGTGATTCACTTTGGCAACTTGGCTTCAAAGCCACGCCCACGCCACCACAATTCTGTTCCTTTTTCTAATACAAACACAAAAACAAAATGATGTGATTAAGAAAAATGTGACTCTCCATCCATACATCAACTATATCATTATGCTCATATATTGGAAATTTGTCTCCCTCATCTAAAATCTAATCTCACACCAAACCAACATACATACATGTCTTACCTTCAAAGCAAAGCACAAACACAAATTTCTCTACAAATGTCCAATAACCATGATGACTCATCATCATCCCCATTTCCCACTAAGAAAAAAATATTATGTTATCAAACACATAAAATGTTAACAAAGCCTTATTCATCCGTCTAGTTCATCCCTTCCTCTCTTCTTCTTCTTCTTCTTCTTCTTCTTCTTCTTCTTCTTCTTCCACCATCATGCTTCTCCTCTTCCTCTTCTTCGTTTTATTCTCCCATCTACACACTGCCTTCTCTGCACACTGCACCACCACCACTGCCACAAAAACCTTTCAAAAATGCATGACACTTCCTACTCAGCAAGCCTCAATAGCCTGGACCTTCCATGCCCATAATGCAACATTAGACCTTTGTTTCTTTGGCACCTTCATTTCACCATCAGGTTGGGTAGGTTGGGGCATAAACCCTACTTCAGCTGAAATGACTGGTACCCGTGCTCTGGTAGCCTTTCCTGACCCTAACTCTGGCCAGTTACTTTTACTTCCCTACATTTTAGACCCTACTGTGAAGCTACAAAAGTCCCCTCTTCTCTCTAGACCTCTGGACATCAACCTTATCTCTTCTTCAGCCACTCTTTATGGTGGAAAAATGGCAACTATTCACAATGGTGCCACAGTTCAAATTTTTGCTACCCTCAAACTTGCACCTAACAAAACCAAAATACACCATGTATGGAACCGTGGCCTCTATGTTCAAGGCTACTCTCCAACTATCCACCCTACAACTTCCAACGATCTTTCATCTATTGCAACCATTGATATAATGTCTGGCTCCACAGCTGTTCAGCACAGCAATGTTAAAACATTAAGAACTGTGCATGGGATCATAAACGCCATTTCATGGGGTGTTTTGCTTCCGATTGGAGCAGTCACAGCAAGGTACTTGCGCCACATACAAGCCTTGGGGCCTTCTTGGTTTTATGCTCATTCAGGGATCCAACTTTGTGCATTTTTTCTAGGGACTGTTGGGTTTGCCATTGGAATTAGGCTAGGAGAATTGTCACCAGGAGTGACGTATGGACTGCATCGCAAACTTGGGTTTACGGCATTTTGTTTGGGCGCTTTACAGACACTTGCACTTCTGTTTAGGCCCAAGACTACACACAAGTTTAGGAAGTATTGGAAATCTTATCACCATTTTGTGGGGTATGCTTGTGTTGTGCTAGGAGTTGTGAATGTTTTCCAGGGATTTGAAGTGATGGGACAAGGCAGGTCTTATTCGAAGTTGGCTTATTGTTTGTGTTTATCTTCATTGATTGGTGTTTGTATAGCTTTGGAGGTGAACTCTTGGGTCATTTTTTGTCGAAAAGCCAAAGAAGACAAGCTAAGAAGAGAAGGATTAATCGGTGGGTCTGATAAAGGGAGTGGAATCCATAGCTGAGTGACGTTGGGCTTTTACAGCCTTAACAATTTTGTGTTCAAACTATGTTCTTTAACATCACAATTCCATGAAAGAAACTTCATTTTCATATGTTATGCCGAAAGCTCCATTTTCCTGATTTCTTAAAAGAAATTTGCATATGTTTGTTTGCTGTTCAAGTGGAATCTTATGTATCATGCTTCAAGTTTTACAAACTCTAGTTGAAACTGGCGCCTATGTATTTGCATAGCTTTGAACAGGCTGTAAAGGTTGAAGTTGACTGGTAACAACCTTTATGGAGAAGATTCAAATAAGAAAGCAAAACATCATCAGTTTTATATTCCCACTACACCATTATGAATGCATAGTTTAACACAGAGTGATGCAAGCAAAATGGTATAAAAATGACTATTTAAGGACCACAGACTAGACGGAAAAATTAAATGAGACTTGAAAGCCTAGATGCCAATTAATGGGATCCTTACATTCAACAGACACAACTCAAATGTTGATAGAATAACAAGTAACACAATAATTGCCCGTAGCATACATGATTCAGCAAATAGCCATGTGTATGGAGATTGCACCGCAAAGTGAAATCCATAGCCTGGTGGGTTCAACTCAGTTTACCAAATTGATAACTATATAGAATCAAATAGTAAACTTTTATAAAAACAATTTAAAGAATAATAAAATCTAACACAACTTTCAGTCTGAAACTACTTCAAGCTATACCCAGAATCAATTCAAAGAGTACTTCACAACAAATGAATTTTCAACTTGTTGCATAAGATATTTTGATTGAGAAAGAATGAGAATATTGGAAATTATTCAGAGGGACCTGCATCCCCTTAATGTTTCACACTAGTAAATCAACAAGAACCTCAGGTACAATCTACTGTGAAACAAACCCAAATAATGGGACAATGAAAAAACAAAGCATATCCAACAAAAACCCACAACTTTGCCAGAGCCATTTTAGAGCATAAAAATCTAAAAAAGAAAAAATAATAGTCTATATCGTTACGTATTGCTGCCTCACTGGAGATGCATAATACATTTCTGACTATATGCCGCAATCTGATATTACATCTCACTCAAATACCAAAAACTAAACACCTAAAATGGTAACTCAATGCTCAAGCCTTAACACAAAATCCTTTGTAACTTCTATCAATTCAAAACTCAAGCCTTAACACAAAATCCCTTGTAACTTCTATCTCTAAATTTAATTCTTCAAAACAGGCACACCAGTTAGCTCTAGATGACCAACTTTCTCCTAACTGAAACATATTAACGATGAGGATGTGGGAAATTCACAGTTCACCTGCTTCACAGTAATATCTTTCACCTATAGTGTTGAGATGGCCAAATTGTTCCTCCCTAGGTAGCAATTCCTGTGGCAAGGACAAAAACAAAAGTCAGCATCAGAACAAGATCAACAATTAGTTGAATTAACTGCCAAGTTCGAAAAAAAATATAGCATAAGCAATTGCCACCACAAGAAAGTAACAAATAAAGTGGCTACACAGCACAAGTACGAGCATTACAAATCAACAGCAAAAAACATAACTAGCAAAGAAAATCACTGATATACTAATGAACTAAGCTTCTGCTCATTGTTAAGCACAGTAACTCATTTATGCGATCAGCTGATTCTCAAAGTTACATTGAGGGAAACAACTGCACCTAGAAGAGGACAAATCATAAAGGATTCACACTTTTGCAAAGCAAAACAAGGACATTGAGCAAATGATGATTTACTAAGCCAACTTGTAATAATTCTAGAGAAACCTGAGAATTATCTGAAAGACTGTTAAACCACACATGAAGAAAAATCTTGCAAACATCAACTCTCAAAAGATTTTGGAAATGTAATTTTGCATAAGAGACTAATTGGCTAGACAATTGAAGGTTATCTATTTCTTCAGAAGCAGGCCTGACCATTTCTTCATATTGAATTAATACAAAACTTACATTCTGCAATTTCATTATGATGTGGAAGTCCTCTTCTTCCCAGTCCTGGTAAAATACAATAGGAAAGCAACAATTTTGGAAAAACCAATAATTACGGACAAAATTGTATTTAAGTACTTATTATTTTGTTTAATATTCTCCAAATTTTTAATGGCAGGAAGGGGTCTCGACCAAATATCTATTAGAATTAAGATTTCCAAGCATTAACCAATCTCCACATTATTAGCTTTCTTCTACCTGCCACAACTTCAATAGGGGAAGTTCTTCTCAAAGTTCATAGGCAAGACTTAGACCAAAGACCCAAACAATCCTAATTCACTGTCGCAAACTGAGAGAATCCCAGGATGCAAAGACTCACAAACCGAGTTTTAATAGGTCTTTCCTTGTCAGAATTGTAAGTTTTCAGAAACATTAAACTAAAGAAAATAAAAACCATACCAACTCCACTGTGTCAAAAAGAATATCAAGAACCAGGTCACATTTTAAGGCATATGCTCATACACAAATCCATAGGCATAATCTTATCGACATAGCTACTAAAGAAGGAACATATCCTACATTTTTCTTCCTCTATGCCCCTTCTTAAATGTTCATGAAAGCATCCATGCCAACAGTAACTAGCAAATTTTAGAGTGGACCTGAGCGCACTGAGTTCAATATCACACTTAAGTTGGATACACCAATGGAGTTCAAGGAACAAATTGTTACCCAGGAAAAGACACATCACAGCATCAAATTCAAGGAAAAATTCAGGGTCAGAGCAATATGAAGTGCATGCATTAGAGAGAGAGAGAGAGTGCGTTACTTCTGCAAGGATATATACCGTGTCTTCCTTGTAGGACATCTATAACTCAACCACTCTTGCAACACATTCATACCAGTGTATAACTAAATAGGTAAAAAACTATGATAAAAACCAACCAAATAGACAATATTAGTATATCCAAATTTCTGCTTGCTTGTGATAGTACAACCACTCAAGATCACTTTTATTTAGCTTTGCTTTCAAAGTCATTAACCTAGCAAATTCATTCTTGACTTGTATCTCATACAACTATGGTACAGATATTCATATAAACAATCATCCTTCGTTGATAAATCTGCTATATAGTCACAGCGAGTGGAATTTTCAATTTTAATTCAGAATAATTAACTTATACAGGAAGAAAAGGAAGACGAAGAGGAAGAATACACAGAATGTTTCACAACTCCATCAATCAAAATAAGATAATATTAGAAACTAGGATATATGTAACCAATTCCAAGATGGAAGTTTGGAGAAGAACAGCTTCCTAAGTTTTTAACAGAATTTTAAGAAAATGACCCAAAAAAACATATTTATTGAATCAAGAATACAATAATTTCAATATTTACCTAACACTTTAGCATACAAACGTTAATAATGAGCTTCACAAATACGATTCATTCTTATTAATATATATTACCGGAGCATCATCAGCTAAACTACACTCTTGAAAATCGTACTTCTAGAATGATACACAAAATAGTGAACTGAGACAGCAACCTTCAGCAAGAGCAAAAAATTTGATTGTAATTAAACGATGCATGTTAGGATAGCTCCTATAAGAAATGGATACTAAGTTTCATACCTAGGAAGGTTTTCTGCCAATTATACTATGATTTTCCTTCTGTACAAAGTAAACAAAAAGGGCATAAAAGGCTAAAGCTAAATTTTCCATCTTTATTGAAGTTGTCACAGAATCCAGCATAGTTTTCTCACAGAAACATTATTAATATCCATACTGATTCTAAAAGTAATATAAATCTACCACCAATTCTCTATATTTAAAATTCAAAGATGCACAAAAAGGGAGTGGAGCAAGCAGATAAATGAAGATAATGAACAATACACTATTACCTCTATTTGATTGTCTCTTATTAACACTATAACCACCAACAAAACCCGGAGAATTTTTAGCAGAAACATCAGAAGTACCACCACCAAGCCCATAAGCAAATGAACTAGAACCATCTCGCTCAGCTGAAGATGTTGTCCATGTTGGATCCCCATAAACTGAACCACCACCATAAAGGTCCCCCAAGACTGAATCATAGCCACCATTTGATGATGCATATGATGATGTTTGGGCCAAAGTAGTTCCAGCATTTCTTGCATATCCTCCTGTCCCAAATCCAAAATTGCTATCACCACCTCCATACCCAAAATTCACATTACTGTTAGAAACATTATTCCCTCCACCTTGAGCAGAAATCGCTGAAGAGACCCAATTGACTCCACTATTGCCAACGCTACTTCCTCCAATACTTCCACTTCCAGATCCCACATATGCATTGGAACTTGGAGAATTAGTGTTAGCGTTATAATTAAGGGCCCCATTTCCCCACAAATTTCTTGTCACTGAACTGAAAAAAGAGGAATTTCCCCCATTGCCTCCATCATATCCAAGGGGACTAGCAAACCTATTCGTATTTCCAATATAATATGGACTCAGGCCTCTTCCATAACTGATATTACTATTAAAATTTCCACTAGCTCTGAAACTTGGGCCTAAGCCTGGCTCAAAATTCATACCCATCCCATAACCAGAACCAAATGGAGGAAACCCACTTCGACCACCAACAACCGGACTGAATCTAGCATCCATCCTAAGTCCATAGCCCCCAACTGTACTAGGAGTATATCCCTGAGTGTAGCCATTGAACAAGCCATTAACCCTACTCAGACCATAGGGATATCCACCTAGTGGGCTGCGAGTGGGACCAGGTGATAACTCTTTAGGAACTGCTCGCTTAACCTCAACCATTTTACCATTCAATTCATGAAAAGTCTTAAGCAACACCTTGTCTACTGCCTCCTCTGAATCAAAAGTGATGAATCCAAAGCCTCTTGGCCTCTGAGTGTTGTGATCATACATCACCACAACATCAGTAATAGTCCCAAACTGATCAAAGTACTTCTTAAAGTCATTCTCAGTAACTGTGGATGCTAAACCTCCTACAAAAATCTTTCTTGTGCGACCTGGACCAGGAGAACCATGAATGCTGCTACTGTTTCTATTCAACATGCTCTGGTCATCCCTAGGAACAGCCTTCTTTGCCTCAACCTGACGACAAAGAGCTCAGATGAAAACCAAATCCAGTAAAAAGAGATCTACAAGCTCTGCACTCAACTTAAGAGAATAAGATCTAAATAAATTAAAGAAACTGGCATCTTTATTAAATATAGATAAATAAATGCACGAGAAGAGAAGGCATGATTTTTACTCTTGGCCCAATTTGAAATTAGTTGAACACAGAACCAGAATTAAACGAATTCCTGCAATTACAATATCGGTTTATAACTCCTATAATCCAATTCATCTGATACAAAAATAATAATAATAAAGATGAAAAATAACACCAATGATGCTGGCAAACACAAAATCTGAAGGTTCACTTAAGATTAAAAAATTACCATCCTTCCATCAATGCTGTGCTTTTCCTGTATGACAATCTCAGCAACAGCAGGGTCAGCAAAAACAACAAAACCGAATCCACGAGCACGCCCTGTGTTCCGATCCTTCATAATCACTGCCTCGACTACCTCCCCATAATTACTAAAATACTCCTTGAGGCGCTCCTCATTGGTGTCCCAAGATATTCCACCAATAAATAATTTGCCATTATCTGATTGCATCTTTTCTACATAATAAAATTAACAACACACGTTAATAAACAATTCGTAAATGCAAATTACACTAACAGTCACTTCATCCCAGAAGAAAATCCTTTCATAGATAAAAAGACATTCCAATATCGGATCCAATCGGTATTGCACAATTCCATCACCAAACAATCGTCAGAACATGAAATTAGAGAAGATAAGATATAATGCTGATATATAATTAATCAAAGCAACAAAACCGATACCTTTAAGAAATGACAACGTGAAACGCAATTAATTTAAAATCAGTAACAACACAGATATCTTCTGATTCAATTTATAATCGACAGATCCTTCATCGATCAATCAACAAATCCAAAATTAAGCATAGACCTGAAACTACACCAATAAAAATATTCAAAAGCAAAAAAAAATTAGAATATCGAGCAACAAATTCATCCATACAAATTAAAAAAAAAAAAAGGAATTTAATCAGGATCGAAATCCAAATCAAGATGTAGATAAAACCGACCAATTAAAGCAGACCCAGATGCCCAAATCTGTGAGAAAATTAAGATCTGATGAGAGGAGGCATGTTAATCCTCCTCTATTCAACGACACAAGCTCTCTTATCTGTTAGTGTTAATTGAATTTTTGTTGTGATTTAGACAAATGTAAATTCATTCACCAAACAATCTTCAACACAAATACAAATAAATATCCAAAATTGATGTTTGGTTTTTTTAGAGAGAGAAAAGAGAAATGTGATTGAGAGAAGCAAAAGAAGGAGAGAATGGTCTTGTCCTGTAAATATATATATAGAGAAACACATTTTTTTCCATTAAATTTTTTTTATTATAACTTGTAATAGTATTATATAACCATTAAAACATAATTCTAAAAAAATTCATCATCATCTTGTTTCTTTTTATTTTGTTTTTCATATCTAAACAATCCATATACATTGAACATGGATTCATTTCCTTCTGTTAAGTCCAATCCTACAGCATCACCTTCGTATATATTATTCATCTTTATGATAATTATAGAGTAAACTCGTTTATCGTTCCTCAACTATAATTAATTTATTATATATCTTTTTATTAGTTATTTTATATATAAAAAAAAAACTTAATAATTTAATCATCTAATGTTTGCGTCTAAAGTGTCAAACATCTGTTAAGGATTCATACATAGTTAGTGGCGGAAGGAAATATACTGACACATTTTATATATATATATATATATATATATATATATATAATGATATATATTAATAAAAAATAATATATGATATATAAATTAGTTTTTTAATATATAATATAATACAAATTTATTTGTAATTGCATTTTTAAAGAAATATAAGTTGGGTTGGGTGGTTAAATAAAAATTAATTTCATGCTACCGGATACAGGTAAGACTAAGGGAAAATATTACCAAACTGGTTCCTGCCTTCCTTCCAAGGAAGCTACTTTGGTCGTATCACATTATCTCTACTCGTACCAGGGGGTCATCTCGTAATTTTGTCATGACAAGGTTAATTTAGACATTTAACTTCATTATCCAGCGGCTTAGGTGAGTGGGTTACATGGTAGGCCTCCAGGCTGCCACCAGTTGGATTGGATGGATGTCGATAATATTCGAGATAGAAGACGAAGGCGTGAATGTGATCACATGTAACACACAACATCAAATGATGCTTTATGTTTCCTTGATTCTCATCACCAAATCGTGTGATTGCTTCAATTTTAGATGTAGGTTTAAGTTTTTTATCAGATGGCATTTGCCTACGCATCGGTACTTTGACATGAGTCGACTTGTATAATATAATGCATCCTATGTCTTGTTGGGACTGATGTGATGTGAATTTTTCTTTTTTAGATAATGTAATTGGCGAATTTTATTATCTATGATCTATTTGAGGGATTTGCATTTTGTTTATGTTGTTTTCTATTGCATGCACTAATTATGGAAATTGAGAGTTAATAATATTGGATTAGCGATTATTATAATAAAATAAAATCTTAATCGGGGAAGGAAACAACATAAATGGTGTGTCTGTTATGCATTATTTAACCATGTGGAAGAAAAATAAATTTGTTAAATCTCTTTTTTTTAACAAAATAGTAAGTCAAAATCACGTGATAAGCACAGCTTCTCTTCCCCCGGTCCAATCAATTTTCTTCCCTCCAAAATTTAAAACCTCTCCACTCCCCACCCACTGAACACTTTTCAAACCCTACCATCTCATTCACATCCCTAATTCTCTAACTCCTCGTGTCCTCTTTTAACCTTCAATTGCGGTGGTCAACCACATCCACCGACCCAATCATGCTCATCGTGCTTCCGGTGAGGTCCACGTCATCTTAGGTCTTGTGTTTCCGTCGGATCCCATCCAAAGGCAACAACGGCAGGTAACTTAATTATTGTTAATTAGTGAGAGTATTTGTTCAGTTTTTCAAAAAAAATTTAAGTTTTTGTTATTTGATTGTGTGTAGAAATGGTGATATTATAAAATCAAGTAAGGATACAAGATATGTGCTTGAGTCTGCAGAGACTCACGATGGGATTAAGCATCCAAGCTGGACACTGCCAGATCTGACGTCGTTTCAAGCAAAAACTTGGAGATGACGCTAATGAGATGGTAATTTAATTATGATTATTATTTTCAGATGCCGATGGATCATGGTTAATTTGATGCTTAATAATTGTGTTTGTGTTTGTCATAAACTAAGAGATCTATAAGTAATTAAGTTAAATCTGCGTTTGAAATGAAGTGTTTATGTAAATTTTTAGAACTTTGTATGCTTTATGAGATTTGTTATTGTTTAAGTTCAATCTTATGGAAAATTTAAGGCTACACATTTTGAAAATATTAATTGAGTTTTAAGTTTGGAATCTATTGTGAATACTACTGAAGCTGATTTTTAAGTTCTAATGCATATAATGGATTCCTTTCTTGTCTTCTAATTGCTGGTGTGTGGGCAGATTGATCTTGTTGATGAAGTGATTTTGAATGTTACTTTTTTATTTTGCAAAGCTTTCTTTCATCACTCTTCAACAGTGCTGCTTCCTGGGGTGATATGATTCTTAATTGGAGAGTAATCGAATTTGAATCGAGTTTTAAACTTAATTTGATATTAAAATGACATTGTTTTTAATATATATTAGTCAAAACGATATTGTTTTAATTGATTTGTATCAAAATTTTTAGAGTAGTAAACTTTACTAGTCAAATACTTCTAAAGTTTAAATTCAAACTCAAAAATATTAAATTCTCAAGTTTAAACTCGAGTTTGAACTCATTTGAGTTAAACTTGTTTTAGATTTGTTTGAACTAAATTTAAATTCAAACTCAAATAAATTTGATTTGAATCTACTGGTGGGCATGACTAGTGGCTCAATATTTTAAGGCAAATGAAGAGCTCATCTGTAGTTGAAAAAGCGGCTTTGCTTCATCCTTGGCCATCGGTATTAAAAGAAAAGGCAATAAAAACAGCCTATAAGAAAAAGGAAAGCATCGAATTCCTTTACAATTTTTCAATTATAGTTTCTCACACTTTTCTATGGCATAACTGCTGGCGCTTAGAGCCCTCAAAAAGTCTCCATAATGTTTTGAGCCACATGTTTCACTTGCTTAGGGCAAGATAGGTGGCGGGACCATCTCCTTTAAAATCACTTTTGGTCACAGTCATTTTTTACTCTATGTGCTGGTGCAATGCAACAATTTGTTGATTTTCCTTCTGAAGTTGGATCTATTCACAACATTGAGACACTTGGTTTTTTGGGGGTGTTCCTGATGTTCGTTGGTTACAGGATCCTTTCACACCTACCTTCTCGGCCATGGTGAAATCTGCTTGAAAACAATGAACAAAATTCCTTTTCAATAGTGACACGACTAAAAGCAACGGACATTGCGGTGAAGTTTTGCAGGATCAAATGTTATATATTAACCAATTGAGAATTTTAGTGCACACATTCCATATCTACAATGAAAAACTGGAAATAAAGTTTATTGAATCATCTCTCTTTTCTGTTGTAAATGCTTTTTTACTCTTAAGTGAATTTCATATCGATAAAATACAGAAGCGATTAATTTTGTATATATATATCACATCATTTGGGGATGTTTAGTTTAAATTAGTTAAATCATTTATGAGTTTTTAAACTATCAAGACATATTTTAGGTTGAAAAATTATTAACAAAATTATAATAGATTGTATAGACCATATTTTGACAATAACCAAGGGTTGTCTAATTAGATCAAGATGTTACAAGGCCAATGTTTTTTTTTCTCTTGGAGTTCTTTTGCCATAATTTGTTTCAACAAATTTATTGAGTTCCAAATTCATGATTTCTAGTTGCAACTCTTAACTAATTTTATAAAAAGAAAAAAAATAATAAAAGAGTTAGGATAAAATTAATTTGTTTATTTTATTAGAAATGTAATTGATATTGATAATATTATATATTGTATAAAGTAATATAAATGTTCTTTCATTTTTTAAATTAACATTGATTTTGATAGATAGGTGAAAAAATAGATTTTACAAAATTAAAGGGTTAAAAATTATTTTATTAAAGTTTGGATGAGAAATAATTCTTTGCCCAATTTATTTATTTATGTTAAATGTTTTACCACTTGATAGTATTCTTGCTTAAGAGAATAAAATGTAAATTAATATAAAAAGAAATACTAGAATCATCGTCAATTTTTTTATGTACAAATCTTTTTATTATCATATTAAGAGGTGTAATCAAATTGAATAATGTTTAATTTAATTATTTTTAGATATAATTTATATATTATTTAAATATTTAATTATATACAACGATTGATATATATAATTTCATTGAATAAAAAAGGAGGAATTATGGGTTTCCAAGGCCATTGAGGCTTTGGATTGCTTATAACTAGCGCATTTTAACAGTTCGGGCCGACACGGTGGTGCAAGCTCAAGCCCTTGAAATTTCAGCCACTTGTGTGAGGAATAAGTTTTATTTTTTCGAACGCCAAAACTCATCGTTTATCATTAACTTAACGACGCCTTCTTCGTCGTTTTGAGGGTTTTCAGATTCAGCTCTTTCTCCACTTATCCAGGAACGCGCGATTTCGGTGCTTCTCCGTCGTCGTTTTGTTTAAATCCTTCTAATTAAGGTTAGTTTACTCAATTCCTCTTTCTCATTCCCCTCTCCTCCCTTCTCCGTCGTCGTTTCATTATAAAATTCACTCTGATATCATTAACTCCCTCGTAATACAAACACAAAAGCATACAACATGGTCAAAGTTTCCATTCATTTCTTTCATTTTCCTTCCAGTTTCTTGGCAACCAAACGGACATTTGTCATGACTAAACTTAACCTAGGTTTCGAACTGTTGAGATTTTTTAATCTTCATTTACCATGGTTAAGTTGAGTTACTTTCTTTAAGTAAACATGTTCTCACCGGCTTGCATTTTCGTCAGCTTTGATAATCACCGTTAATGGAAACTTCACCAACAACTAATCCTGGACCGCTTGATCCTTGTGTACTTTATGACCAAGATAAACACGTCTCCTCTGCTGTTTGGGACGGCCAGGTGAATTTTCAATTATTAATTTGTTCCTCTAACATGTAAATGTTGAATTATAGAGGTTTCTGAATATTGTATTTATAATAATAATTATGTGTAGGAGCGTGGTGCACTTAGATGTCATGAACATACTTCAAAGTTAGGAGAGTGGAGGTTGATGCCGAGACAGATTGAGTTAGTAGAAAAAGCTGGATTTGGTTACTTAAGAAAGATTCCTGCAATTAGTTTAGATAATCCGTTGATATCTGCACTGGTTGAGAGATGGAGGCGAGAGACTAATACATTTCATTTCATTGTTGGAGAGATGACTGTGACTCTTCAAGATGTAGCATTAATGTTAGGCTTAGCAATTGATGGCAAACCTGTGATTGGGGTAACGCACACTACTTGTAGTTCAATTTGTCATAAGTATTTGGGGAAAGCTCCGGATTCAAATCATGCGAGTGGTGGGATGGTGAAGCTGAGTTGGTTGAAGGAGTATTTTTCTAATTGTCCTGAAAATGCATTAACTGAAGAAGTGGAAAGGCATACCAGAGCTTATTTGTTGTACCTTGTGGGAAGTACCATATTTTCTACTACTACTGGGAATAAGGTGCCTGTGATGTATCTTCCGTTGTTTGGGGATTTTGAGGATGCAGGAACATATGCATGGGGTGCAGCAACATTGGCATTCTTGTATAGAGCTCTTGGGAATGCTTCTGTTAAATCTCAAAGTACTATCTGTGGGTGTTTGACACTACTACAGGTGATTATTCATGTCTACCTTGAGCAGTGAAGCGACGATGAATTTCTATGTTTACTGCATTTTATTTAATGCTAATGATGATAGATTATGCTTTTTGTAGTGTTGGAGCTATTATCATCTGAATATAGGCCGGCCGAAGCTTCATAGGGATCCCGTCCACGATCATTTTCCATTTGTATTGAGGTGGAAGGGAAAACAGAGTGGCCCAACAATTAATCGAGATGTAATTTTTTACCGTAAAGCATTAGATTCCCTGAAGCCATCTGATGTAAGCTTTAATATCTGTGTAGAATTTATTGTCTAATTTGTTGTTTACAAAAATATTATTCAGTTGGAGCTCACTTGAAATATAGGTGGAGTGGCTTCCTTACAAATATATAGACAGCACAGTAATACCAGAAGATATCAAAAGTACTCTGATTTTGGGGAGATCAAGAACTATGTTGATATGCTTTGACAAGGCAGAAAGACACCTTCCTGATCGCTGTCTACGGCAATATGGCATGCTTCAAGCAATCCCAGAAGATGTGCCACGATGGGTTAGAAAGAGTCGTGGGGTTGATGGTGGGGTGGATTTGTCAGGGAAAATGGAGTCAGAACTTAGTGAATGGTCGGACCGTAGACTTCATGTTGTGGATGATGATGAGAATGCAGATGAAAATGTATACATGCAGTGGTACTTGAGAATTACTCGTAAAGTTGTGGGAAGACCTATCTCTCTCTCATCTGAGTTTCAGAGAACAGTAAGTCTGAATTTAACCAGCTAGTTGACATTTTATTGCTATTGCAAATATATGTTACATATATTTATCTTTTCCTACTTCAACAGATTTCTGGTTTAAGGGACATTGCATACTTAGCAGATACATTCTCAACAAAGGGATTGGATGCTCAACAATATGAGTCCATTTCCAGGATAAGGTGTATTGCAGAGGAGTGTTTGCGGGACCAAGTTGAAAGTCAAGCTGTTGTAACAGCCACCCCAGTTACAGAACTTGGGAAACGGTCAAGGGGTAAAGAAAGAGTGAGAAGGAAGAATTCTGGAAAAAGGAAACGGGATAATTACCCCATGGAAGGTCCTGCAGCTAGTGAGGATGAATCTCAATTATGTGGAGCTATTGTTGAGGTTGATCAAATACACTTACCTCATGCCAGTGTTGATGTTCATCACTTACAGCTCACCCATGCAGTTCGTGGGAGTGATCCACAGATGTGTTTTGATGATGCAGTTGAAAAGGTTGATGACTCAGAGCTCTGTGATGCAGCTAATGAGGTCGATGATTGTCAACTCTATGATGCAGCTAATGTGGTCAATGGCTCCCAGTTCTATGATGCAACTGCAGAGGTCATTGACTCTCAGTTCACTCATGTTGTTAGTGTGGATGATCCCCAAACTGTCAAAGTGTCAGAAGAGGTTGTTATGCAGTCATCTCAGCTTTATGACACATCTAATGATGTTAATGACTCAAAAATTTATGAAGCAACTGACGAGGAGGTCAAGGACTCACAAATGTCACAAATATCTAATGCTACTGATGAGGTTGGGGGAACGCAAATTCCTGATTCTACTGCTGATGCCAACAACTTGCAAACTTATGATAAAAATGCCGAGGTTGATGACTCACAAATATGTGATACAACTGTCAAGCTCAGAGGTACACAGGTTTCTGGTGAGCCTGATACTTATACTGCCAAGATGGTGGAAGAGGTCGTTTCACAGTCATCTCTTGGGACTGTTGAGGATGTTGCAAAGCAGGGTGATGACAACATCATAGCATAAAATGGAAGGCATTTTCATGCACTTTTAGAGAGGCCACCAGTCTCACAACTAATCAAATGCTTTTACATTGTCTGCTAAGGTGATTATTAAATATCTAATCATTATGACAGGAGACTAATATTATCAGTCTTTATAAACACGGTAGTGGCAACCAAAAAAGATTCTTGAAAAAGAATCTGGTGCTTGAAGGTTTCAAGACTGGTATATTTTTGTAACATCTTGTTTAGCTTATTGATATAGTTCCTCTAGTTTAGAGGCAACTGAAAGTAGATTATTTGTGTTATACTCTAGAGATATTTAGACTGGAACGAGTAATTTGTTAATCTTCGCCCTATATAGCCTGTGTATATACATATTTTATGGTGATAACTGAAAATTGTGTCAACTTTAGGACATAAAGGAAATACATTGGATATCATATCAGTATTCTGTTCATGCATTTTTCTTCTGTAGACTCTGACCTACTTGTAAACCTGCATCATGCAGATGATTCAATATGGCTGTCTCACATTCATCTTTCTGGATTATTAGAAGTGCTATTCTGATGTATATCTACGAAAAAAGGTAAGCAAAGGCATTTGAGATTGAGGGCATTTTTAGTATTTGACTTGGTGAAATGTATTTGGTCGAATGACACAGCAAATTGACCGCTTATTAAGGTTTAGCCTAATTGTTGTTAAAGCACATTGCTGATGAAAAATTAGCATAAATCAATTAATGAAAGACCTTTCTAACGATGTTGAATTTATATTAGTCCGATTTACTCTGTTTGAAGGAGAGATAAAAAGGTGTTTAAGTAATGTATTGAATGGTCATTGTTGCCCCTAGAAGCTTGTCTCTGTAAACAATTCTGCGTAGTTTTGAGTAAATTTCATGCCTATATTTATTCAACTTGATTGATTTGATTTGGAGGATACACCAGATTCACCGGGCTTTTTCTTTGATTTTCTGCATCCAAACAAGGTGATCCGACGAAACACACTTAGTGGTCCACAGACATATTTTCTCTGTGAAGAAAAATTTACAGATCCTCGTCTTGCTCAATGATCAACTTTCTACTAGACCGTAGAGTTTTGGATTCAGTGGTTTGGTTGGCATTGTTTCTGCTGTCTTGGAAATGTTCTGCTACCGTAGGCTCCTCTTTAAGGACATAAGTTCAGAAGTATGCATTGCAGTGCCTTCTGCGCCATCTGTAAATGGGCTTTCTGCCTGATCTAGGGTTTTGGATTTTGGACATCTTGTAGTTGGCAAGGCCCCGGAGAAGTCTCCATAATGCATGTAATGTACCTAAACGAGTCTGACCAATCCTTTAAAGCCCGATGTGTGTTAGTTGTTGAACAAAAAGAGCCTGGACGATCAAACGAAGAGGCATCAACGCATGCCTCTTGTGATAGCTTTTGGTAGCTGCATACTGAACCCTTACTCTTCTCGGGATATATGCTGTTAACCATTAAGAACATCATCAACAAAAACAATTATCCCTTGAGCTTATTTTTACACTGTTCTAGATATCTCTAAACTTCAGTTTATTAAAATTAATGAGATATATTTTTTATTTAACCTAAAATGGGTTATTCTTGTGGGAGATGGTAGCTAGGGTTGGATTTGAACCGATTTTATTTAAGTTTGAGTTTAAACTTAAATTCTGTTTGAACAAGTCCGAAATGAGTTTAATTAAAGCGAGTTCGAGTCTGAAGGTTTAACATTTTTAAGCTTAAATTTTAGGGTGTTTAACTTCTGAACTTAAAATTTTTAATATAAAATAATATTGTTTTGATCAATATGTATTAAAACGACATCGTTTCGATTAATATATATTAAAACGAAATTATTTTAATAATAAATTAAGTTAAAAACTTGATCTAAGTTTGAGTTTAAATTAAATCTGAATTTAATTTTTTTAAAATGAGTCAAACTTAAATGCATACGAAGCAAGCGGCTGGGAGCATATTTTTATTGGATCGGCCTAATTTGATCTATATCTCGTAACTCTCAGTGTATGACGAAGAGGGTGAGGCTTACTTTACTTGCGGAAAGATGTTCATTAGTTAGGAACTGAGTTCATTGTTGGGAAAAATCTCATTTTCCAGAAATACTTTTCCCGGAAGTCCAGCAAATTCTTGTGCCACAACTTCTACTCTCTCATTGGATTATGTAATATGAAAATCTCATGAGTTGAACCATTTGAACAAATAAGAATATGAAATTCACATCTTTTTATCGTTTTTTTTTTATTGATTAATAAATTATCATTGTCGATCAATAATACATTTAATCATTAGGTTGAATGGTAGAGTTGAGTTTTAATAGTGAAATATATAAAAGAATATTATGCGTAATATTTATCTTTTTTTTTAATTTATTCGGTATAGTGATTACTAAGTGCAGAAAAAATTGGGAATTGTTACTTGTAAGAAGCAAATTTAATAATATATAATCTAAAATAATAATATTTTTAAAAGCAATAAACAGCATCAGATCATGATCTTTATCGCATAATCAAAATAATGGCTTCGCCCATTCAACTAAGTAAAACAGGATAATTTTTTTTTAATGAAATGTTTGATTTTGAATGATGAAAGAGGTTATATACCGTATTAAGTTAAGTGTACCATTTCCCGTCATAAGGTATAAGCTGAATGGTAACTTAAACGGTTGATATTCAACCATAAACCTATTATCATATAATATATGCACATTTACATAGGTACACGCGAATGTATGGACAGCGGGCTTGGAGGTGCGTATGAACTACAGCACAGCTTACGTGCTTACAACCCAAGCAATACATTCCCCTACAGCTGTGGAGATACATTTAATTAATTAATTATTTATTTATTTTCCAACTTCAAATCCTACTACTGGTTAGGCCCATTGAATTTCTTCCGATGATTTGAACCTGATATCATGACTTCATATCAACAACAGTGAACAGAGACAATACTACCAATCTACTATTTCTGCACTGCTCAGACTAGATGCCGACGAGAAAATATCAATAATAGAAAGTTATGTAGGCCAGAAACATACTCTTGAAACTTTTAGGTTTAGGAAAGAAAGCTGCTTGCTAGTTTTAGTCTTTAGAATTTACCTTCGCTTGATAAGTGATCAAGTAGTTGGGTCAGTCTCAGCATCATCATCATCGGTCAACTCGGAGAAGAAGGGGTCTTTGAGTAGTTCAGAGGCTGATGGTCTGGCCCTTGGCTTTGCAATACACTTCTCTATGAATGTCTTCACCTCTGGATCTTTCACCCTGTTCAGGGCCTGGGGCTTACCTCCAGATGTCACCTTTTTGTATATCTTGGCAACACTGTCACATTCACTATAAGGTATCTCCATTGTCGCCATCTCAAGGAGGCACAGCCCAAAAGAGTAGATGTCCACCATCTCAGTGTAATCTTCCTCGTACAGTTCAGGTGCCATGTACTCTGGTGTCCCTATGATTGAATGCGCTACATGACTCCTTCCCACTATTGCAGCAAGGCCCAGATCACCAATTTTCACCTGTACGGAATGTTTCACCAAACCGTACAAAGTTTGTAAAGAGCATATCAAAAGACTATGCAAGGATTGGTATAAGATAAGGAAAACCAGATAATGTAATGGGATCAAAAACCAACCCATAATAGTCAGTGATGCAACACATTTATCATATTTCTAATACGAGGAGACTGCCTCTGAGACAACATTGCAGTATTTAGAGATAAACTAGGCATACCAGCTTTATTTTCCCACGTTTTGGTCAACAATAATCCAATCATAATACCTTACTCCCTTACCTGACAATGTGAGTCCGTGTATATATCTAGATCTGTTATTATTCATAAAAGGCTGTGTTATACACTTCTCATCTATTAAGTGAAGCTTAAGGATTATTACATCTAACCAACCATCTAATGACTCATGAAGTTGACTAATGATCATACTGTTAAGAAGAACCATGGCCATCCTAATAAAACCTATGGAACTCAAAAAGTAAACAAATATCAACACTCATAAAGATAAGGTTGTTTTAAATTTAATAGAAATTAAAGATGGATAATTACCTGGCCAACATTTCCATTGATGAAGATATTACTGCAATTGAGATCGCGGTGTATAATGCATGGTTCATGTGTATGGAGATACTCCAATCCTTCGAGTAACTGCTTCGACCACTTCTTCAAGGCCTTTATTGATACATGGCGATGCTTCTTCCTGTAAGTTCTCAGGTTTCCTGATGTGCACACCTCAGTGATAAAATTCAATGTGTTATGCTCATCATCCAACCAAACACTGTAACAAACAATGATATACTTGTTCTTCAATGTTCTCAGCAATTTAACTTCTGAGTGAAGCCGATTGATGAGCACTGGATCTTCATTAAAATTTCTCAACCGCACCTGATTCCAGGCCACCTCTATACCTTCCTCCTGATCAAATGCCCTATAAACCTTCTTCACAGCACCAGAACCGAGTAGATCACTGTACCGCCCAAACCGACCAGTAGGATCAACCTCCACAAATGGCTCTCCGTCTTTATCAGACATACTGGGATCTGCAGCTGGCATCTTCAAGATGGAAAAATTATATACAAGAGAAAAACAAAACTCAATAACACACACAAATAATATCTTAAGTAAGTTGACAGACAAAACACGGAATCCGAACTTTGACGCAACAAATCCGGATATTTAATATTGGAAAAAAAAAAAAAAAGGAACAATGTTAACCTCTTTCATATTAAACAGAAATATCATCAATTTGACTGAATGTTTCTACAACAAAAATTAGATGATATATTCAAAGATCTTTATAGGAAACGCGATTCTAGAAATAGCACAAGAAACCGTAAAAAATGAGAATACACAGAGGCTTGCTTTGACTTTCAAAACATGAGCACAGCTAAGTGCGTGTTTTGGAGAAGCGTTGTCGTGTTAATTTTATGTTACCAAACTAAACTGCTTTTTTGAGATGAAAAAAAAAGCACGCAACTACAATTTTAGAAGAGCACTTCAAAAAAGTTTCCACAAAAGCAATTTCGAATGCATCGTAAGCCAAACCACGAGATAGCTTGTGATGATCAGACAACATTACAGAATTTATCAATCAAACAAATTAAAAACAATTCAAATTCTAAGTGTATAAAACAATCGTAGGAAAAAATAGCAAAAAGGGATCAGCGTAGACTTTCGAATTCGCCTACCAAAATAGTAATCCGTAGAGTAGCTAACGTGAATTTCTTATCTAAGTAGATATGTGAATAGATAGTTGAAAGCTAGTACCTTAAAATTGCGAAACCACGAAACGAAACGGAGCGTCAACTCGGTGTTGTTTGTATTGTAAGAGGTTTTGGAGTTAAATTTGAGTTTGTTTTGATAACGCAGAGCTTAAGGTCTGTTTTGAGAAGAAAATGAATTCGAGAGGGGTAGACTGGGGTATTTATAGGTGCCGCGAGAGGAGATTCTGTTTGTTAAAACGGCATCGTTATTGTTGGCTATGGATCCAACACGTGGAATATATGAGAATACAATACAGCTGCAGCGTGATATTGGCCCCCTCAAATCCTCCATCAGGTGACGTCATAATTAATTTTAAAATTTATTGAAGTTTTTATAATTATTTCCTAAAACATATTCAATAAAATTCTGGAATGCCGTTAACATGAAAATCTGAGCTGTCAAAGTAGAGATCTGATCAATACGATGCCCGTGTGATTGTTGAACTGAAGGCACGGTTGCATTTTCTTCACACTCGTGATATGAAGTGTCTACAAACATGGAACCAAGCCTTTACAGAAAACAATTGGGATGCCCGTGCTTGAATCAGAGCTGGGATCATTTTAGAAATGTAATGCAGTCACGGATAAAGATGCATCACAACCTGGATAAGATTGTCAATGTGTGCCTAGCAAGATACGTTAACTCTAGCCTTAATCTTGTAAGTTAGGAGGAAAGACTATTATAAGAATAAAAGCAAAGAGAAATAATAAAAAAAAGAACATATTCAGCAAGAATTTTTCACATGATTTTCCTTCCCTTCAGGGTTCAGAAAAGTCTAGCTAGGTTTCAAAGATCTATAAAGGTCTCAAGAGTGAGGGGCAGAGGTTTCTGTTTCCAGGAATCAGAGCCAGAGAATACAACATGCCATCTCGATCTAACCACTGCATAGCTGTTAAACTCGTCATATACAGATGTAACACTAAAATTCATTCTCCATGCCCTGTTCATGATTAAGCTTCCAATTTATATTTAACCACCAACCTTCCAATTCCATTATTTTTTTTTTGCGTTTAAGCAGAAGGCTGAAAAGTTGTACACTCAAAATTTCCTTTATGGCCTACATAAATCTGTAATAGGTTGGACAGCACAAACACACTACAGCGAAACAACCGGGGTGGAGTTCCAGAACTTACAAGCACAATATGAAATGAAAAAACCAACCCAAATCAGTAGCACAGAAGAGTATGCCCCCAACCTGATAGATAGTGCAAACGAGTACCTTACAATTGTCAATCAAACAAATCAAATTCATTACAGAAAAACAAATATTACTGACCTCTCTGATATCTTGGTTTGACAGCAGGCAACTTTTTTTTTTTCTCATATCAAATGGTGCAAAATGTGCAAGAACAAACTCAGCAATAGAAGGAAAAAATAATGATAACTACTTACAAGTATCATGAAACAACACTTACAGTAGAGTTGGCATTTCTTTACAGGATACAGAGAATTAGAAGTTGGAAACAATGATTTGGTAATTATACACACGTTCTGTCACTCATTTAGCCAAATGTATGAACTTAGCAAAAGAATCTTGAAATGATACACTCATTCATTCCATGTAAAAAAAAGAAGGGATAATTACTCCAGAAATCACATTTAATATTTGCTTAAACTCAAGATATTATCAGTACATCACTAACAAGTGAAAAACAGATCACCAGGGAGGATTGGATCCCTCCCTTACAGAAGGTGACCGAGAACTCATGCTGTCATCTCTTCCAAATCTCGACACACTCCTTCCACCTTTAGGGGTACCCAACACAGAGCTTGAACCTCGGTAGCTGGCACGAAGGGCACCATCAACAGATGATGAAGACTTGGCAATTGCTTTCCTCATGAACTTCTGGGCAGCAGGAGACAGCATCTTGGCACTTGGACTAGCACTTCCCCCGCTATATGGAGACGGCAAAGGTGGCTTATGAAACATCTTTGATCTCTCCCTCAACTTTCTTGAAGCTTCCCTTGACAACTCATGGGCCTTCACATCTCTTGAAGGTGCAATAGGGATCTTAAAATGAGGCCCGTCACCACTACCACCAATATCGATAGGTGTGTCCTCATCATCCAACCTCAATGGCGTCCCTTCAATCTCACCCCATGTAACGAATGGGGATTCATCAACCCCTGGAGCTGGTGATGGCGTCCTAACAAAACCATAACCATTCTCTGCTTTCTTTCCCGATTCGACGTAAAACCTATTTGGCGTCTTCCTCATATCCTCTAAATCATACTTCTTCATTTTATCCCCATCTCTAAAATAAACAGGAGCAGGAGTAGTCCCAGCAACAGGAGAATACAGCACTTCAGCAGTAGCATCATCTTTAGGCCTAGAATCCATAATTTTACCATGAAAACGAGTCTTTGTTTTATTAATTTCCTTAGTTAAACCCTTCAATCTCACTGCCCGTTCTTCCTCAGTCAATGGGGCCTCACCTCGGTCAGATGGATGGTACATCAACAAATTCTTCGCCGTATACTTCCACCCTTCTAAAGTACTTGGTGGTTGATCTGATGTACCATATCCATCTGTAATTCGATCTCGCTTAACATCCTCAATCAAATTATTCTCGCTCTTCTCACCTTCCAATAAAAAAGCATATCTATCTTTTCTCTTCCTATTAACTTTCTCTAAAAGTTTTGAAAAGCTCTCATTATCTTCACTGGTATACCTTCTCAAAAAATCATCTAAATTTAACGACACATCAACCTCACCATTATCATCCCTAGACTCTCCCTCACCAGATAATTCCCCCCCAATTTTCGGAGTTCTAATATCAACATTAAATTCATCAAAAGGAGTAAAATTTCGCGTAAAAGTAGAGCCAGGTGTTTGTGTTCGTGATTCAGTTTTTGCCTCAGAGTTTAGACTAATTACCCTTTTATTACGACGTTCCATGATCTTCAACTGGGCGTCTCGTATCTGGACCGGGTCACCGGTTCTGGTAGCCTGAAGCCATTCATATCGGTCACGAAGCTTAGACAAATCGGGGAAGTAGTCGCGCTCAATGATACTCTCGATCGCCGTGACATACGTGTCTTCATCAAGTACTTTGGGTCGTTTACTTGGTGGAGCTTTTGGAGTACCTGAAGAGGAATTACTGACGCTTTGTAGATTACTTTCTGAATATGAAGATGGCGATGGTAACGAAATGTGACGTGGAGAGCGACCGGGAGAAAGTAGCATCGTTTCGCTATTGTGAAATTTAGGCTAGGGTTAGGGTTCTTTCTTCGGGTTCAGCCAAGAATTCGATTTGGGTAAATTATTACTAATTAATTGAGATAAATTTTGGAGACGACACAGAACAGCACGCTATTAACTGTTTAGCCACGATGTTATACGCTGTCGGTGCAATCGAATATTCGGAATAAGTTGGAGTTTGCAGCGGTGTCCGTATTTTTCGTTTAATTTCATTTATTACCCTTATATTTTGGGCCCTTGCAATTAGCCCATTTATCCATTTCCAAAACGAATGATCCGGTCAACAAGCCCAATAACGGTCCAAAAAAAAAAGACGCACGGCTCGTGTGTGACGAGAATAATCACGCGAAAATGATCGGCTCAAGTCCCTTCAGAACAAGAGGACCATCAACCGTAGATTCCTTTACTGTTCCTCCCCACAGCAAACTATTTCCCGTCGTTTCTCTTCTTCTTCAAGTTCGTTTATGGATTAGACTTTGTAACTTCCAATCCTCTCTTCCCCTTATTACAATTAACTAGGCAAAAACAACTCCTTTATCGTTGACTCATCACTCATCGCTCGAATCTCGAGCCGGTGAGATCTGTGGCTGAGATCGAGTTAATAAGTCAACGCTTTTACGTGTAATTGGAGCACATGATCATAATTTTGCTAGGGTTGTGCTGCTTTCTCTCAACTCGAAACTAAAGCTGGTACTTGAATACATAATATTTTTATATTATATTTTTTTTAAGAGAATTTTAGCTGTTTTTTTATTATGCGTGATTGAATTATGTGTTTTTTTTTTTTTTTTACTCTTTGTTGATGATATTTATGCAGAGTTTGAGCTCTTAGTTGGCTTAGGCTCTGTTCGGTTGTTGGGAAATTGTGAGAAATTTTCAAAATTCACAAAGTTTGACTTCTGTGATTCACAGTATTTTTGACAATTAAACGTTGTATTGGATTTTCTCTATATGTCATGTTCTTGTTATGATAGTTGAAGATTTAGCCTTTGTGTAATGATGTCGAGCTTGAATTGGGCATTGTTTGTTTTGCTTTCTGGGAATTTTTTTTATATTTGGATTTTTTAGCATGAAGTAAGAGCTTTGAAATTGGTTTGAGTTTTGTATTTGCTGTTAATATCAATCTTTTTTCAAATCAGGAAAGAATGGATTCCTTCTTTTTAAATACTTTCTTTTGCTGCGTTTTTACTCAAAAGTGCTCTCTAGGAAACGCTACCAAACACATGGCAAGTAATTGATTTAATTGGTAGACATTTGGAAGCTGGAATAAAGCAAAAAGCATTTCAGAAATCTCGTAAATTATATCTGAGAATTGTGTCTCTTTATGATATTGTTGCCATGATAAATTAAGCGTTACTACATGTATTACTCTTTACAACTGTATTATTATAATCTTTTTTAATGTATTACTGATCTATTAATGAATTCTTGTCAAGTTTGTAAATCCTGAGCTGACCAAGAACAAGAATTCAAATGTTTTCAGAGTCGCAATTATTAATATTATCATTAGTATTTGGCTAAGATGCACTTTTTAATTGCATGAGCCATAAATGAGTATTGTTGTATGGCTTTGCTTCACTGGTTTGTGTTAAAGTACTCTTAAGCATTGTGTTCAGATTTAGTCATGGAGTAAATTTGAGTAGTTCGATTTAGTAAGAATGAACAATGATCTGAGTAAATTGTTTTCTTTGTTTCGGTATTTTTTCTTTAATAAGTTCAAATCTGCAGAATCCGCCCTCATGTTTTTCCAGTGTGAATTCACAAGCAACACCTTGGGTCTATCAGAAATGTTTTCTTACTGAAATACAAATCCACAAGTTGACATGGTTTCCCCAGGAGACGGTATACTGCATGAAGTTGCCTCTGAAAAATTGCCACATGGACAAATTCCTGATAGTGGAAATCGTGCATTGCAACAGATCCCTGTTAGTGGAATTAATGCATCGCAATCTGTTCAAGAGGGTTGCAGTCCCTCAATGACACCAAAGAAAGAATCACCGAATTCTAGTACCAGTCGTTTACTGCAATCAGATCAAGAAGGAGGCGTTTCTGGGAAAGCATCAGAGACTACTGAGATCCTCCACGCATCTCAATCTGGCGTGGAAGGGAATACTCCTTCAATAATACGCGAGAAAGTGTCAGAGGATGGATATAACTGGCGAAAGTATGGGCAAAAAATTGTCAGAGGAAATGAATTCATTCGAAGCTATTACAAATGCACGCATCCTAAGTGCCAAGTTAAAAAGCAGTTGGATTGTACCCATGATGGGAAGCTTATAGACACTATTTACTTAGGCCAGCATGATCATCCAAAGGTTCCAAACTTTCCACAAGCTGTGGGACTTGTTGTGACAATTGTTGAAGAGAATCCAGATGATTCTTCTTCGAATGTTGCCAAAGGTAAGAAACGTTCTTAATCATTAATGCCTAATTTATTCTTTTGTTAAATGCTTGATATATTTTGTTACCTCGTATTTGAAGACAAGTCATCTGAAGCACATGGCCAGACTCCTCATCGGATTGAGCCTGCAGATAATCCTCATCGTTCAGTTGTTGCAGCAAGTGATGATTTGAAAAATACACTTTTGCAGTCAAGCAGGACAAAAGATGAGGTTGATAATGATGATAGACCAGGATCAAAGCGCCGGTATGTTAGTCCTCTAGCTATTTAAATATCTTTATTTCTTGTAGATCCTTGAGCTGGTTTTATTAATGATTTAAAAATTATTAATAGGAAAAAGGAAAATCTTGATACCAGTCCTATTCCAGTGGATAAACCATCTGGTGAACAACGTGTTATTCAAACTTTTAGTGATGTTGATATTTTGAACGATGGGTTCCGCTGGCGTAAATATGGACAGAAACTAGTGAAAGGCAATCCAAATCCAAGGTAATATTTTATTTTAATGTCTATATGCAGGGACAGTCACTCTATGCAAATTTGTTTTCAATTACATTGCATGAAGGCAGCAATTGATGTATACGATTTGATGCTTACTGCAGAAATCTACCTTTACATTATTATCTATTACTCCATATAATATTATTTAGTTGAGTTTTACCCTTTCTCTCTCTTATAGCTACTGTCATGTTATGTAGGAATTACTACAGGTGCTCAAGTTCTGGATGCCCGGTGAAGAAACATGTAGAAAGAGCATCTCACAATTCTAAAATGGTTATCACAACTTATGAGGGACAGCATAACCATGATGCCCCACCGTCAAGGACTGTCACTCATAATATAGTAGGCACAAATGTTCAAGCAACAACTTCTGATGGGGTATCTGAGACAAAATTAGAAAAAAATAATGCTGACTGCCCAGATAGGGCCATCGATTCTAGTTTAGGTCAGAGCAAGTCAAATGAGCAACTAAATGATGAATCAAGAACAAAATCTGAAGTAACCGGTGGTGGTGGTGCAGAGATGGTTGATGGCTCTAGTTTGGGTCCTGAAAGCAAGTTAGATAGGCAAGAGAATTGCAAGTCGGAAGCCATTAGGCAAGAAGTCAATAATGTTAATTCACACCGCAGAGCTATATTGTCAAATGACCGAGTAGATGAAGAGTCAGAGGCTAAATCAGAAGAAAATGGTACTGCATCCCACGATACAATTGATCATGTCAATCCATGCCCAGAGAATAAATTTAGTGAGCAGGAACAAACAACCAAACCAGAAGCCGAGTCTGTAAGAAGCTGAACCCAAGTTGGTGATGTTTCAACAATAAATAATTATTCCAGTTTAACATGAATTATTACACTGTTTAGATTGGGTGAATGCCAGTAGTGTGTAAAACTATTTGTAAATATAAAATTTAAGGGGGTAGATTTTCTTACTGTTAGAAGTATTTGATGTAAAAATATTTTAATCAACATTAGTTGCTAGCTAAAAGAAAGGTTGTTTGTGATGATCACTTGATGTCTTAATTCAATCATGTTGTCATCCTCTAATCTTGCAATATCTTATATCAAATTAAATCAGGGTGAAATTCGATATTATCATAGATAAGAAAGGAATGGATGAAGAGTAGCTGGAAAAATATGTAGACAGTACAAAGCTCAGGCATATCTATGAGAAAGCCATTAGCAACTCCAATAGCAGACAGAAAAACCTCAGCTTCAGCCGTGGTACCAAAAACATCAAACGGTTTTAGTTTTTAATGCCATGCGCTAGATGCAATTAAATCTCTATTCATCCAACCGAGAAACAGAATCCCATCTTTCTCTTGAAGCCTATATCTATTACAGTAGTTTTCTAGCAGCCTCTTAATTGTGGAGTTAACAACAGAGCTTAAAGGATATGGCCGAAACCCTGCCATTGTGAACCGCAGTCTCCACTTTCCAAGAAGTTCATGACGTTCCACCCTCTCAGGTCCTTCACATGCTATTATGTTGACGACGTCCGTTGCCAGACAATGCTGCTCAACATTGATACGCTCCTTGTGATCTCTTGGGAGGGTCACATCAATTGATTCAAACATAGCTGAATAATAGTTCAGTGCCTCAAGGAACCGTGGGTAGAATGCAGCAGTATTTGTGTTGGATTCCTGCTCAACAAGGGTGACCACCTTCGGGGACAGCCTTTTAACTAGCATCAGCAGCCGGTCACGATAATTCTCAGTGGTCACACTTTCATCAGGCATGTGGTGCAGCATGAATGCAAAATTCACAGCCACAGCATCCCCAGGTCGAACTCCAAGATGCTCTAGCTGAACATCATAACCAGAAACATCTGCAGCATGAAACTCAAAAGGCACCTTAAATTTCTTGGCAAGCCTAGAGAGCCTGTTTCCTACTATATTCAGTCCTCCTCCACGTGCATAAGCTGAAGTATTATCGTCAATACCTGTAATGCGTATGTGGGGTGGTCCACCTGGCCTAGCCGCAAATGCCTGGATCAGAGTGACCCATTGACTCCCCTGAGCTATTTGAAAGTCAATTATATGAACTCGGTCTTCATCCTTCATAGCTTCTGCAATGGCTCCATTAGCAGACATGTAACCAAATTTGAAGTAGGGGCAAACCTCATATAGAATGTGCATGTAGGAAAGAAGATCAGTACTTGCTGGTTCTTTGCATCTCAAAGCTTTATAGATTGAACTCCCGGTGGAGTTCAGTCGGGCAACAAGCCCCTCTAACACATATGCTCCCAGCCTCTGGATTGGCTCACCAGAAACAGACACCATTTTACGTGATTCATGCATCAGCCATTGTGCTATCAACAAGTCATTATCTGAAACAGCTTTTGCACAGGCAATGAGGACCTGTTTCAAGTCCCCTCGTGAGATAGCCCCCAGTATTTCTCTCCCACCGTCCATCTCCAGTGAGCCCATGTAGGTGCCATTTTGAAAGGTACTATCAATGCTGTCAGTATCTGGTCCCAACATTACAATTTCCAGTTCTTTCAGCTTCTTCTTGATATCAATTGCATCATTTGTTATGCATGATCTACACATAGGAGAGTCATAGGTATTGTCAGGGGAATAATGCAGATCAAGGGGGCATGACTGAGACTCTAGCTGTGACATTGGGCTCCCATTGGATGAGAAAGTGATAGTCGATGGGGAGTTATACATAGTGTAACTACTATTCCCTGAAGATGATTCCAGGGTGCAGTATTGTTCATAAGAATTCTGAATGGAGAAGAGGGCTCCTTTGTTGCTGTCACAATATCGGAGGTGGTGGTCTGAAGTTTGGAACTGGGGCAAGCAGTAAGGCTCAGCCTCTTGAATTGGTTGGTAGTATAATCTGCTGGACATGCTGTGATTTCTGTGCTGCCCTGATGCTTGTATTTAAAAACCAGTCTACTGGCCCTTTAATTACAATGAAACAGCATCTAATGCTTTGTATAAATTTTGGATAATTTCCGCATCACACCTCAAAACCAATAAAATCTGCAAAAAGACCTTATATATCAATGAAATTAGACAGTTAAAATTGAAGTGAATGGAAATCAGACTTCACAAGCTTTATGGCAGCATTTTATACACAGGCGAGAAACCGAATCCTTTCATAACTAAATCAGATTGCATCTCTCAATGGTTGGAGACAAGGTATTAAATGTTTTGTTGTGGTCCACTTCATATCAGACTAATCCAGAAGGTAGTCAAAAAACATTATTTTAAGTCACATGGCCTGGATGAATGCCAAATAATTGGATAAAATTATTTATTCAGCAGTAAGATCTCTCCCAGCCCTTTTCAGGAAGTAGTTGAATTTCAAAAGTGGAAAAAGTCTTTGAAAACACAGAATAAAATTAGATACGGAACTTTAAGATAATTACTGATAAGAGGAAAACTAAAGAACCATAAGAAAACACGCAGTGAGATGTACAAAAGTATTGCATTTTAGATTGCTTTTGCAGTCTTTAAGTTTAAAATAGCAAATCAAACACATTTCTTCTTTCTCTTCAGTAACTGAACACAAAAGCATACCAATCTGAAACATAGTGAAACAGAGAAATTCAGAATCCTTACATCCACTCCTTAACAAGATAGTATTTGTTCCTTAGATATCTTCTTTATTACTTCTCCTACCTTCTTCTTAATTAGTCTAAACATACCTGTAAACCACCCTTAACATTATCTCATTCTGCAAACTCAAATGTATATTCTTGTCACAATGTGCAAGTGATTACAAACGCAGAGGTTTTATGTGTTCAACTTCCACCAAAGTAAACTGACACTCTTGCCTTCTCTGTTATTCACCATGGCTTGCTACAGGTTGACAAGGATGCGTAAACAAATTGAATAATTCTACCTTCCTGATATGTCACATTATTTCAGTTCTGAAGGCCAGAAAGTGAGAGGTTTGTGATACCAGAAAGGGGGAACACACATAAGAGATATGCAATTTGAAACAGAAACAGGGCCAACCAAAAGCCTTATTCCAGCCAATTTCCTGATGATTCTTACCCCACTGAAATTCAACAAACTAATTCATAAGGAACAATTTTAACAGCATTTAGAAAAATTGCGAGTGGGATGAAGGAGACGATTCTAAAGGTCATAAAAAGGTCATTACCGTTTCATAAAACCAGAAATCATCTCAAAAAGTAGAAAAATCCGAGTTCAATAACACAAAATTGAATAATTAACAAGCAAATAACCATTTGATTTCTCGTATTTACCATCACATATCAACTTCAAGAAAAAAGAGGAACAGTGCCATTGTAAATGAAAGCCAGTGGCCATTTCAAGCCCAAACTCAATCTTCTCTGATTGACATCATAAGCTACAACTCATAAACCAAAAAACCAAGAAAGATTTTAAAAAACAAACAAACAAACCTTTCAACGATTCATCGTCATTCCACTTACAGCAAAACTCTGTCATCTGAGCCAACTGAAACTTGACCTCATATTTAGCTGAGAAAATAACAGATAATCACACCAACAGTTTGAAGAAAAGCACAGAATTTAAGAAGAAAGACAACAAAAACAGCAAAGTTAAAACAGAATAATATCTCTTTCGACATCAAGCCATTGATTACAAATACCCGCTTTCTTTTAAGGAATCTCGGTATTGGTACTTCGCTTGAAGAGACTAAAAGCCTTTTGAGTAAGAAAGAAAGAGATAAAAAAACAGACATAGAGAAAGTGATCGAACTTCTCGAAGGCTATGCTCAAATGCCAGATGCGAGCGTTTTAAAACTTCTCGTTCACCAAAAGCCCTGTACTTACAATGAAACTACACTGCTGCCACTGTCCAATTTGCTAGCAAGCAGTCAACTCTGACCACAATTAAAGAAAGTCATCAAAAATTTTTCAATACAAGGTTTGGCCCATTGTCACTTTTCGTAAGTCGTAAGTTTGAACACATAAATTATATTTTTACTTCTTAGAAGACTTCGTTGATTCCCATAACTAGAGTTACAAATGAGCCGAATCGCTCACGAATTACTCAAGACTTAATTTATGTCAAGTAGAGCTTGACTTAATTCGATTTGATTATTATTTAATTTTGAAAATAAATAATTTAAGTACTATATTAAGTATATTTAAGTTCATTGTTGCTTAACTTAGTAAATTTACAAATTTATGACTTGATTTGAATATAATATTAATAAACTCAAAAAATTTAAAATTTTACTCTTTAATTTTAAACATAGAGGCCTTGATAAATATGTAAATTATAGATAACATTATAAATTCTCAAGCAAGCTTGAGTCATCAAGACGAACTCTCGTTTACACACTTATCTACTAACACTATTTATAATCACATTTATAATCCTATAAGTTATTATTTATCTTACATCCGTCATCACTCACCTCTTTGTCACACATATAATTGACTTTTATTACTATTAAACCGTAATCCTTTTATCTTGACGAGTCACTTCACACTATCAACCCTCACGAGTTACCATTTTCTTTGTATATACTTTCATCTTCTTCAATTAATTCAATCTTTGCTCATCGGAGATTACTAAAATTTAAAGGCCTTAAGGTTGTTTCAACTGGCTCATTTTGATCCTTTAGCTAGTATTAGAGTTTAAGCTTGAAACTCAGGTGCAATGGACAAACTATTTATAGTGATAATTATAGTTTTTAAACTTAAATTATAATTATTGAATTGAAAGTTTTCTAACTTGTACAATGATAAAAAAAATTTATGTTTAAAATGATAGTATAAGATATGTAAAAGAGTTATTCCTTTTAAATTTTCCAACATTTTGAATAGTAAAATTATACTTGGGCCATAAAACATTTTTTTACATAATTAGGATTTTGACGAGAAAAGAGCGTGTGTATTCGATAAGTGGAAAAAGTATTTTGAGACCAAACATGGGATAGAAAAATGTTAATCTTTGTTGAAGAAATTATGAAATCAATTCATCTTCATCAAATATGTTGTGTAGGATCATATTATTAAGATTAATACTCAAGTTTGTCTAATTGAATAATATAATCTTTTTTTTTTTAAAATTTTTTGGTTAATGTTTATTGCACGGTCCGAAGATCAATGAACACTAATTAACAATTAATCTTATTCTATAATGCTTAAATTATTGCACATAATCTTAGTAGTATCACCCCACATGGGAATAGCCAGTATCCGTACGCACGCGTGGCACGACTATCTGCATCATAAGTGTTAATAATACATCTGAAATTCTCATTAAATATCCTTAATTATATACTAAACCACATTAATTTGGACCTATTATTGAGGTAATTTAAGCAAATTAGCAAGGGTAATGTTGGAAAATAAAAAAGTGGGGTCTAAGATTGCGTGGGCATCCACGTGAATGAATCAGAGCCGTACAAACACACTAACGTTATAACTTGAAAAAGAGGCATAAAAATGACGCGGGAAGTAGTGCCTTCCACTTCATCCCCTCGTTCCTTTGGAATCTAAACCTAATATAATCTTGTTCTTTCCATCTCTTTGATCTTCATCTTAATTATATATTAATTAATCTTGAAAAGCATTTATAATATGTTATCCATAGAGAATGTTTCCTAATTCAATGTCTATAAATTTATTGAAAATTATAACTATAATTTCATGATATCTCCTATTTTACTATGGTGATAGTAACAAATTTAAAAATATAATATAAATAAATTAAATTATATAAAATAAAAATATATAAGATTAATTAAAAAATAATAAAATCTAATAAAAATCAATATAAAATTTGATGAATTATTTTGATTTTTTATAATTTAATTAATATTTTTTAAGCTTAAAAATATATTAAAATATTTATTCTCTAAAGAGGGTTAAAAAAGCTCACTTGGCCCCGCTAGGTCCACCGCTGGAGAAGATTCTCTTCCTAATGTACCTTGGAATAAAATTTTGTAATTATATTATTCAATTTCTATTTAAAAAAAAAAAAAAAAAAACTCTCCTTGTCTAATTTGTGTCCTTTAAAGTCAGTGTAGCAAAGGCCCCACTTCTTATCTCCAATAACCTTTTTTATTCCCCAATTCAATATACTGCGATTGTTGTTTTACGGTAGTCACTTAAATTGATGTACTCGAGAGAATAAATTAAATAAATTTTATTAATTTATTTATCTAAATTATAATTAGATAATATAATTATTTATTTTTTAAAATTTTTTAATAATTTACCGTAACATTAATAAACGGTGAATTTACTATGATGGAATGTAGTGGGAAATAATCCTTCTCCTTGTAACTTTCTTTTAGCCTAAGCTAAAGATACCTCAATTCTTATCCTATGGAATGACACGTGACATGCAAATAGGACAGCATCAACCCAAATATATGTAAGATCCAATCAATCCACCACCATTTCTAGCTCTTTTTGTTTTGTTTTGTTTTTGGTGCCACATGTGTGGCTTTGTTTATCAATTGCAATTGCAGACAATTTAAAAAGTCACGATTCCAGTTTTGAACCACAAGACAAAAGTTGAGTGTGCCAAGGGAAGAGAACCGACAACCTCTCAATCATACTAAAAAGACTAATGAGGAAGGAGATCGAGTGCAAGAAAGAACATTAATCAATTTTACATGCACATGCAAAAATCAGTTTTTGTCACGTTTTAAAGATATCAGTGAAGATTCCATTCTCTTTTACCAGTTACATTTACAGACCAGTAAACATAATTGATCTCTTTCTTTGAAAACTGCCATGGAATGAAGAAGCTAATTAATTTGACTAACTGGGACACTTGGAATAAAGAAACATGAATTAGCGAGTTAGATCAAGAGAAGCTTTCAAAAGGTAACTTGAGTGACAATGTAATTGAAATCCCTAAGTGAAAAGGGTGGGATTGATTAGTTCTAACCCTAAAAATTAAAAAAGTTATATAAGAGAGGAATGAAAGTAGTTTAGTCAAGGCTCAGGCGCTGTCCCCTAACCCAGAGTGAAGGTAGGAATTTAAATCGATTCCAGGTACCACATTTTCAAAGTCTTGCGAAATTCTATGAGCCCAGAATGGACACAACAGCGAAGCTGTAATGAGAGTTGTTGACTTTACCTACACATTTCACTGTCATAATGCCGACCATGTATTGGCTTCGGGAAGATTGTCTCTCTTAACTTTCTGCCTCTGCATCTGCAGCTTTTGTTTTGATTATTTCAATGTATTAAGCTGGACCATTCTCATTGGCATTATGGGTCTCATTTGGTCCACTTTTAGCCTCACACGGTCCCCTCTTGTAACATCTGTAGCTTCATATCTGTCCTTCTAAATCTAGAGACGTTCATGGCTTTTCTACAGAAAAGTTTATTCCTTCAATCACGTTTGTTTTTGAAGTCATTTTCAAAGAAAACTGGGTATGCCACGTCAAGTCATTCCTATCTGCACAATGCACAAGAAAATAGACATTTAAAACATTTAATTATATAATTTTAAAAATGATATGTTCATCTCATTTCAAAATTTTCATCATTTAACAGGAAATTTTGATTGCAAGTCACGGATTGTAGTCAAAACGGGAAATTTTTGCTAGCTATATTATTGATATTTCTTGGAAGGTAGAGTGATGGTGGCAGAGGAGTGATGGTTTCATGGGCACGCTTCAATTCAGAATATCGTGCTAGCATGCCTGCTTTGAACCTGATATGTCTCTCTGTCATTTGAAAATAAAACTAGACGACTATCTGGCAGCGAGAATATTTGTTTGATTGATGGAATAATATTGTCGCTTGTATATTTCCAATAGGGCCAAGGACTATGGCCCACCAAGTTTTATTGACAAGACAAATACATACCCACAAGATTTAAAAAATTCAATATCCCACCTATAAACTATCATTTGTTAAAAATGATATAAATTGTTCGGGTTTTCAAGTTTAATGATAAAATAACGATTTTATCTACCTTTAACAAAAATTTTTAACTAATGTTACGCTATAAGTGAGATTTTGAATTTTTCAAATTCTGTGAATATGTATTTGTGTTGACAATAAAACTTGGGTGGAAAATAGTCTTTGGCCTTCTTGGAGTATTCCATTAAAGAAAATAATGTTGAAGTGCTTGAGTTGACTGAGGACACAAAAGCAAGCATCACGTTAAGGCTTTGATTATTTGAAGTCAATGATGAGACTTAAAAATATGTGGAATTGGTCTTTCTCACAACCCAACTGGTCATAGTCTCAACTTTGTTTTATGAATTAGGAATGAAGGAGTTCCTCTTACCAAGAAAATTGACAAACAGAAAATGGATCCTACCTCACTTGGAACAACAGAATTTGAATTCTGTTCAAGTCACCACATTCATTTACAAAAATGTAAAATGCATCAAGTTGATTTACACATAAAATGCATTTAATTTATTTTTATATCAACTAAATAATCTCTCACACGTTACATATTTGGTTTTTGCTTCAAACTCACACGACACCCATGCCAATTTTCCCCATCTAAACTTACCAATTTCTCGAGTTGTTTTGTGTTAAACCCAATGGTAAAGTCCAGCAGAGTGGGCTACGGGGCCTTTAAGACCCGTGTCTGTTGCAGCTAAACCCTGGATAAATTGAAGTTGATGATAAGTGACATGCCAGTACCAATTTGGTGTCATATCAGCTGAATACAATACTCAGCAAACGTCTTGTTTGAGAGTATATTATCTCTATTTGAAGCATTTGGTGGCATAATTTTCTTCACGAATTTGAGTAGACTGATGCGGCTTAATCGAGTCATTATGCTGTTGTATGATGCAAATTATTTGTTCGGGAAAGATTCCGATAGCTGTTTGGTGAAAGTTCCTGATGAGGAGTAAATTGTCTCAAGTGGGTGGAAGATACCTATGCCAAGTCTGGTTTCTTGGATAAAATGGTATACAGCTTTATAAGTAATATGTGTTTTTTATCTTTGAAAATCTATAACAGAATGGAAAACTTATGAGTTCTTGGCAATAACACCAACAGAAGTGTCTTTGAATTTTGCTGTGTAATGATTCATTTTTTAAATTGAATAATTCTGTATAATTCGGACGTCTTGTTTCATTTATTAATATTGTCTGTTACATGCGATAGTTATGTTACACTCAGTGCCCAACTGCCATAGGGCTTTCATCTCTTCTTCAAGGCATACTTGGCAGAGGGTGAGAACCAACTTCCCCGAGCTATTCAACTTCGTCAGTCCTTAGTAGAACTTGTTTAGGTGTGAAAATATTTTTCGGTGATCATTCAGCTTGGATAGAGAGACTACTGCTTTGGCATATTCCTCTCTCCCTCTTTTATTTAAGGCCAAACGACTATTTCCCACCCAAGGTATGCTGTAATGTCAAGTTTCCACCCTTTAACTATGGAAACACTAAATACCCACCCATGACTGGTTAAATTTAACGAAACCTTAACCCCTACAAATTTAATCTCATTTTTTTCCCTAAGCTAAGTTTGAAAAAATCGCATTTCCCCCTCTAGGGTTTAGTTTTCAAACCTTTTCACTTTCTCCAGCGCCATCGCCGACTGCCTCCCCCTCCCGACGGTTTCTCTTCCACCGATGGCCTCCTTAACTCCACCCCAACTCATCCAGCGCAGAGAGACATGGTCTGGGAAGACGATTGTCTTCCCAGAGGACGATGAGTCGTCTCCTCTTCGTCTAGGAAGACAATCGTCTTCCCAGACGATGACGATTAGGAAGACGAGAAATTTGTCTTCCTTGACGAAGTTCTTCATCTTCCACGTTTCTTCGACGCCGATCGAGCTTCCAAATGGGAGAAAAGAGATCGTCGGAAGGAGAGGATGCTTCGAGAGGGAGACGCCATCGGCAATGGAGCCGGAGATGTTGCCGGAGATTTCAAAACGAAACCTAGGGTGAAATTGTGATTTTTTAAAACTTAAGCTGAAGAAAAATTTTAGTTTTTAAAATTTAGGGGGGCAAAAGTAGATTATATTTTAATTTATTTTTAATATTATAAAGAAAATAACGATTTTACCCTTACCACCGTTAATTTTAACCTGTCATAGATAAGTATTTAGTGTTTCCATAGTTAAAGGATAGAAACTTGATATTGCAGCATACCTTGGGTGGGAAATAGTCGTTTGGCCTTTATTTAATTTGACAAGAACACCAAACAATCTTTATTATGAAGTTTGAACCTATTTTCTCTATGAGAAATCATCTTTTCTTCTTTCTCAGTCAAAATGGCCCATAGGATACGAAAATACTATATAAATAATACAGTAACCCTGCGTTTATAGTATTGGAAGAAATTTATGCATTTAAGTTGCGCAATTTGCACGCTGGTGCCTACAGTAGTTCTGAGGAAGCACAAAAAAGTTGTCTAACATAAAAAACAGAAAGAAAAGAAGCAAACATTGCTGCGGAGTCATTGCATAACATTGGTGATGAATCAGGGCGTGTAATCATATCGGCAAGAATTATAACCTGCATTCAACAATTTACAACGAAGCTCGTTATCACGAGGATTGAAGGAACAATAAACACATGAAAGGGAGAATCGCAATTCAAAATAACAATATTATAATAATGAAGTGCCTCCCACATTGGTATACGTCTCTAATTTGTTTTCTGCTTTCTTAATGGAAGGAAGGTTTGTTGAAAAAGAAAATAATAAACACAAATGTTGTTAGCCAATCTCACGTGGTCTATGCTTTCTATGCACATGGAAATGGAATTGACAAATTCTCTTATTGTGCATGATAAAGATGAGAAATTCATTGTTTATGGGCTGTAATGCAAGATGAATCTCTGGTTACTTATCAATTCATATTAACAGATAATGAAGCTAATAAAATAATATAATTTGAGGGCTTACTGGGATCAAGCTCTGTAATCATAGCAGCTCCTTTGAAGTAGCAAGATCCACCTTTGCTCCTATACTTCTGAAAGTAGCTGTTGAAGGCATAGGAAGCATGATCTTTGACGGTGTTGGGATAATAGCAAGGTTGACTCACTTGAATGTTAGTACAATTTGCCCCACCTGCTCCACAAGCCCAATCCGTGGCCTGTTGCAATTCACTATCCGGAGTCTGCTCATCTGCAATGCACCATTGCTCATCCTGCCCATCTAATACATTCCCACATAACATAAAATCAATTGGAAAGCAAAGAACATCAGTACTGGTATACAACATGAGTAGAAATAAGCAAATCTGGTATTGATTATTTTACCTCTTTTAGGAGAAATTAGAAGCATAAAAACCAGAGCAAGCATCAACCTCGGCAATATAGTTGACATCCTTCTCATGGCCACAGAGAGAGAAGAGAGATTTGTGCAGGATGAACAGCCTGTGCAATGAGAAATGACTTAGCCACAAACAGTTTAAATATGTATTGTGTTAAAAATATTTAAAACTATAAACTTATAAAGTTGTAATTGGCATATGATAAGCACCGAATGGTCATCATGTTAGTATCTTATGCCCTTCGTCTAAACCATGAACTCAAGATAAATATTCATAAAAAGGAAAACAAAAATTTCCAGCGGGTCATTCTGGCTTGGGTGATATCCCATCTGAATCTCAACACTGCAAAATTTGAAACTTTTTCCTCTTCATCTACCTCGTTTCCATCTTAATGGTCTACTTTTTTAATATCATCCATTTAATTCTTGAACTTGCGGATTGCATCTCCTCAGATTAGTCAGTCGGCCCACACCATGATCATGGATATCTCAAGTAAAAGAAAACATGTTTATGAGCAACTCATTTATTTACTCTCTACCCAAATATATATTGCATTTAATGCTACTTGCAAATATACAAAGTATACAACAATGACACCGGGTTCTCAACTAACTGGACTTTCTTTACATAAAATCAACACTAACAAATTTGCCCTCTTCATCAACATACCAATAACACAATCCCTGTGAAAATGTCTCTATTTCAACGAAGATACAAGGTTTTTCTCTAAATAGTCTCGACCTCCACTGCATTTATTTCAAATGCTTGTTATTTTGTCCTCTCCCTCAAAGTTCAGCAGACTTGAATGAAAGGATACAATGCTCAGAAAACCCATATTTGGCTCTGATAAAATGAATAATTCAAACTTTCGCTACTCTTATTCACATGTACTTATCTCACGCAAATTCTGAGATGAAAAGATGATCATTCATCTCATCAGTCATCAGAACTTAAAAGATGGATACTTTAGCATCATAATATTTCAGTCTTTACCTACTTCCCTTTAAGGATGGTTGAACAAAATGTCAGTTGAAAAGCAATAGAAGACATTTAATTAGTTCAATAATTTATGTATATATATATATGCAGGTTGTATTTATTTATTACCTCATATCATACTAATAATTACGGGAAAAATGGCCGATGTAATAGAAAGAAGGAGATTAATAAATAGTAAAAGTTAGTATGAACCATAGGCAGAGAGTCTTGTACCATGGGATGAAGAAGATTATGGCAAATGTAATGTAAAACTATCAATTACAAATTGTTATTGGGAAGTTAGAGATAGTACTTGTTTATGAGTTGCTTTTTGTATCCCCTAAAAATTGTAAATAGAGATGTGACTAAAATCATTTTAAAAAAGAAATTATTTTATAAAATCTAATTAAATCACTTTTCTTTTTTTTATGTAATTTCCACAACCATTTGGTGCAATATTGAAATCAGATTCACAGCCAAATATGATCTTGTTGGATCACTTCTCATATGATACAATTTCGATTATGTTTTACATTTTTATATGTAATTTAATTTTATTTACACTTAAAAATGATTCAATATTAATCACTAACATATGAGATTTGATATGATCGCACATTTTCATATGTAATATGATATTGGTAGTTTTTTTTCTTCAAAATTTTAAAAAGAAAAAAGTCACTCGAATCTATTATTAGTTTTTTAAATTGAATTTAATTTTGAGTAATAATTTGTAATTGAAGAATTCAAAGGGTGAAAACTCACTATTACCTCTATCCTTAAGTGGGAAATAGTAATTTACTTTGCATACGTTGTTTAGTGAAAAAAAAAAGAAAAAAAGATCCAAGATGAAAGTTTGAATCCTGAAAGGAGATTTGGCTGCAATCTTGGTTGTCGTTGGCGGCTGACCAAAAGACTCGTGATAAAAAATTTGTGAAAGAAAAGCGGTCATCTTCGTAACTTCGAGGGCCCCAACCCAAACTTTGGATTATATGTAACAATATCCAGAGGCTTGGACGGTTGGACCACATGCTAAAATTAAATAATAAAATCCATCTCTTACAATTTATATAAGCATATACTATATATAATTTTATTCCAATGTTGGGTTTTGGTTATATATAATGAAAAATTGGTCATCTGGAGATATCTAAAATTCAGCTTCCATTGAAATCAAAATGCTTCCAAAAAGATTACATGACCTTCCTCATGCATGACCCACTTACCACCTAAACCTGCTAAACAAAATGCATGATGTATCATCTCAATTGCATAAGCAAGTTTTACCCATTCTATAAATTCCAGATCAAATATATTTTCACTGACATTGGCTGAAGAGTAATAGCATCCTCTTCAGTCCAGATGGCTCCTTGGTTTTTGGTCCTTTTTCCATTCTTTATAATTGTAGAACCTCAATGCACAGCTGCAATAATCAACCAAACTGACTTGCAGGTGGCCATGGCTGACATGAGAGCCAAATCTTATCATGGGTTTGTCATCCTCCTTAAGATTTTTAATGGAACCTCCGACTCTCTATCCAGCACAGGTATAACTTTCCTCATGCCAAATGATGAGAAGTTATCTGGATCTTCGCTTCGTTCAGATCTTCTCCATGAATTCATTCTAAGCCACTCAATCCCTACTCCATTAGTGTACAATAACATGCTACATTTTCCAAATGGAACTTTGATACCTTCAAGCTTACCGGGCAGGTTGCTCAACATAACCAATAGTGGAAAATCAGGCATGTTTCTCAATAATGCCAAAATTGTCACCTCGAATGTTTGTGTGAATTCTCTCATCAAGTGCCATGGAATCAGCTCCGAAGTAGCATTTGACAATGATCTTTCTCTTCCTATAAACTTACTCAACAATCTCAGCACAACAGAGTCCAAGGTTCCTCTGAAGACAAATGCTCCTGCAAAATCTTCTCCGTCTGCTCATCCGAAGAGAAGAGGACCCATCCACTGAACAGATCTTCAACATTAAACTTATTCTACATAATTTCTGTAATGTCGACAATAAATTCATTATCTCTGTCCGGTTTACAACCATAACCAGTTTAGGAAACTGCACTAAAGAAGTCGAATAATAAGCAGCCCAAGTTCTCCTTTCCCATTAGTTATGTAGAGATTAGGTTGCAGCATTGAAATGCACTATGCGTATACTCGTCCAGTTATGAATTGTGCACAGGAAACATATGCACGTTAACAATGCATAAATCTGTTATTGCCAATTAGTGCACATGATATCAGAACAGAAAGCCACGCAGGGAGTAAATTCATCCACTTAAATTACAAAATACAACAACACTTCTAAACATCTTTTGTAGATGACTACATAATGAATCACTAAAAGTTCCATGGACTTTTACCGATTCCTCTAGCTTGTTAAAGACACCACGGAGTTTGGTTCAAATGAAGCTGGATAGCATCTCATTCACAATTGTTTATTAAAAAAAGTGATCCTAGTTCATATACCTAACTAATTATATAACGTAATTAAAAGCATTCCTCAGTGAGTTTTTCTAAGAGGGTAAAAGTCTATTAAGCTGATCAACAGTCTTCGGACAGGAACCTTACCCTTGCAAATGCTCTTGGTTTTTGTAATTCACCTGTGAAGGGTCACTGCAGCACCACTCTGTGAAGCACATGAACTTTCCTGAAGCTTAATCTTCTCAAACAGATACTGCTTCTCAGCTTCCGCCTCACTCAACCGAAGTTTCAGATAACAGCTAGCATATTCTTCCTCTGATTTGTCTGACTTGGCAAGAGCAATCCTCTGGAGCCTGTCGGCCTCTCGTTTTGCCTCATTGGCTTTGAGTTGGAACATATCAGCCTCTGCCTGTTTAAGCCTCACAATCCTCTCCAGCTCCTCTATCTGTAGCTTCTTCTTTTGTCTCTCTTGCTTTAGTTCAGTCACTTCCCTGGCCTTGTCCTCCAGCTCCTTGTCACAATCCTCGAGAGCCATGTGAGCTTTCTTAAACACCCTCATCTTCTCATTAGCCACCATTTCCATCTTTCTTATAGCCTCCTGTACAACGTCTGCAATTCGATTGCATGCTTCTTCTGGGGCAATCAGCCTCCCACCTTCTCCATTTTCCAGGTTCTTTGGGGAGTCAATATCAAGCTCTTTATGAATAATGTACACAAACAAAAACAGAATTATGAGAATACAAAAAAGATATATACTGTCTTTATGCAACCACAGCACTTCCAAAAATTAAAAGAAGATTCTACAGTCTATTTCCAAGCACGCGTAAAGAATGAAGCATGTTGCAAACAACTTATTTAGAAGATAATATGAGATCACATTAAACCAATCTATCCCTTTGTTCCCACTGAAGCAACAAAATTAAGCCAAAAAGGAAGAGAAGAAGATATAAGCTAGCGCATGCAAACATCCAAAAGATGTAATCATTTGTGCTGTTGAAATACCTATAAAAATCAACACGCTCCGATGATATAACAGCACATGATTTTTCAGTCAATATTTTTTTTTAATTTCAAGTTTTCAGCTGTATGATTGAAAAGTTCAATTTAACTGAAATCAGATATCACTTATTCTGTTGAAATATGAAATGCTCAGCTAACATGAAAAAATGATTAAAATTCTTAGGACAGTTTGTACCTTGGAAAAACATCAATATTGCTCTGCAAGCTGTAGACTCTGCAAATCCACCTTTCATTTTCTCAATAAGATCCTCACATTTCCAAGAGAGCTTCCTCCCTCTAGGATCTTCACTTCCACGGAAGATCCTACTAACAAAATCAAGCTCCCTCATTAGAGACTCCCCGTCCCAGGCTGGGGCACAGTGTTGAAATACATCTTTAACCCAGCCTAGTAGCTCGGATGTACGGTTGCAAGCCCGGCAGCTGAAAAGCATCTCGGTAGGAGCTGCTACACTCTTAACAGAGGGGCCCATACATATTTGCCCATCACGGATTGCACAATCTGTGTGAGTCCAATGAGAACACAAATCACAACCAATCCAACGACAGGTATTCACTTCAAAGTCAAACTTGTTACAGATCACACACATGCAAAGCTTGCAGAAACCATTTCTGTTGGTGCATATTTCACAGGTACAATCCTCAGCTGGAAGCTGGTTTTGACATGCTATATTTCTGCATCTTTTGTACACAAAGACCTCAATTAGGGAAGTTTGAGACAGACTAATATTTGGATGCAGAAATGCCTGAATTCCAGTATTTATTGCAACAAGGATTTCCAGCTGAACACGGTGGGCTCTTATCAATGTCTTAGCAGTTAAATCTGTTCTACTCTGAACAAGTTTTTGCAGAGTCAAAAATTCTTCCCTGTGCTGTGAACCCCCATTTCCTTCAAGAATAGCCCTGAGCCCATTCTTTAGCTCTTCTAAAAACTCATCAGGTAGAGGATGCATCTTTTCAGAGATTAAATCAACTCTTTCTCTTGCAACATCACGAAGAGAAATTTTGTCTGCACTTGAAATACGACGGATTACTGACTGTTCATGACAATCAATCTCTGTCTTCCTGTTCTCCATCTTCTTTGCAGTGGAGGCATCAGCAGTAGGCCAAGTTTCTCGTGAGCTGGCACTCTCAGTTGGCGACCCACGAACATTGTCTGAGTTTGATCTGGGTTCTTGCCCATCAGGGGACAACATGGGATCTAAAGTCACAAGTGATAGAGATGTTTGTAGACCTCCAGATAGTGGTTGCTGTCGTGGAGGTAGCATCTTGTATGAAGATTGTTGGTTTATATTTGAACCTGATGATGTACCCATCAAATAATCTCTCTTATACTCTGCACATGTTTCAAAAATAAGCTCTACTTATTACCACACCACAACTCAATAATGTACAAAAATAACCCTAACCTTACGTTACTCATGTAAACTAACCAGATTTGGCAAACAAAAATATACACATCAATTGAACAGTTTATTGATGAGGAAAAACTATTAGTCAAAAATAAAGTTCTAAGCATGAAGTAATCGTCATTTACACACACTATAAGAAAAGCAGACAGGCCTAGGTTAAATTATGCCAACTGGATGGTATGAGTAGAATATTGTATTTCTCATTCTTTTTCTTCCCTTTATTTCAAAACAGAATTCAGTTCTGGAAATCCCTCGATCATCTCACCAAATAACTACATCCCAAAACTATCGTTTCTTTTATTTCTGTGATAACAGCATCTACAAGCCTATTTTTATTCTTATCCTAAAGAGAGAAAAAAGAAGTTCTAAAAAAATTAACGTCTAACGGATAAAAGAAAGTCTCCACGCACGGTAACAGTTACTATAATTTTTTTTGTTTAATACTATAGCGTATGATATAATTAAATGAAACCAGATCAAGCTAAAACTAATCTCAGAAGTTTAACTAAAACTACAAATTTTGAACTAAAACAACTATTTTAAATTACATGAATTAAAGCTCATAAAAGCAACGGGGAGATCAGAACTACAAAATCATGTATACTAACTAAATGATATTCGATGAAAAGTTCTCGAATCTCAAATATAACATCAATTACTCAGACGCCGATCAATAAGAAATCTGGTCAAAATTGTCCTCGACTTTTCTTCCCGAGAACCATACAGTAAAATTAGAGGAATAAATGTACAGATCAAAGAGGAGAGCAGAGTACTTACCACTAACAGAGAGGGAAAGCAAAAACCCAGCTGAAACGAGTGCATCAGAGTAGAGAGAACAAAGAAACAAATAATGAAAAGCAGAATTTGTGACGATTTTGCCCTACGAACAGATGGAAAGATAGCCGTTTTACCGGAGAAACTTCAGGATAGAAAAGCCAACATCAGTCAACAAAGAAATATGTTAGAAATGGCCGTATCGGCTGAACCAGTAGTATTCAAGAGGGTTGGCCGGTTTAGCACATTATATATCCATACAAAGTCGTACATATTATTTGCGCATGACCAATGGAGTTATTCCAGCCTAAGTTTTAATGTTTTAATATATTCTCAAAACCCTATCAATAAATTAATTGATGTTAAATTTTTTTAATTAAAAATAAAAAATTATTATTTTATTAATAATATTAAAAAATATAAAATTTATTATATATATATTTTTTAATTTTAAAAATTAATAACTTTAATTTTATTTAAAATCTTTTAATTTTAAAAAATAATATTTTTTTCGCTTTCAAAACTTAAAATTTATTTTATTCTCTTCTTTGGACACCGACAATGATGCTTTCAATCTATAAAGCATTGGCCAACACGTCTTCATCAATCTGATGCCTTTTCTCATTGACGAAGACGTCTCTTTATCTATTCTAGAAGAATTTCTATAATATAAACCATATTTTGCTAATAAAAAATGTATGATTGCACATTAATTAGAAGAAAACTTAAATGATAAAAATATTAATATTATCAATTGATTTAATAAAATTGCTCAGCCAACCATGCAATGATTCCTCGTAGCTGTTACAATACTCTTTCACAGTGAATCTATCAACTAAACCCTAGTGCTCTTTACTCAACTCTTCTTTGCAAATTGGAACGTTAACAATAACATGTGAAAGACGAAAACCTTGCTATGCTATGCTCCTCATTTCTGACCACCAACTTCGACTGGTTCAACCACCTCCGCTTCTAAAGTTTCTGGGGTCTGTGGTTGGGCTGCTGACAAGAGTTGAAACTGACCACTTGCCTGAAAGAGCCATACCCAGCATCTCATATATCTTGCCGCCAAGCTGTGCTGGATTTTCACTCTGCATGAATCAAGGGTGTCGCAGAAGATACATAAGGCAATCAGACAAGCAAAATAACACATTAGTACAGTACGAAAAAGGCTGTAGTCTTTCAAATCTAAATTTTATATCCGTGGACATCTTGACTCCAAAAGTATTATTAAGCAGTCTATGATGGCATAAACGATTTCTTGCCAGCAGTAGAAAGAAGAGGAAGAAGACCATAGAAAGTGTACTCACAGTAAAACCACTAGAAACTAGAGCTGCATCATACAAAAGATCTACAGCCCTTAGTGCATCATTGTCATCAGGGTTACTTCTGCATGCAGCCTGCAAGTTGGTATAAAAATCTAGTTATGCACCATTAAATTTCATAGAAAATTTAACAGTTGGCAAGCTGATTCTTCTTAACCGTACATTCAAGTTTTGAATAATAGGATGTTCAGGATTTATTTCAAACACTCTTCTTCCCCTCATGAACTCCAGGCTGGAGGTATCACCAACCTGTTGTGCCTTCATCAACCTATGGGAAAATGAGTTGCATAAGCGAATTTGAAAGAGAAAAACACGTCATAATCATTTTACCAGCATAAATAACTAAAAGGCACTTTACCTCTCCATATTAGCCGACCAACCAAACTTTCTAGACACCAGAACACAGGGTGATGAGCTCAGACGATTTGAGATTTGAACAGTGGCAACTTTGTCACCCAATCGCTTCATAATCCAATCACAAGTTTGGCTATACTCCTCCATCACTTTTTCTTTTTCCTCGTTTTTATCACCTGCAAAATTAAATTAAATGACATCTTACAAATCCATATTTGGTAACTATACATGAAAAGACATGATTGATAAAAAAATAATACTTCTCAGTTCCACACCAGGTGGTCATAGCCCAATTACATCTGATTAGGCATTATATACTCAAAAAAATTCAACAAACACAACACAAAACCAATTAAACCAGCAACGATTCAACCCAAACAACACAGAAAGCAATAGACACTGAATATTCTGGTTTTATTTATGAACTTAGCAGGAAATTAGAGCCAATTCACCACATTGCTATATCCAGAAACTTCTCCCTAGAAATTGGATGAATCCAGCAGTCTTCCCCAGCTGGAATTCTTCCCCCCTGCAAACTAATTGCCAAAAGACCACGCCTTCTCCAACCTTCCATTCTTTTATATCTTCTTCCCACATTTCTTTTCCCTTTTCTCTCCTGCTGCCATGTTTCCTCCTCTCCTTTTTCATGTCTCTCTCCAAAAACCATTGCCACAACCATCATTGATCTGTTGTCATGTGTCCCCACAGCCTTCTTTCTCCTCACATATACATTAACAGGCTTAACATATATTTAAATTTATAGACATGAACGAGCCGTCATCATCCTAACAACCACCCAATAGTAAGATTACTGACCCTGCAAATAGTGATAAAGCTCAACAAATTTCTCCCCAAAATAAATAGATCCAGAATAATGGTTGTTACCTTAAACATCTTCCAAAACTAGAATACAATATTATAAAGATTTAAATGTTTCATAGACTAACCTAAATCCAAGTCCTCTTTGCTAATGTCGACAAAATCCTTCTTCTTGTAAGATTTCAGGCTCTGGATGGCAACCTCATCGATAGCATCAACCAAATACAACACCTAACATAATTGACATGGAAAAGGCTTTGTTCAGAACAAAGCATAAAAAGAATTAGATAAGATTTCACTGTCTCAAGGACAAGCACATACTTCAAGATCCTTCTCCATAAGTTTCTCAAGGAAAGGTGTGTTTTTAGCACTGGTGACACTGTCAGCAGCGATGTAAAAGATATTTTTCTGTTCAGGTTTCATATTTTCAACATATTCATCCAAGCTAATCATCTCATCCTCACTTTGATGAGAAAAATCGAAGCAATGGTGCAAGGCGCTTGTGATTTTCACGGTCTTCTATGCAACCGAGCTTCAAATGTTTGCCAAAGTTCTCCCAGAATTTCTCATAATCCTGCAGTAACAGGCTAAGATGAGATTTTAGAACAAAGGATAAATAATACAGTCCTCCACTGAAATTTTAAATTTGTATGCACTATGAAAGACGAAATGTTAATTTCAGCTGTCAAATTAAAGTAATATAAGAAACATACATCTCTGTTCTAACTCATGGATATTCCAAGAATCATGTCAAATGCCTTCCGGACCAGCCGTTTCCTCATGATTCGTACATTCAACAACAGCAAAAGAGAGATGTTAGAAAGAAATTAGTCAATTCATCCTCTTTTTTCTCATAACTATTGAGGGGGGAAAAGTTTGACTACACATACAATTCGACTTTCCTGAAGAATCTCCCGTGAAACATTGAGGGGAAGGTCATTCGAATCCACCACACCTTTGACAAAGCTTAGATATCGAGGGAACTATTCAAAACAAGTAACACAAGCACAAGTAAGACAATTATTGGAACTCATACAAAAGATGCATTCACCTCCCCGCAATATAAATATATTCAAACCAATCCTTCTTACCAATTCTCCATCAAAATCATCTGAACTGAACACCCTCTTCACATAGAACCTAATATTTTTAGTCTTGGGATTGACAATGTCATCCTTCCCCATGGGAGTAACTGCTGGAACATAGAGAATGGATCTGAACTCCACCTCACCCTACATAATCAACCTTTATTAGATGAGGCAACAAATATAATACAGGGGTCATAATGTAAGAGCAATAGTTTTACATAGTACTAAAACAACAAAGGTTGTTCTAATCTCTAAAATTAAGAAAACAGATTATTGTTACCACTGTTTGTACCACAGGTACAGCAACACAGCTGTGAGTCAAAACTAAAATAGTTGTCACTCAAGTTCAGAAGCAAACATCAAGATACTACAGAAATTGCTCAGAATCAAAAGAACAAAAAAAAAAAAAAAACAACGTTCACTTAAAGAATCTTATCATATATGTGTAAACATTGTTATTACCTCAGTTGTGAAATATGAAGATGCCAATGGATCCAAATATTCATTGAAGGTTTTTCTGTACAATTCATTGTATTCTTCAGTGGTGACTTCCTTTGGGTTGCAGAGCTGCAGATATCAACAAAATGATGGAAACATAATTAAACAATGGCATTACACTTTCTTTCACACATTCAAATAAGGAAAATTTAAAACTCACACATATAGGTTGTGTCTCATTTGTGAGCTCCCAGTCCCAGTATTTCTCAATAACAGCCTAGGTTTTTTTTTTTCTTCTAGTAAAAGAGCCATAAATCAATCATACACAATTTGAGTTATCAAAGTTGAGTTTCATGCTGATGGGAAAACAGAAAATTAAAAAAAAAAAAAGAAAGGAAATGAAGTGCTTACCTCTGTTGGCTCATCTTGTTTATCCTTATTGGCTTCAGCTGGATCCTCATCAATCTCAACCTGTAAAGAGCAAAAGATAAACAGATATCATTCCCAATCCCAGTGGTTATTTCATTTCTTTACTCCCAAAATGGAAAAAATCTGTGTAATCATACCTCTTTGGTGTATCCCTTTTCCTGCCAGGTGTAAATTGGGAAAGAAACAAACTGAGAGTAGTTTTTCACAAGCCTTTGAATCCGTTCCGGATGTGCAAAACCTTTGTCATCGGGCTGAGTGTTGGCAGAAATTTGGGGAAAAAAAAATGATGGAAAGCTTTCTAATTCAGTGAATGATAAGCGGGAAACCAGCAAGTCAAGACACACAAAATGTTTAACTGACCTTAAGATATAATGTCAGGTGTGTTCCTCTTGGAATACTCTTCTCCGGGTCTGTTCCTCTCGAATTGTATAGGAGCTAGCATTTGCCTCCCCTTCCCAAACATATTGTTTGTCAGATTTTGGGCTTTTGGTTGAGACAACAACCTTCCAATATCAAAAGTCATATAACTATCATGTGATACGGACTTCTAGAATTATTTGCTAACAAAATGAACATAAAGTTTAAACCTTTAGGTGAGAATCATACCCGATCAGCAACCAAGAATGCAGAGTAAAACCCCACACCAAATTGACCTATTAAATTGTTGTCCCCACCAGCATCTTTGCTATCCTGTCAACCAATTTGAATTTTCAAAATCAATCAATCAATCAAAATGACACAAGCAGTTAATAACTCAATAATACACTAGGCTGCATTACTATACCTTCATTGCTTTCAGGAACTTTGCTGTTCCGCTTTGTGCAATAGTCCCTAAACAGTCAACAAGTTCTTGCCGAGTCATACCAATGCCAGAATCACTGCAGCACACATGGAAGCTTGCTTTAACTTTACCAGTTTCAGAATGAAATTTCATTAACAAAAATAGTTGTTGGGTAACATAAAGCTTACGTAATCGTCACAATGCCATTATCTTTATCAGTTTGGATGCGAATGTCAAGATTAACAGCATCCTTCAAAAGCTCAGGCTCAGTAACAGCTAGAAACCGTAGCTTGTTCAAAGCATCACTCGCATTGCTGTGGACGCAAATTAATGTCTTATAGTTCAAATGTTGGGAGGGAATTTGATGAAAATTGTATAAAAAAGATGAAATCATTGTCAATAGCCAAATACAATCAGCAAAGGAGCTTTCTACTACAGCATTTTATGAAAAAGAGAGACAGAAACATACCTAATAAGCTTGCGCAGGAACACTTCCTTGTTACTGTACAAGCTATTAACAATAAGGTCCATGAGTCGACTAACCTGCCAACAGGTATGATACATTAGCAAACTCTAAAATCCATTAACCACTGAAATAAAAAACCCTGTTAGCCTTATAGTAAAAGCAGCTTACCTCTGCTTGATACTCATATTTCTCCGGTGAAGGTGAAGCTGATGTTCAGATGCTGTGGCAGTTGACTTATACCGGTAGCCCGAAAACAAACCGTTCTTTTTCAAGTTTAATTCGCTCGAAGACGGATATTACCACATTGCCCAGCTGTTAACACTGAATAACATCTGAGGTTGGTATCACTCTCAACTACCTGTCATTGATCAATGAAAATATCCATAAAGTACCACACTAACATAAAACATAAGCTCTTAAAGACAAAACAATATACCAGACTTTAAATTAATCCGTAAACTATATGCCTTCAAATAAAAATGCAGCCACTTTATTCGTGTCCACTTTTCAAAGTAAATTTCACATCACAAACTCAATAAATCATATTAAAAAGTCACTTGAAATGCAAAAAATGAAGTTGAAGTTGAACTTAAACGTGTGATTTTGAAATGACAGTACCGAGTCGCCGGAGCGGGTGGCGGCAGGGATAGGTGCAGCAGTTGCACTTCGGAGGTAGCGTGCACCACCGTGGCGCATGATAGTTGAGGCCGAACGCCTGGTGAGCTTGTGCATGATAGCGAATGTTCAAGATACAGAGTAAGCCTATATGAATTTAGCCGAGTGAGCGACTGTGTGAGTTGCGAGCTAGTCGAACGGGTAAAATATACATAAACGCAGTTTCAGTAGGATTTTTGACTGGAGTTTTGAGAAGTCTCTGGAGATAGCACTGTTTTTACATATTTGGAAAGAACTCAGTTTTGGGAACTTTTGGGCTGTTGGAATGAATTAGAAGAAGAAATAATTTGGTGTGGTCGTAATTTTATTGATTGATTTTTGTCTAACTTTGCTGATGATGATATTTGGGTTGAGTTTGAATCGAATTTTAACATAAAAATAAATTCGAAAGAGTTGAATCAAACATTAACATTCTTCAGTTTTAAATAGAATTCTTCACTGCAGTTTACCCTCATTCATAATCATCTGCAGCAACATATAATACATTAGTACTCTGTTGAATCGAGAATCCTACCTTCCACGACAAGTCAGTTTGAAAACTTTCGTTCGTCCATCGGCCATCATTGCTCGTATTTTGCATTGTAACTCAACACTTTACAGTGGCACGAAACTAAGAAATGCTCAACGGCAATTGGATTTTCATGTTTTCTTTTATGGACGGAAGTCATATATGGCAAACAAAAATAGTTAAAATCGATTAATTCTCGTAATATTTACATAAATCAAGCACGATTGTAAAAAATGAAGCAAATTTTTTAACAAAATTTTAATAAAGCATCGTTTATATTAAAATTTCGTGCACATTGTGCACCGGAACGCACGTGTTACACATATATGAAATTTTTTTATAAATCTCTCGTATAAAACTATCAATTAGAGCCCATCCTCCGCATTACACATTTGTGTGTAAATCATGCATGCATACAAAATTTTATTTAACCCCCCACCATGCATGACACTTATACCATATGAGAATCACGTATGGCAAAAAACCTAAGCATAAACATGCATTTTTGTTTAATCTTTAGAGTTTTGAACAATTTTGTTTAACACCTTTTAGTTTTGAATATTTATTATAATTTCCTTTATAATTAATTCAATATATTTCACAACCGAAAAGGCTTCAATCTTGTAGCTATGATATCTCAATTTTCATTACAAAACCAAATAAATCTCTATATTATAAGTGATAAAAAATAAAGGTAGACCATTAATTAATCTTTTTCCCTTTTTTTGTTTTTTTTTTGCACACAACATTATGACTAAATAAGTTAGAACCAGTGATAAAATTTGAATTTCAAAAGTTAGTAAAATTAGCAAAGTATTAAAATTTGTAGGGAGGGCTTCTAGATTTGAATTTCTATCACGTAAGCGATTTTCTATATGAGGTTAACTTCGTCTAACGTTAATTTATTTGTCACGGCTATATACCCTTCAATTTGGTTATTTTAATTATAAAAAAAGGACACATTGAGTTATGATAAATATCATACATACTCATATAAGTTATTATTAATGGTAGTAAATTTTTATCTTAATTTTAAAAACCTGAAAATTTATTTATTTCTTGGTTGTTTGGTCATTTATATGAATTTATTTAAAAATTAAATTGGGTGAGAAATTGTGTATATTCACATGACAAATATAATTGTCCAAAAAATTATCACCAAATATAAAGTATTTATCACTTCATCGGAGCCATTTGCCATTGCCATTAAATCCAAACATCATCATCAACAAAAACATTGTGGCATCCAATTAGACAACTCACTTGCAATTTCAATGTATAATACTGGTTGGAAATATCCCAAATGGAGTATCAATTGCCTCCATTTACCAAAAAAGCACAAGCAGCTGCATTGTTCACCACAGGCATCCCACACCCATTACAAAAACAACACACCACTAGCTTACAATTCAACAACAACCCACCCGGCAGCCACACTAAACTACAAACAAGTTCAACAGTACGTTTCATTAATGGGAAATGTCTTCTCATGGATTTCATTCTTTGGACAATAACTGCAACGCAACAAAGCATCTTCCTCTTTTCATGTTTCCTGGCTGCAATTGGCTCAGGAGTTGGCAATTGTAATTGGTTTTCGTTAATATGTAGGAATCTTGTGTGATTCATGAATATTGATAAGCGACTGATTACGATGAATAAATGTTCAGTCAAAACCAGAAACAGCCTCTGTGATTGCTATGGACATTAGATTGTCTATTGAACATCGATATTTAACATTAGTAACATATAACTCATTCATTCTTACAGCCAAAAAAAAAAAAAAAAAGGAAGAAGAAGATGACATGCAGAGTTTAAAGTAATATTTTTCTACAGATGAAGGGAAGTATCAACATCAGAATTATCAAAATTTCTTGAGGTGCTTTGGCTGGTTGAACTTATTGGCCATAAGTTTGAGGATGATGGGATTGTGCTGTCTCGAAAATCGGGTCGCTTTCCTGGAGAATTAAGGCCTAGAGAGAGTGAATCCTGAAGAGGAGGTCTGTGAGGTGGGATCATCATCTCTAGCTGAGGAGACTTGTTGCGTTCAGAACGGGCTGCTGGAGCCATCGGATCAGGCTCAGCAAACAGTTTTAACAGCTCTTTCTCTTCTCTCTTTTCTCTCACTCTTTCAAGCTGTCTAAATCTTTCTTGCAGAAGGGCGATGGAGGAGTTGACCATAGTTGAATCCCCATTCTGCCTACCCATTAAAGGAGAGTTTAATATTGGAGAGAGGTTTGAGCTATTCTTGTTATTAAAAGGGCAACATGAGCTTGTATATATAGTTGGTAGGTGTTCCCTGTTCAACATAAAAAATTGCATATTTTTATTGATTCTGGGTGATGTGATTATAATTGAGAATCGGCTGCAGAGCAGGATTATACAAGAAGAAGAGATCAAAAGCTAGTCTAGAGATGGGTTGGGTTGGTGGATGTGTAGGCAAAAGGACTTTTTGAAGGAGGATAAATCTGAGAGCAAGAGTCCAAATGAAATTGGAGGTTTGCTTTTGGAAGAATACTTAGAAGAGAATCAAATGGTTAGGTACTGCAACGTCGGCTTCGTAGAATGTGGTGCATTTTTATGGTGCGTTTTAAGGGAAAATCATTTCTTTTATTTGATTTCAACTCAATTGTTCTATTTCTTTTTCCTGTGCGTGGAGTTTAGGGAGGTGGGTGTTAAGAACTAGACAAATAGAAGGAATATTTTTGGAGTTTTATGGTCCTCGGTAGAACTTCTGCTGGATGAAAGAGAAGGAAACCCACCAAATATGACCTGTTTCTCTATGTAACCATATAGCCTGTCACATTTCGGTGTTGGGTCCAGCTAGGCTGAACCATCCAGATTTCTTCAACAGCGAACATTATAGAAGATTGGGCGATTTACAATGACTTGATAATCCTGTGAAATCGCATAATCTTTTTTAAAAATAAGATAAGCGAATGTTAGTTATTGCATTTGTTATTCGTATAATTCAACAAGCGCGAAACCAGTACTCTGTTAGGATTATTATAGTGTTTGTGTGAAAGATGCTAAATTTTATTGTACTGGAAACAGTGATAAGCAGACGCCTGGTAAAGCAAGGTCAACTGCAATGATCCAAGAAAACCCCCTTATTCTGCTTCCAATGAATATTAAAATCAGAATAGTCAAGGCAAACTCTTGCCATGCTGTGCTATGTTGTTTTGTTGCTGATGTTTTCACTTGCCATGCAACAGCAAATACCAAACTCCATTATGCATTTTAATCAAACCCATCCAACTGCTGCAAAAGCTAAAGCCTTTTGGCAATTTACATTTTACTTTTTCAAATTTTTCTCTTTGCTAGACAAACATAGGATCAATCCAAGATAGATGCACACAACACTCTGAATAACTGAGTACTTAACATGCTTGGGTCTGTAATAAACTTCATTTATACAAAGAGAATTAAAAATTTTGAATAGTACTTTATCAACCATATTGTTTGTACGAAACTAACATTTCCATATCCTTTAGAAAAGGCATGTGAGTGAAGATTGAGTCAGATTCCTGCTTTTAGATAAAATTGCATCTACCTGCCACTGTATGAAAGATTTTCTTTGTGGGTTGTTTTAAAATGCAACCTAAAAACAATCTAAAGAGAAAAATCCAACATTATATCATAGTTGTCTGCATGGTGCTACCAAAGTGCATGATGGAAAAGATAAACCAACGGTACCGTATTGCTAATGATGGTTTCAATTAAAGAAATAGTAAACCAAAAATAACCTCTTGTAAGTTGTTCACAACATGTCTGCAGTTGCGGTTTTTGGAACCAAACAGTAGATCCACAAGAAATTATAATAGCATAATTTTGTATATTTCTATTATTTATGATTGTTGCAAAAAGAATCTTTTCTAAAGAATGAATTTCTATGAGGTATACAAACACAAAATATGATATATTTTGATGTCGAATACCACTACATATATGAATAAACTATACAAACTGAGATGATAGTATCTGATTGAATGATTTTGAGAGAAAAAATAAATAATTACATCACCCAACCACAAGCTGTCACCTCAGTTTATATTGATAAGTTTGTACAATTTATTTGTATGCATAATATTACTCTTTGGTGTCATATTGTGTGTACCTTAGTATCCTTCTAAACTGTGACTAAGATAAACTGTGGGGCACCCTTGGCAACATCAATGTGCATCCTGCATAAAATAAAGAGCCAAGCATGTCAAATCCTCATTTCTATATGATTCATACCTTTCCTAAATTTTTAGCATGAAAATTTTGGTACAAAACAATAGCTTATGGAGTAAAGTGATAATATAAATAAAATCACTAATTCTGAGATCTCCTCTGCTTGGACATTATAATGGAGAAATATTGCAACCCCTCAGTATTAGGGCAATAGAGATCACAAAAAAAAAAAAAAAAAGGGTAGCAAAAGTAACATGCAGTGATCTGATAGGTTTACTAGTGACCAGTATTTGGAAACAGATGCACATATTTTAGTGTTCTACCATGATTTACAAATCACAGCCCTAAATTAATAACTGATGCTACAAGAAATTTCCAAACTATTCGAGAACTTCAATAATCAATCAGCCTACTTCTAGGATCCATAACATGCTTCATTTTATATACAATAACATGTATTTTCAAAAAATTAAAAAAAAAAAAATTCAGCTACATGCAATTATGTGCTGTATGTATCCCAAAATTCACATCCTCAAGCTTTTCAATCTTTTTACCTGAATATTATGGGCTTCAGATTGTTCATCAAAAACTTCTCCATCCTGATGTCTTTATGTAACACTCCAATCTCAGACTTGGGAAAGACAAGCATAACATCATCTGGATCAATTTTGGAACTAAATTGCCAAAAGAAGTTGAACTGATAAGGAACAATTTGGGAAACAACAAAATTGAAGCAATAAGATAATCCAAATACAAAAATAAATAATAGATGTTCACAGAGGGAGGATCATTACCATTTCCAGATGGAGTATTAAACTAATGACAGCTGCAAAAATTATCTACGCCTTGACAGCAGAAAATTTGACGACTTGGTCAGATATATCTAAGGCGTAGTTTACATGCCCTTCTTCATCTAAGAAACAATACCATTTGTGTGTCCTGGTGATGATGAACAGAAGCTCTAATTAACCCATTTAACAAGATGATCAGTTTCAATTGATTTGTCTACTTTGGACAGTTCACGGTCCAATACTGCATAAGTCTGTATATTGATACTGCAATTTCTAGATTCCATTATGTGCAGAAACTTCAGGCAGAAATCTGGCAGCCCTTCCTTTATCAACCCATCAACCAAGACTGTCCATACAATATCATCAGTACTCCATTGTTTCTCAAGCATGCTCTCCAGAAGATTCTGTGCTTCTTTTGTGCGATTTGTCCTGCAGAGAGCAGAAACAAGTGCTGCATAGACTGATAAGTGAGCCTCTATGCCACTGTTTGCCATCAAGTTAAAAATTTCCAGAGCATGGTCTACTTCTAAATTTCTACAATGAGCAATTAATAGAGAGCAAAAGATCTCTTTGCTAGGACACAAGCCTTTCTCTTTCATAATTTCCACCAACAGATCTGCCTTCTCTGCACAAGCCATGAACTAAAAGCACTGTAAGTATCAACTGTTGGTTCACATCCATTTTCTGACAATCTAGATAAGAGAGTACAAATCAAGTCAAGATTAGTAACTTTCTTGTATGAGCTGCAACTATATACAGCATCATTTTGGGCCCCAACCTTTTCAGTGAGCAATTGGGATTCTTTGTGCAGCCCTTTCAACAACACACTATAAGTTCAGTAATTGGGTTTGCACCCCATATCAACCATCTGCTGAAGAAGAAGGAATGCATGATCAAGCCTCCCAAGCATAACAAAACCATCAATCGGTGAGGTATAAGTAACATGATCAGGAGCCAATCCGTTACCCTGCATTTCTTTGAGTAATTTCTCTGCTTCATCGGGCTTGCCCTCTTGACATAAGCCATAAATAAGTGAACCATACGTGAATACATTTGGAATACAGTTTCGCCTTTCCATTTCATCGAAAATCTTAAATGCAAGGTTGGATCCACCATTTTGACAAAGTCCATCAATCAAAGATGTATAGGTAATGACATTTGGCAGCAATCCATTCTTAGCCATCCTACTACATAATTTCTCTGCTTCAGAAAGCCAGTTATTTTTGGATAAAACATTTATAATGGCATTGTAAGTTTCAACCTTCGGACTGCAATCATTCTTCTCCATCTTCTCAAATAAAGACAAAGCAACATCAATCTCTCCCTCCTTACAGTAACCATCAATCAGAGCAGTATAATTTACTTGATTTGGACTTAAACCACATTCTAACATTTCACAGAAGAGAGTTGATGCCACATCCAGCTTACCATCCTTGCAAAACCCCAAAATTAGTTCAGTATAAGTCCACTCATCTGGTTCACATCCACTCTCCTTCATCATGTCCTGCAATCTCATGGCATTGTTTAGATTTCCCTTTTTGAGGTATCCACCAATGAGAGTATTATATGTAACCACAGTTGGAGAAGGACCAGCTTTCATCATTTTATTGAAAAGAACCATTGCCCTCTCCATGTCACCAAACAAGCACAGTCCTTTAATAATTTCATTATACGTATTGGGATTCAGCAACTTATTATGTCCCTCCATCCAATAAAAAATCTTCAGAGCATTGTCAAATTTTTGAACCTCACACAGTTCCTTTATTAATGCATTGTAGGTAACTGTATTAGGGACCAAACCATCCTTCACCATTTTGTGGTACAACCCAATCGCCACTTCAAGATTCTTCACTCTAGCCAATGCAGTAATCAATGCTGTATATGTTTGGACAGTTGGAGTACAACCCCTCTTTTTCATTCTCCTCAAAAGCTCAACTACCTCACTCATGCACCCAACCTCACACAATGAAGAAATGGGAAGAGTATAAGTATAGACTGTCAGTTCAATCCCCTTCTCAGTCATTCCTTCAATCAAGTCAAGCCCCTCGCCAATTCTGCCCTCATTGCACAACCCATTAACCAATTTTGTATATGTACGTGCATTAGGATCACAACCTTCCTTCACCATTCTAACAAATACCTCAAATGCTTTATCCATATTATGATTCCTACAATGCCCTAAAATCAGCGAAGTATATGTAAATGTGTCTGGTGACATATCATATTGAAATATTGTACTAAAAATCAACTCAGCTTCATTAACCTTCCCTATATTACAGAGCATATTAATCAGAGTATTAAATGTCAATAAACTCGGCCTAATCCCATCATTCAACACCTGGGCATACACATTTTGTGCTAACCCAACCAGATGAAACTTGCCCAGTTGAATCAAAAGACTGTTAAAACTATACAAAGTAAACCCGAAACCAGCATTTCCTTTTAAGTGGTTCAAAAATTCAATTACCCTTTTAAGCTCGTCCCCATTTCTACATGCTTTAATCATCAGTATCCTCACTTGGTCTGCAGGAGCTAATTTTTTATCAGAACAAGCCTATTCAACATCGAAACAAAACAGCACATATCATGTTTGTAAAAAGGCCTCTTTGAGACCCAAAAAAAGAACTGCAGAACTGAGTCTGCGTTCTGTGGGTCTCAATGATCTTGGATACGTGCTAGGGCCTCAGCCTGGGAATCAAGTGAGTGAGTTCCGGGTTTTTTTGCCATTGAAGATCAGATAAAATTTCACAGACTCTTGTAACCACGTGCAGGGATTTATCTTTGGTTGAATAAAAATCGGATTTCGATGCAAAGAAGAAAAGCAAATGGAATCTTTTGAGGTGAAGCGAACGTAGATTTTTGAGAAGGGGCTTTAACATTCCTTATAGCGATGTTCTGAGTTCATGAGTGGTGGTCGTTTCCGCTTTCGGATGACATAAGTAAAATTGTGTATTTATTTGTTCCAAGAGATCTAGACGTTCGAGTGGAGAAGTGAGTTGCTTTGGCGAGTTGGTGAACGCTGTCGTTGGTGAACCATAGCTATGCAGAAGCAGAGGCAGGAAAGGGAGTGGGCATTGGCACTATGGTTCGTTAAGGCAGTCTTAAACCCCTAAACGAGAATTAATCAGGCTTAAAATTTTCCAACATTCAGGGCCTTTTGGCCAATCTATTATTACCATCAGTTGAGTTTTTATTACCAAAAGTTACCAAACGTGATTCTGATCATTAATATTAAAAAATAATTAAAAATAATTTTTATTTTATTATAATGTTGAAAATTAAAAAAAAGAAGAAGTCAAATGACAAATTCCCACCCAAACTTTGATGAATAAAAAAAAATTCATTTTAAAATTTAATAGTTTGTTTGAAACTCATTATTTACTTTTAATAATTAAAAACGCTATCTAAAAGGATAAAATAAAAACATCCAACATTAACATAAATTATCTCTGTGTTTTTATTAACCAAATGACTCACTCCTTTTCTACACCTAAGTCTCTCCCATGTTATGTTTTCCTCCTTCCTCTACAATTCTCTTTGTAATTTTTGCATCAATCCTACTAACTCAAGATCTTTCTACAATCAAACTGTCAAATGTTTCATTTTCATAGCCGATTCTCAATCCAAACATTCCATTTTGTTTCAACTTTTCCAACCAAATTTTTAATTGTATAGTTATCGATTATCTTAAAATATTTTGTCACACATCTAAATACAGAAATATTTGTTATGTTAATTTTTAAATGAATTCCATAGCGGGATTTTACTGTAAATTCAAATACTTTTATATTACTCAGAACATCAGGGACTTCAATGACAAAAAAATTAGTTTTGTTAGATTTTGACACTAACTTTTTTATGTACTCACATTTTAAGACTAATGAAAATTACGATTAATATAAAAGGTAGGTGAAACAAAAAACATAGTTATTATCAAAAGTAAGCTATTAAATCCCTAATTTTGTTGTAAATTCCCTTATTTTTAATGGTTGTGAATTCTCCGTTAAACCTTGATTAAAAATAGGGGTAAATTTGTAATTTAAATTCACTATAATAACTTCTACTATTTTAAATACTTTGACAAGGATAGGAATGTTATTAAGTTTATTATATTGTTATTTAAATTTCAAAAAACAATTATTAAGGACATTTTTGTTTTGTATTTTCTTTGCTTTTGGCTTTTGCTGATGAAAGGTGTTAATTTGTGATTTTCTAATTTAAGGGTGGCAATAACATTCCTATAACACAGGTGGGACAAAAAATTCTTAAATGAACTATTTTTTAAAGTTAAAACTCTTTTCTTCCTCTCAACTCCTACGCCCCGATGCAGACCCTGCAATATGCGCCAATCCACTCTCTTGTACACTACATGCCCTCTCCTCTTCACCTAACTCTCCTCAAAACCTCAAAAACCCTGAAAGAAACGCTGCAACTTCATGCCTTTTCTCTCAAAACCAACCTCATTTGCCACCCTTCTGTCTCCTCTTGCCTTCTCTCTCTTTACGTAGACCCCAAAATAAACAACCTCCATTATGCTCGCTCCATTTTTTATCAAATTCAAGACCATAGTTTACTTCTTTACAACCTTCTCATTAAATGCTACGTTTCTAACCACTATTCCCATGAAGCTATAGTTTTGTTTTCTGATATGCTTCGTGAATTTTTGTTGCCCGATAATTTTACTTTACCTTGTGTGATCAAAGGTTGTGCTAGGTTAGCTGCAATAAAAGAGGGGAAGCAAATTCATGGGTTGGTTTTGAAACTAGGGTTTGGATTGGATAAGTTTGTCTTGAGTAGTTTTGTTAGTATGTATGCTAAATGTTATGAGATTGGTTCTGCAAGGAGAGTTTTTGATACAATGGATGAAAAGGATTTGGTTTCTTGGAATACTTTGATTGATGGGTATGCAAAATGTGGAGATGTTAACGCTTCGATGAAACTGTTTGATGAAATGCCTGAGAGGGATTTGTTTTCTTGGACTTGTTTGGTTGATGGGTTTTCCAAATGTGGAAAGGTTGAGAATGCCAGAGAGATTTTTGATAGGATGCCTGATAGGAATTTGGTTGCCTGGAATGCAATGATTAATGGGTATATGAAGTCAGGAGATTTTGATTCTGCTCTTGACCTGTTTAATGACATGCCAATGAGGGATTTAATTTCTTGGAATTCAATGATATCGGGGTATGAATTGAATGGGAGGTTTATAGATGCTTTGGAATTATTTGACGACCTGTTAAATTGTGAATTTATGCCTAATGATGCTACATTAGTTAGTGCACTCTCAGCAGTTTCAGGATTAGCTCGTCTTAGTATAGGGCGATGGATACATTCTTACATGATTAAAAATGGGTTTGCAATAGATGGTGTGCTTGGTACATTGTTGATACAAATGTATTCCAAGTGTGGGAGCATTGAAAGTGCGCTAAAAATTTTTCAAGCAATATCCAGGAAGAAGGTTGGACATTGGACTGCTATGATTGTGGGCTTTGGAATGCATGGCATGGCAGAAGAAGCTCTGGACCTATTCAATGAAATGTGTAGTTACAAAATGAAGCCCCATGCTATTACTTTTATTGGTGTTCTGACTGCTTGTAGTCATGTGGGTTTGGTAGATGATGGTCGCCACTATTTTGACATGATGATCAATCAGTATGGAATTCAACCTACAATTGAACACTATGGTTGCTTAGTGGACATTTTATGTCGAACTGGAAATCTTGACGAGGCAAGAAGTATCATTGAGAGTATGCCCATGAGACCCAACATGGTGATTTTGATGAGTTTACTTAGTGGTGCTAGGAACCGTGGAAACAAGGCTATTGCTGAATATGCAGCTAATCGTCTGTTTGAGGAGGCTCCAGAAACTACTGGATGCTATGTTGTCCTCTCAAATATGTATGCTGCAGCCGGTCAGTGGGAGAAAGTTTCAAAGGTAAGAGAAATGATGAAGAAGAGAGGATTCAGGAAAGACCCAGGATGCAGTTCAATAGAACATAGAGGTGTTCTTCATGAGTTTATCGTGGGTGATAAGTCACATCCCCAAACAAATGAAATATACCACAAATTGAGTGAGATGAGAGACAAATTGAGATCTGCAGGTCATGTTCCTGACACAACTCAAGTTCTTTTGTGTATTGAAGATGAAAAGGAGAAGGAAGCAGAATTAGAAAATCATAGTGAGAGGTTGGCCATCGCTTTTGGACTCATTAATCTCAAACCTGGGAGTCTTATCCGCATTGTGAAGAACCTCCGTGTTTGTAATGATTGTCACTCTGTAACAAAATTGTTATCCAGTATTTATAATCGTGAAATTATTGTGAGAGATAATAGCCGTTTCCATCATTTCAAAAATGGATCTTGCTCTTGCAAGGATTTTTGGTGATTCCCTGGCCTTATTGGCCAACATTAATACTCTTGTTAATCTGCTCTCAATAAGAAGTATTTGGATACCTTTTGCTTGTTTAAACTTCTTCATATTGTGATATTATTTAAATCAAGTAATATAATATACTTGAGATTTCAGTGTAGATTTAGGCATGCTTTATTTGATATCTAAAGTAAATTTCATCCTGATAGCGGGAAGGGGAGGGAAAATCAAGAAAGCTTAGAACTTGGTTAATTCTATATTTAGGATATTTGTAGCTCTGCAGTAGCAGTGGTGAAATGCATCTTAATTTATTGTAATGTTAATTCAGGGCCTATCTGACTTTTTACCAGGAAGTTGAGCATCACAAAGCATGAATCAGATTACTTGGAATATGGAAAAGACAATCCACTCTGTTGGCGATAGAAAAAGCGGCAACACAAGACTTTCTGCTAGTAACTTTATATCAATGGTGATATAGTCCACAGCTAGATGGTTTCAACAAAGCACACAGATAGGACAATCTTACATCCTGTCAAGTGTATTTAGTTTCTTCACTTCCCGGGGACAAAGTTAGTGGCATAAGCCCAGGCATTGTTGGCCACCGGATCAGCAATATGGTCGAAGAGGTTCTCAATAGGACCCTTTCCAGTAACGATAGCCTGGACAAAGAATCCAAACATGGAAAACATAGCCAAGCGCCCATTCTTGATCTCTTTAACCTTCAATTCAGCAAATGCATCAGGATCATCAGCCAAGCCAAGTGGGTCAAAAGCACCACCAGGGTAAAGTGGGTCAAGTCCTTCACCAAGTGGCCCTCCGCCAACTCTGTATCCTTCAACAAAGCCCATGAGCACAACCTGGGTAGCCCAGATGGCCAAAATGCTCTGAGCGTGAATGAGGTTGGGGTTGCCAAGGTAGTCAAGCCCGCCTTCTGAGAAGATTTGAGCACCAGCCTTGAACCAAACTGCCTCACCGAATTTGACACCATTCTTGGAAAGGATTTCAGGGAAAACACAGCCAAGAGCACCAAGCATAGCCCATCTGCAGTGGATAACTTCAAGCTCACGGTTCTTGGCGAATGTCTCAGGGTCAGCTGATAAACCAGCAGTGTCCCATCCATAGTCACCGGGGAATTCACCTGTCAGGTATGATGGAGTTTGCTCAGAGAATGGACCCAAGTACTTTGGGCGGTCTGGGCCGTACCTGTTTGTCAAATTCAGTGGTCAGATATTACATAAACTTACAAAAGAATGAAAAGTTTGTGCACTTACATGCATCTTTCCAAAGATCACAAACACTTTATATGTAGCTCATGTATTAAAGTAAGAGAACTTGTTAATGTCTTGGGCAGTTTCGCTTTTCCAGTCAGCTTTCATAGTAACTTTGAGCTAGCATTTAGAAATTAGAAAGTAAAGCTACAATGTCAATAAATAAGCAGTAGAATAGTAATGATAATTACCAGATGCTCTGGGGAGCAGATTTGACAGTCCTCCTCATGGTAACACGGCCACCTCCAAAAGCTCCAACCTTGCGAACAAGCTCATTGGATTGCTTCAGAGCGGTCTGTCCAGCAAATGCTGATTGTTGAATAGCAGAGGTTGCCATGTGTTTACAAATTTTGGTTGTTTTTCTTCTTTCCGTGTAGCTGATGTCAAGGAGAGCGCGAGTTGGGTTTTATTATAATGCAAACCAGAAGATGGGGTGGATCAGGAAATCTCCACGTCAGCAACTTCCCATTGGTTATTGCATTGGATGTGGATTTCCATATTGATATTTTATGTGGATAAAGGGGTTGTTTTTATGCCACGTGGAACTCAAAGATCCTGTCCTGTGGGCTATATGTCTTCTTCAACTGGGAGTTTAGGCCACATATTAAATTTTGTAAATAAATTTATATAATATTATATTGTAGTGCGACTATCGAACCAACCAAATCTATCCAATGCATCACAATTTTTTTTATTATGTTTGCACTTATCAGAGTAATTGGTACAAAGGTTTCAATTTTGAGCAAGTAAATTGCACAGATACAATACAAATAGAGTCCAATCATCTTTTCGGAGGTAACTTTTCAGAATTTAAAACCTGAAAGGAGAAAATAAGATAAAATTTTATTTTTTTAATATTATTAATTAAATAACAAATTTACCTTTAAAACTAATAAATTTTGTTAATTTTAATGGTTTATAAGTAAATATTGTATGTAAGAGTTTGAAAATACGTTAATCCTTAAGCGAAAATAAGTCTTTTGGCCAAACTAGAAAGGGAAAAAACAAGCGTGAAAGGTTTGCCAATGCTGTGTACTTGGGAAACCTGACCTGGAGCACCCTAAAGTGAAGTTCACAGAACAATGAAGGCCCCATGCCCATTGCATTGCAGCAAGAATGTAGCGGACACCCATTGCACACCATTGATGGAACATGGAATGCCAACCAAATGCATAAACAATACCATGTCATGTGTCATGTGACCAATATCACACATGGTAGTTTGTTGTTGGTGACTTTTTTTAATTTTAATTTGATAATTATAACCCTAAAAGCAATATTAACCAAGGGTACAAAACATGTAATTAATTTTTGGGGGAGGAAACGGTTATTCAACTTTAACAAATATTACAAAGATAATAAATAATTTTTCATAATTTCAAGTAGAATATCAATTAACAAAATTTCACAAATAAAATGTTAAAATGAGTGAAAAAAAAAACTAATTTTTTAAATTTAAAAGACAAAAAAATTATAAAAAAATGATTCTAACTTGAATAAATTATATCTCATCTCCTTTAATTTCACTACGATTGATTACTTCTCTAGAAGTAAAGATGATGAATGCAAGTTTCATTATCTTGCCGTAAAGAAAAATAATTATACATAAGCTTCTACACATTCTTAATTGCGTTTCCAAGGGATCAAATTAGAATATTAAAAATGTGACATCAAGAGAGTTGCCATGGTGAGAATTAATGAGGAAAGAAAATTCAGAAACAAATTAACCAAATTTTGTCATGTTACAATGGAAAAGGAGGCTTCCACTTTCACACACCGCGTAAGGCCATAAGCACCACATGAATTTGTATTAATTTACTATGAGTTCAAGTGTCAAGACCAGGAATTTTCCATTTAAGTCAAGTCTACGTGATTATTGATAAGTTGAGTTTTAAACCTCCAACTTCAACCTGGTCCTTGTATCATAAATATATGAAGCCATGCCCATGCCAATGCCAGAACCTTAAAATCCCTTCCAACAAATTTGATTTTGAAGGTTGCTCGACCCCAGTTGACAGCATGGGTGTTAAAATAAAGAAGCTCTTCAATATATTGGCAATTGTTTTTTATTTTTTTTTCAGTAGTATTTAGATGCATATCATACAACTCTCCAACATGGCCCAAAATGAATGGAGTTTATTCATAAACTTGGTGAGTGGCAGAGGCCTCCCTGCTTTGTTACATCAAGATGGAAAACACTGACTTCCCAGTTACATGTAATTTCTGATGTGAGACTAAAGAAGCGACTCACTACACATAATTACACTGCTTTATTTACGACACTTTCTGGATACTTATAAACAGTAATACCTGACAAGAAGTTTAGATAACATTCTGATGATACGTTATGGACAAAATGACGAACATTGGATTGGGAATGATCAACCGCAATAAGTTGTGCCAATGCTGCCTACTTGGAAACCCTGACCTGTAGCGCCTATTTAAAAGGGAATGTAATATGTTGTTTACAGCACAATGAAGGCCCCATGATATAGCAGCTAAAATGAAACAGACACCCCATTCCACACCATTCAACTTCTCACAGCCGGCTAGACTTGTCATAAATTCAACCACCACCACTTGCAGAACAAGTACAGTCCCAAAAGCCACCAAAAATTTATAGTTTCTTACGACAACTGCATGCACTTTCTTCTTTATTAGGCCCATGGCATTCAGCTGGTCAAAGACCTGGCATAGAGTGAAAGTATTGAAGATCATTGGTTTCAGAGTATCTTGGTTCAGGCTGGGTATACCTTGCCCCATAAATTGAAAGATCAGCACAACAAAAGCCTGGCATAGAACTTGAATTACTATGTTCTTCCACGCTACTTTGGTAAGCAGTGACTCGGTCCTCTGACCTGGTGGATTTTTGAGTAGTTCCTCGGACTGTAACTCCATCACCATCATTCGACTACCTAGAAGACACACTATACAAGTCACCCAAATCAACTGAAGTGTTGATATTGGAGATACTCCTATACTCATTGTCGTAACAAAGGTTATCAGTAAGCCAGAAACGCTGACAGTCATCTGAAGTTGAGTGAACTTTTGAATGTTGTGGTAAGCACATCTACCTAACTTCACAGCTGGATGTAATGAATTGATACCTTTGATTACAATATCAGCACTCTCTGTGGCTAATGTAGTGCCCTTACTATCATCAGTGATCCCTACATCGGCTTGTTTTAAAGCTGGAGTGTCATTGCTTGATGACCCTCCAAAGAATGCAACTATTTGACCTTTTTGTTGCATAGACTGAACCACAAGAAATTTGTCCTCAGGAAGGCAATTTCCTATCACAGTTGTTCGATAATTTATTTTTTCAGCCCTTTGAGAGGGATCCAGATCTCTAATCTGTTCACCGTCAAGTGCCACATCATTTGCCTCAGGCCTAAGGATTCCGAGTTCACAACCTATGGCTTTTACTGCTGAAAGTTCCTCCTCTGACAACAATACAATCCTTACACCAGCCATTCTAAGAGCTTTTACTTCCAACTTAATCTCTTCCGGACATGAATATTTTAGACCAGCTAATGCCAACAAATGCAACCCATCATCTCTTATTTCTTCGACATCTGTTTGCCTGCAAGCAAATGCAACAGGCCTAAGACCACCATCTTCCATATCTTTAATCACTTTCTGAAATTTACTTTTCTCAACACTGATTGCATGACTGTTCCCCTTACTATCATAGTAGTGTGAGCACATATCCAGTATGGTTGATGCAGCTCCGCTCCAGTGCATATGCAGACTATTTTTTTCATCACCATTATTCTGCAACAACATCCCACAACCTTTTTTGCCAGAGCTCAAAACTTTATACTGAAGAAGGGAAATATTTCGATCCAGAAACTCCACATCGGAATTCCATCTTAACTCTGCCCAAGAAACAAACGAGTTATTGGATGGGCTAACTGACGTCCCAGGCACAAGAACAGATGCTCCGATACCTCGCTTTAGAGATTGAAAAACAGCTTGGTCAATCTCAAAGTCCACATCATCGCTCAAATCATTTTCACCAATCCAAAATTTGTTCACCTCCATATCATTACAAACCAGCCCACCAGTTGCATCGATGCATAAAACTGTGACCATTCCCAATCCAATTGTGGCACATGCAGATAAATTCTGAGGTTTAGCCTGACTTCTCTTCAGCTTCTCATTCCAATAATAGAGGGAGTTTGTAATCGCAAAAGGCATGCCGTGCTGTATTGCTATAACTGCCACAGCAAGAGCACTTGCGAGAACGCGAATCTTTCCTTGAGGTACCAACAAAAATTTCCCAAACATCTTTATCAGCCTGCTCAATCTAACGTTGCCCTTTAGTTCAGGAAGTCCATCATCTCCTCCATCATGCTTCTCGTGCAACAAGCGTATAAGTGCCACAAGAGCAATAAGTAGAGAGACAAAAAGGGAAAGATTTTCCATGAAAGTACTTGGCTTTTCTATCCTAGCTTCAAGCAACGGCTTCTCATCGGGTTCGGAGATCACCAATCTCATCAGCTTAGCTAATGTCCGATTGTAACCAACAGATGTTACAAGCATGGCACCATTCCCCTGCTTTACCCTTGAGCCATAGAAGAGGAAAGGGTTATGGTCACCATCAATTTTAGGGTTTAGTACATCATCCAGTACTAACCCATTACTTCTCACAACCAAACCATCAGCCGGAATTTGATCTCCCTCCTTCAAATGCACAATATCACCTGCTACGAGATTGGATACCGTAATGAATTGTCCCTTTCCACTTCTTACAACTTCTACTTTCAATTTGTTTTTCTCCTTACACAACTTCTCCAGCTTTCTAGCTCGGCAAAAGTTACCCACCGATGGTACAGTGACTAGCAGGGAAACTGCAGCAAGTATAGCAACCCCATCGTGCCACCCATACTTAGCCCCTTGCTTCATGATCCCAGTGGCGAACGATAAGGCAGCTGATACTAATAGGAGAAGATTGGTTAAACTGATGCTAGCCTTTGAGAAGAAGTAGAGGAAACCTTTCGCAGGAATGGCGTTGTCATCGTACCATTCTTCGGGTCCTTGAACATCACCCTTTCCGTTCTCCAAGTGTGAACCAAAGGCAGAAGCGACTTCTTGAACACCACCGAATGCCTTGAGTGAGTCGAGGTTCCTTTCTTTTACAATTTGAACAACATAGTCACAACGTTTCTGCTGTTCACTTTTTTCTTCCACCTCAGAATCAGATGGAATGTCAATGGCATGCCTGGATTGAGTAGACAAGTTTCTCCCCAATCCTTGATCAGCTGTAGGTGATGCTGGCACAGGAGCATAAGATGAGGTTGAAGCTGAACCATCTTGATTCTTGAAAGACCTTCGAGAAAAACTGTTGTAGGTTTTTAAGACGAAGTCTACTACGCCATTCTCATGACCCGAGTTGTGGGTGTTTGTGTCTTCTTGCTCCAAAGAATTTGAGTTCGTCTGGTGAGTAATAAGAGGCGAAGATGATGTCGGCGAGTGTAATAAATCTTCTTCAGGGGAATTGGTTTTATTGAGAGAGATCAAAACGGTAACAGTAATGGTTCGCCGCCAGAGCCTAGCATATTTCCGTGACAAGCAAGTATTGATATTGCTGCTGGTGTTGGTCGTGGTGATGAGCAAGCCAGGATCAAGAATGTCACCACTACCACAACCTTGATCGTTGTTAAACATGTTTTCTGAAACTAGCAAGAGACTCACAACAAGCAGTCTATGGCATGAAACTCGAATAATTTTGGAACAGAAGAAATTTTCAGTGTTGAAAAAAGGACTGCTTAGGAAGGAGACTCAATGTCTCTATATAGCGGACCTGAAATTACAGTGCAAACGACCCGAAGCTTGCTGGAAATTATGGCAAGGAAAAATTGTACTCGTTTTACAAATAAGTATATTTTTTTAATAAAATTGTATTTTTAATAAAATACGGCAGACATGAGAAATTATAGTTTTAATATTTTTTTCTTGGTTTTACTCTTCGTAGCATGTTAAGAGCTAGCGTAAGAAGAGTGTTAGCTTGGAAAAATCATTGTGTCATTGGCCACATCGAACGCCGCGTGAAGTGATCAACATAAACCAAAACTGTGGCGGGAGGAAGAGGAGGTTAGACTTGCAATTAGAGTGTTAGCTTGGAAAAATCATTGTGTCATTGGCCACATCGAACACCGCGTGAAGTGCTAAACATAAACCAAAATTTGGCGGGAGGAAGAGGAGGTTAGACTTGCAATTTTTTCCAACTCCTATCTGTCTGCTACTTAAAGGGCTGGATTCGAGCCAAGCCGAGCTCGGCTCGATTCATATATAAACGGCTCGAGTTTGATTCGAGCTCAGCTCGTTTCAGACTCGTATTCGGCTCAGCTCATTTCGGCTCGGTTTGACTCGTTTTTTCTTATCAAAACGACATCGTTTTATATAAAAAATTTAAAAAAAAATTCTATCGAAACAACTCAAACCAGCTCGAGCTCGGCTTAGCCGAGCTCATTTTGGGCTCGAACCGAGCTGAGCCAAGCTCGGATTGGATCCAGCCCTACTTTTAATGATAAATATGATAAAACCAATTAAATCCTTCGTATAGGATAGGCGCAAACAAGTTTCTTTCCGGGTTACCAATTAAATAGACAATTTTTTTGTGGGCACTTCACCATACCTACATTTTGGACTAAATGCGGTCCTAATTATTATTTCGGTACAAAATTTTTTTCCAATAAAGAAGAGTAAGAGAATTTGTTACAACCACAAGTTTTACTATTTCATTTTTTTGCAATTTATGTGTTACGCTGAAGATAACACTTACACTTGTTTTTTAAGGTTATTTTGATCATATCTACAATTTAACAATTTAAGTTGAACTATTATGTTAAAATGTTGAATAAACGAGTGAAACGATTGCTTAAAATGATTGTAACGGTACCTCCAAAGCCTATAAATCATTCATGAAATTGAGAATAATTAACCAGATGGATTACTCATTCCAACAAAAAGAAAAGAACGCACGATTAAGAGAATGATACAAAGTTTTAACAGTCTTGAATTTCCACTCATACTCAAATAAGGGGTGATTCTCAAGCTTAACCCTGTTGGAGTTCGATTGGACTCTAAACCACCCCTATTTTCACTGAACAAAACAAAATTTATGTAGTGAAATCACCATCACGTTATACACCAAAGGAGAATATATTGACAATTTGATTACAGAAGTCACCGAGATAGAAAATCATGTTAACTACAATTAAATCTTATGACGAATCTACAAGATTAATCAGTGAGCACAATGAGATTGTGTCATTCATTCATTCATTCCATTGGCAAAGGGCCCTCTCGTTCTTCGACATCAACCTTTACACTACCTAGCATTATAGCAGTCAGCATTAGCTTACCTGCGTATGGGAAATCCTTATGCTGCATCAATATTGCTTCTACAGAGGAACTCATATCCTTCAACGTTAGAACTTCCATGTTTTCCTGTCTCAACGGCAGCACCTCATCAAATCCTTCATCAATAGTTTCTACATCAGGTCCATAACACCTACTTGATGCCTGGAACAGCAATGTGTCTCCCAGTTCTTGCAATGTTTCCTCTTCACTCCACCCTTCTGCTATTGACGCTTGATAGAGTCGCACCCAATCGTCCAGATTGGCAGCATTCTTCCAACATTCCTCCAAAAGATTCTGGTGGCTCTTACGAAATGAGGAACTGGTACAGGCAAACACATCAAATGCTTGCAATGCAAGCTCGGGGTTTTCGCTTTTAAGGCACAGCTCTATTAGCTCTTCTGGACGAAAGAGTGAACCTCCACTATATTGCTTTTACTTCCAACTTAATCTCTTCCGGACATGAATATTTTAGACCAGCTACTGCCAACAAATGCAGCCCATCATCTCTTATTTCTTCGACATCTGTTTGCCTGCAAGCAAATGCGACAGGCCTAAGACCACCATCTTCCATATCTTTAATCACTTTCTGAAATTAACTTTTCCCAACACTGAATGCATGACTGTTCCCCGTACTATCATAGTAGTGTGAGCACATATCTAGTATGGTTGATGCAGCTCCGCTCCAGTGGATATGCAGACTATTTTTTTCATCACCACTATTCTGCAACAACATCCCACAACCTTTTTTGCCAGAGCTCAAAACTTTATACTGAAGAAGGGAAATATTTCGATCCAGAAACTCCACATCAGAATTCCATCTTAACTTTGCCCAAGAAACAAACGAGTTATTGGATGGGCTAACTGACGTCTCAAGCACATGAACAGATGCTCTGATTCCTCGCTTTAGAGATTGAAGAACAGCTTGGTCAACCTCAAAGTTCACATCTTTGCACAAAACCTTTTCACCAATCCAAAATTCTTTCTCCTCCATATCGTTACAAACTAGCCCACCAGTTGCATCGATGCATAAAACTGTGACCATTCCCAATCCAATCGTGGCACATGCAGATAAATTCTGAGGTTTAGCCTGACTTCTCTTCAGCTTCTCATTCCAATAATAGAGGGAGTTTGTAATCGCAAAAGGCATGCCGTGCTGTATTGCTATAACTGCCACAGCAAGAGCACTTGCGAGAACGCGAATCTTTCCTTGAGGTACCAACAAAAATTTCCCAAACATCTTTATCAGCCTGCTCAATGTAACGTTGCTCTCTAGTTCAGGAAGTCCATCATCTCCTCCATCATGCTTTTCGTGCAACAAGCGTATAAGTGCCACAAGAGCAATAAGTAGAGAGACAATAAGGGAAAGATTTTCCATAAAAGTAATTGGCTTTTCTATCCGAGCTTCAAGCAGCGGCTTCTCATCGAGTTCGGGGATCACCAATCTCATCAGCTTATCTAATGTCCTATTGCAACCAACAGATGTTACAACATGGCACCATTCCCCTGCTTTACCCTTGAGCCATAGAAGAGGAAAGGATTATGGTCACCATCAATTTTAGCGTTTAGTACATCATCCAGTACTAACCCATTACTTCTCACAACCAAACCATCAGCTGGAATTTGATCCCCCTCCTTCAAATGCACAATATCACCTGCTACGAGATTGGATACCGTAATTGATTTTGTCTCTCCACTTCTTACAACTTCTACTTTCAATTTGTTTTTCTCCTTAAACAACTTTTCCAGCTTTCTAGCTTGGCGAAAGTTAGCCACCGATGGTACAGTGACTAGCAGGGAAACTGCAGCAAGTATAGCAACCCCATCATGTTACATTTATTTCATAGAACAGAATAAAATAAATCATTCAATTATAATCTCAAGATCTACACATAAATTATAAAATATTAAATTAAACTTTAGGATTTTAGAAATATCTGGATCTCCATGTAATTTGAAACTGAAAAATCTATTGAAATCATCTGAAATTATCTGTTGAGATCACCTCTCTATGTGACTTGATTTTCTACTTCAAAAACCTCTCTGAATTACAACTTTGAATGGGTATGTTATACTGTATTAGGTTTTGGAACAGGGACCTAACCAATTTATAGTAGGTTAATTGACCCTCCATCGAGGTCCAATAAACCTTAAGGCCCACACTTGTGCTGTCCACCCAGATCATAACCTTAAGTGTATTGGGCTTATCTTTATTGATTACTTAAACTCATCTATAAACTGTCATTGGATTATTCAATTATCCGGTTTTATTAAATCAAAAAATCATAATTAATATTAGCTCATATCAGAAAATTTCTAACATTCTCCTACTTGGGTAACATTAATTGTTTTTAATTTTATTTTAAGAAAAGGAAAACAATTTTGACTTTCAGGTAATTAATATTTTTAACTTCAAGTGACCACTATTTTAAAAAAACAAAATAGTCCAAAGATAAATTACACTTTAATAAACAATCCAGCTAATATGACCATCAATAACGAACCAAGACATCACTTATGTTCTTTATCAACATAAGATTATTTTTTATCACAATTACTAATAATCAAATCAACACGGATCAAATCTGAGAGTGTGGCAGAAATAACACCTAACAATGTGATCACAAACATGTGTTATATCTCTGTCGGTCATCTTTATGATTTCTCTTTATCCTTATGTTTCAAAAGAAACAAAAGAAATCTCTTTACTTCCAACGAAGTTTATATGTTTCAACCTTGTTTGAGACTCGTGAAACATATACATACAACTGTCATACTCAAGAGAAACTTTATCTTGAGATATGTTGTACTTCAATCGTATATATATGCATACATTCATAGACAAATAAATATGTCAATATGATCATGATCAATAAATAAATAATAAGTAACAAAACATATCAATAAAAAACAATGATAATAAAAACTCCCACTAACCCTACATGTCAAAAGACCTTAAACACCCTTATATTTTCAACATAACTTCATGGGTTATAGGTCTTATTCCTTTGGTTGGGGGTTTAACCTTTATCAACTTTGTATTATATTTTAGCCTAATGTGTCTTTTATTTATGAGGTTCTTGATTGTAATATATTTTATTTTGTATGTCTTAATCTATCAATGGTCTTTTACCTAATTGTACTGCTAAAGAGTTGACACTAAGTAGTTTATTCAAGTAATCATTCAACCACACGCTCAACAAGCCACTCTATGGTAAACTACAAATTGAATGTTTATGGTTGAGGCTACTCACACGACTACTTAGTACTTTTCCAAATATAGGCCATTGAGCGAGTATAAGAATATATCCTAAAATAAACTTTAGATTATCTTTATAACCACCAAAATTTGATCTTTTGCAAGCATCTCATTACCTTTTAAACCACAACCAAATAATTAATCTTAGATTTGAGAGGTGTAAATTGAGAATCATAAATGCAAAATTTACTTGTGCATTCATCAAGCTTCAAATATTGAATCATACCAAAAAATAAATTTGCTCCCACTAATCTTCATATTCTTATATTGGTCCAATTGATTCTCTATAAGACCATGAGAAATGTATTTTATTAAAACACCATTGTTAAGAAGTTTATCTCTACCCATATTAAAGGTTTTATCCCTTATACTTTTGACAAACCTGGTTGTACAATACAATCTATTTTACTAAGGTTTTCATTTAGAAAGACAACTTTGACATTCACCTTTTATAACTCTAATCCAAATGAGCTTTCAATATCATAGGGTTTTTTTTGCTAAGATACGTATAATAATTCTTCATTATGGCAAATTATCCTTTTATAATAGACAATCCTATCAGAATTTCTTTACCTTCATCAACTGTATTTGACTTATTTATTATAAGATTAACTATCAATTATTTAAGGAAATGTCATTGAAGGTGATCTCAGATTTCATAGGTCTTTGTAAACCTCATTGACTCCCACTATTATTTTAGCCATAACACCTTCATACCTTCAGAAATTTTAGAAATCTCACTTAAAATAGAAAAGTATCACTTTTAGAAATCTCAAAGCCCAAGAACTTTTCTATATTGGAGTTAATCACTTTAGTATCTTGATTTGGGTGATAAATATCTTATTTTTTAAAATATCCCAACTGAATGATGGCATAGTAATTAGTTTTAATCTCTTCTCAATAAAATCATAAAGGCTACTTTAGGCCAACCATCCCTAACTTAGCCAACATTTTAGACTAGGTTTTCTTCAGCCTAAAGGATTCAAAGAAAATTTTCCGCATATATTTACCAGAAATTCTTTTAAAACATACTATGTTTCTTGTCTACTTTACCAGAAGGATACTCAATCACTATTGATTCTCATAATGGGTTTAAAACTACAATTGAGTTTTATAACTATGTCATTTTGGAGTCCCAGAACTTAGAGATTTGGTAAAATTTTCTTTATGCCCATGTTGCTAACCTTAATATCCACATAGTTTTCAACTTAAAGGTGGGCTCCCACTTACTTGACTTTTATCTATTGACCAACTTTACATCCAACACCTTAACCTTATTTGGGGAATTAAAACTAGTACCATTTATTATTGCTCATTCCTTTACAATTGAGTATCAATTGAACAATCAAGTCTACCATTAAGGCTCCTTCACTTTATGTTTTCCTTATTCGAGAACATTTATGAATCAGATTAATAGAATTTCATATCTGATTCTAAACCACACCTAATCTTAATTTGATTGAAGTCAAAAGTGAGTCTTATGGGGCCTTTTGAAAACTAACACATACTCATCAATCTTTGACTCATTTAGGAACATCATACATTTTCAGAGTCTTACTAATTAAAGAGTATCTCTAATATTGTGAGATATTTTAGTATTCCTCAAGATAAACCTCTAACGAGGTAATCAATAAGAGATTCCTTATGATAAGCAACTTTTACTTGATGGATTTCTCTCACTCAATACAGAAATCCTTTTATTCAATCGGGTTTTCTTCTTAAGCTTAGATGGTTCATCAACTCATCAGGCCAAAGACATATCCTTAATTAGCAATGCAAAATCAATTTTTACCTCTAACTCTTTAAAGTTAGAGTCAATCAGGACCTCAATTGTGACATTATTATTATTGTTCACAATAATGAAATCTATTAGTGATAGGATGCAATACGAAATATCATTGGCAACAAATAGCTTGAAAACCTCATAAGCTATTTTCTACGAAGGTTCCAAGCGCATCATCATATAACCGCCTTTGGGTAGAGAATACGACATGCAATTAGGACCTTCGAGTATAAGGTTACAACTAAGAAGAACAAATAACTTTTGGAAATCTATCACCTTTGGGCAAACAAATCTCCTAGGTTATTGCTCTTTTTCACATCAAAAGGTAAATATATATCAATTGAAAATCGCAACCACCTTTAGGTGAATTGAAATTTTTATGACCAATGTAATTCCACAAACACCTTATGCAATTATCAATTTTAACACACAATAACCACCTTTGGGCAGGAAATTGTATGTGTCAATTGAAGAATGTCTCTTTCACCGAATATAGAAATTTTGCAAGCTTCAATGAATGCATCGTTTTGTCGATTAAATATTCTGACAACTTACAATAACTTCTACTGAGAATAAATTATACTGCTAAAATTAAGATTTCATTAGATATAACACTGAGTTATCTCTAACAATCCTAATTAAGTATTGCAACAAATTCGTATTGGGCAATAATTAAAATAGTTTTAAAACTGTATAAGCGACACCTTATAGGGATTTTTGGTGCATTATCATTAAATCACCTTTGGGTGAAAAATGACATGTTATTAGGATCCTAAATACAAGGTTAAAATCATATGAGGACTTTCAGACCATGTGTTTTTTGAAAGAAATATCACATTTGGGCAGATAAAACTTTCTAGACCATTGTTCCTCCTCTGTTTAATAGAAAAACACATGTCAATTGAACAAACCCAAATACCTTTGGGTGCATTGAGTTCTTCATGACCAATACATTTCCAAAATTAATCTTATTGTTTAAAAACCAAAGAATGTATCATTATCGAACGAAAAATTTTGTGAGTTTCAATTTTATTAAGGATAAAATCATAATATACTAAAAAATTTTAAAAATTAAAATTTTATTATATTGTTTTCTCCAAATTTAAATATCTCACAATTTCTTCCATCTAAAGTTTGAAAAATGAACATTCTCTCTTAGGTTTTTGAAATTGTCCTAGAGAAAGCGAACAACATTTGCTCTTCTTCTCATCTTATCTCTCCTTACTGATAAAACCATTCTCTCTGATGAAGACGAAATCGTCTTTGTCAGAGTGTCTTTATCTGATCTTTGTCGACAAAAAGGGTAGGAGGGAATGATGGTTGACTAAAGGAGAAAAAGGAGAGAAGGTCAATTGACGACCAAGAAGGATGAGTCATCGGAGATAAGGAGAAAAAACTTTAGGGGGTATTTGCTACTTTTCAAACTTTGGAATAGATAAATTATTAGATTTTCAAACTAAGAGAAGGAAATGTGATAAAACTTTAATTTTTTTAGTAATGGCAACTTTACTTTTAACTTTAATTGAAAATTTTAATAGAAATTAGTTCAGATAGGTATTTAGATTTTTTTAAGTTGAAGGGTGAAACTTGCAATTTCACTATACCTTGGGCGGGAACAAGTACTTTGGCCTTATGAATTATACGGCGGATGTGGACCTGAATATGCAGTGTAAAGCGCCGGAAGGCGGACATGGATCTGAAATTACAGTGAAAAGCCCAAAGTTTGCTCGGAACGATAGATGAAAAATTTTAAGCATACCCATTTTAAGATTATAAAATATGCTATTAAATATTATTTTATTTTTAATTAATACATATTTATGTATTAATTTAATTTATTCTTTCTAAAGTGTGTTAGTAAAATTTGATATACAGGAGAAATTATGGTTTTAATTCTTTTTCTTGGTTTTACTCTTCCTAACAAATTAAGAGCTAGCGAAAGTACAGTGTTAGCTAATAAGCTTGGAAAAATCATTGATCAATGGCCGCGTGGAACGCCGCGTGAATTGATAAAATGTAAGCCAAAATGTGGCAGTTGAGGGCCAGGGAGAGCAGGTTGGACTCGCTGAAATTTTCCAACTCTTACCAACTTTAATGATAAATATGATAAAACCGACTAGATCCTTCGTACTGGCGTAAACAATTTTCTTTCCAGATTACCAATTAAATTGATAATTTTTTGTAGGTACTTCTACAAAAATAATCCTGAGACTAGACTTTTGCGACCAAATAGAGCTGGATAAATGGGGATTCAGCTTGAGCCCAGGGGTCAGGGTCAGGCACAAAACTAGCCCTTGGCAGGCCGGGGTTAGAATCGAGCCTTTAGCCCCCTATATTATTTTTATATTTTATTTTAAATTTAAACATCTTATAATTATATTCTCTTTATAAATTTAATTTTATTAGTTATTTAATTTAATTTTGTGATTGTAACTTGACGTTTAAAATTAATAAATAAAATAGTTATAATATACAAATTAAATAGTATTATCATTCACTGGTTGTTGGTGCATTGTCTTCCAAACTCGGGTTTTTGAAAAAGTGGACTAATTTAAGATATTCATGCCAGCATTGTGGTCTTCTATGGCCGTGCATCTGATTGTGTATACACGTTATCAAACATTTTCTAAACTTCTAGATACAACCACACAATTGTAGAAATTAAATGGATAAAATATTATATATCATTTGGGTTATAATAGAAAATCGACTTGCGTTTTAGTTTTACCTTTGAAGTACGCCCATTTTTTGTTTCTCTTTCTTGGTAATATAGGACATGTCCATTTCAAAATATTGTTGTAGCTCAGATGGTTTGTGGCCGTACATGTTGTTATTACATCCAACATCACTATGAATGTCTTAATGTTTCATCTCTTTTGATTAACACTTTCATCAATCCCTGTTTGGTTTTATGTGATGGTTGTCACCCCACTGTACCTATTAACATATAAGAAAAAAATAGATTATGTCAAAGTTTCTTAAATAAGAACTATAGTTGTACCTTAAATAATTGAAGATATACTGTAAATAAACACCATTCCAAATGCCTGAAATATAGTTGCCAAGTATGGTCTAGTTAAAATCGCACTTGAATGGTGTGATTTGGCCAATTTTAGTTTGGATTACAGAGTCTCAATGTAATCGAAGACAAATTTACATTTGAGATTATATGATTTAAGTCAAATAAGATTATTTGATGTAATATGAAAAAATTGCATTGGAATAAGTGTAACTTGATCGGATTTTATCATCTCAAATTTGATTTTGGCCAAACCACGCCATTGCATGTGATATGGCCATAATCGCACATACCACTTCTACCAACTCTTAACTGCGTTTCCAAAGGATCAATTGAGAATATTATAAAGGGAGCATCAGGAGTGTTGCCATGGTGAGAATTGATGAGGAAAGAAATTAAATTAAGAAACAAAATAACCAAATTGTTTTGTAATGTCACAAGGAAAAGGAGGCCTCCACACACAGACACACCGCGTAAGGTGATAAGTTCAAGTTTTATTTTGTTGAAGACCAGGAATTTTCCATCTAAGTCAAGTCTACGTGATTGATAATCTACAAGTCATTGATATATTCAGTTTTAAACTTCCAAGTTCAACTTGGTCCTTCTTTTATTATCATGTGAAGCCATGCCCCTGCCACAACCTAAATTCCTTTTCAACAAATTTGACTTTGAAGGTTGCTCGACCCCAGTTGATAACATGGGTGTTAAATTAAAGGTCTTCAATATTCAACTCATTGGCAATGGTCTTATTTTTTAGTAATATTTACATGCATAATCTCCCTTTCGGAACTGACCCAATCACACAAAGACTACACAACTGGCTCACTACACAAGATTACACTGTTAAATTTACAATACTGTCTGCACAATTCTAACCAGCAATGCCTGACAAGAAGTTCGGATAACATCTGGGTTCTAATGATATGTTAAAGACAAAATGAGGAACATTGGAATGGGGATGATCAACCACAATAAGTTTTGCCAATACTGCCTACTGGGAAACCCTGACCTCGAGCACCAGTTTAAACAATGTAATATGCTGTTTACAGCACAATGAAGGGCCCATGATAGTGCTGCTAAAATGAAACAGACACCCCATTCCACACCATTCAACTTCTCACAGCCGGCTAGACTTGTCATAAATTCAACCACCACCACTTGCAAAACAAGCACAGTCCCAAAGGCAAAAGCCACCAAAAATTTATAGTTTCTTAGGACAACTGCATGCACCTCCTTCTTTACTAGGCCCATGACATTCAACTGGTTGAAGACCTGGCATAGAGTGAAAGTATTGAAGGTCATGGGTTTCAGAGTACCCTTGTTCAGGCTGGGTATATCTTGCCCCATAAATTGAAAGATCAGCAGAACAAAAGCCTGGCATAGAACTTGAATTACTATGTTCTTCCACACTACTTTGGTAAGCAGTGACTGGGTCCTCTGACCTGGCGGATTGGTGAGTAGTTCCTGGGACTGTAACTCCATCACCATCATTAGAATACCTAGAAGGCATACTGCACCATTCAGCCAAATCAACTCAAGTGTTGATATTGGAGAATCTCCTGTCTTCATTGTCGTGACCGAGGTTATCAGTAAGCCAGAAATGCTGACAGTCATCTGAAGTTGAGTGAACTTTTGAATGTTGTGGTAAGCACATCTACCTAGCTTTACAGCCGGATGTATTGAACTTATACCTTTTATTACAATATCAGCACTCTCTGTGGCTAATGTAGTGCCTTTAGTATCATCACTGATCCCTACATCGGCTTGTTTTAAAGCTGGTGTGTCATTGCTTGATGTCCCTCCCAAGAATGCAACCACATGACGTTTTTGTTGCATAGACTGAACCACACGAAGTTTGTCCTCAGGAAGGCAATTTCCAATCACAGTTGTTCGATCATTTATTTTTTCAGCCCTTTGAGAGGGATCCAGATCTCTAATCTGTTCACTGTCAAGTGCCACATCATTTGCCTCAGGCCTAAAGATTCCAAGTTCACAACCTATGGCTCTTACTGCTGAGAGTTCCTCCTCTGACAATAATATAATCCTTACACCAGCCATTCTAAGAGCTCTTACTTCCAACATAATCTGTTCCGGACATGAATATTTCAGACCAGCTAATGCCAACAAATGCAGCTCATCATCTCTTATTTCTTTGACATCCGTTTGCCTACAAGCAAATGCAATAGGCCTAAGACCCCCATCTTCCATATCTTTAATCACTTCCAGAAATTTACTTTTCCCAACACTGATTGCATGACTGTTCCCCTTACTATCATAGTAGTGTGAGCACATATCCAGTATGGTTGATGCAGCTCCGCTCCAGTGCATATGCAGATTATTTTTTTCATCACCGTTATTCTGCAACAACATCCCACAACCTTTTTTGCCAGAGCTCAGGACTTTATATTGAAGAAGGGAAATATTTCGATCCAGAAACTCCACATCAGAATTCCTTCTTAAATTTGCCCAAGAAACAAACGAGTTATTGGTTGGGCTAACTGAAGTTTCAGGCACAAGAACAGATGCACTGATTCCTAGCTTTAGAGATTGAAAAACAGCTTGGTCAATCTCAGAGTCCACATCATTGCTCAAATCATCTTCACCAATCCAAAATTTGTTCACCTCCATATCATTACAAACTAGCCCACCAGTTGCATCGACGCATATGACTGTGGCCATTCCCATTGTGGCACATGCAGAAAAATTCTGAGGTTTCGCCTGATTTCTCACCAGCATTTCATTCCAATAATAGAGGGAGATTGTAATCGCAAAAGGCATGCCGTGCTGTATTGCCAGAACTGCCACAGCAAGAGCACTTGCGAGAATGCTAATCCTTCCTTGAGGTACCAACAAAATTTTCACAAACATCTTCATCAGCCCGCCCACTTTAGTATTGCCCTTTAGTGGAAGTCCATCATCTCCTCCATCATGTTTCTGGCGTAACAAGAATATAAGCGCCGCAAGAGCAACAAATAAAGAGACAATAAGGGAAAGATGTTCCATAAAAGTACTTTGTTTTTCTATCCAAGCTTCAAGCAACGGCATCTCATCAGGTTCGGGGATCACCAAGCTCATCAGCTTATTTAATGTCCTATTGTAACCAACAGATGTTACAAGCATGGCACCATTCCCCTGCATTACCCTTGAGCCATAGAAGAGGAAAGGGCTATGGTCACCATCAATTTTAGGGTTTAGCACATCATCCAATACTAACCCATTACTTATCACAACCAAACCATCAGCCGGAATTTGATCCCCCTCCTTCAAATGCACAATATCACCTGCTACGAGATTGGATACCGTAATGGATTGTCTCTTTCCACTTCTTACAACGTCTACTTCTAATTTGTTCTTCCCCTTACACAACTTCTCCAGCTTTCTAGCTTGGTAAAAGTTAGACACCGATGGTACAGTGACTAGCAGGAAAACTGCGGCAAGTATAGCAACCCCATCGTGCCACCCATACTTAGCTCCTTGCTTCATGATCCCAGTGGCGAACGATAAGGCAGCTGATACTAATAGAAGAAGAATGGTTAAACGGAGGCCGGCCTCTAATAAGAAGTAGAGGAAACCTTTTGCAGGAATGGCGTTGTTAGTGTCCCATAATTCCGGTTCTGGAACATCATTCTTTCCGTTCTCCAAGTCTGAACCAAAGACAGAAGCGACTTCTTGAACGCCACCGAATGCATTGAGTGAGTTGAGGTTCCTTTCTTTTACAATTTGAACAACACAGTGAACAAGTTTCTGCTGTTCACTTATTTCTTCCACCTCAGAATCAGATGGAATGTCAATGGCATGCCTGGATTGAATAGACAAGTTTCTCCCCAATCCTTGATCAGCTGTAGGTGTTGCTGGCACAGGAGCACAAGATGAGGTTGAAGCTGAACCACGCTGATTCTTGAAAGACCTTCGAGAAAAACTGTTGCAGGCTTCTATGACCAAGCCTACTACGCCATTCTTATGACCCAAGTTGTGGGTGTTTGGGCCTTCTTGCTGAAAAGAATTTGAGTTCGTCTGATGAGTAATAAGAGGCGAAGAAGATGTCGGCGAGTGTGATAAATCTTGCTCAAGGGAATTGGTTTTATTGAGAGAGGTCAAAACGGTAACAGTAATGGTTCGCCGCCAGAGACTACCATAATTCCGAGACGAGGAAGTACTGATATTGCCGCTGGTGTTGGTTGTAGTCATGAGCAAGCCAGCACCAAGAATGTCGCCATCACTACCACAACCTTGATCGCTGCTAAACATGTTTTCTGAAACTAGCAAGAGACTCACAATTAGAGGCCTATGGCATGAAACTTCAATGATTTTGGAAAATTGTTTGGCAATGAATTGGCTCTGTCACTCCGGACAATTTTCGCTGTTGAAAAAAGCACCGCTGAGAAAGGAGACTCAACCTCTCTATACAGCGGACGCGGACCTGAAATTACAGTGTAAAGCGCCCGAAGCTTGCTGGAAATTATAGCAATGGAAAATCCATTTTAAGTTTATGAATGATGTGATTTGAGGTATGCGGCATACCCGTTTTAAGATTATGAATTATGATTTGGCCAAAAGTCTTGTTCCCCCCTTAGGATACAGTCAAATCTCAAAGTTTTATCCTTTCAACTTTTTAAAACTCATACACTCACCCATTAATCAATCTTTATTAAAAAATTTATATAAGATTAGAGTAAAATCATCATTTACTAAAAAAATTAAAGTTTTATTACATTATCTTTTCTCAGTTTAAAAATCTCATAATTTTTTTTATCTAAAATTTGAAAAATGAACATTCGTTCGTATGGTTTTGAAATCGTCTCAAAGACGGCGAACAATGTTTGCTCTCCTTCTCTGCTTATCTCTCCCTGCCGATCAAACTCTTCTCTTCGACGAAGACAAAATCGCCTTTGTCTGAGATAAAAATGTTTCATCTTCATCTGATCTCTATTGACAAAAAGGGTAGGAGGGAAAGACAGCCGAACAAAGGAGAAGAAGAAGAGAAGGTCGGTCAATAGCCGGAAATGACGAGTCACCAAAGAGAAAGAGAAAAAATTTTAAGGAAGATTTGTTACTTTTCAAACTTTAGATGAAGTAAATTATCATATTTTCAAACAAAGAAGGGCAAATATAATAAAACTTTAGTTTTTTAAATTTTTTTAATAAATAATAATTTTATCCTGAACTTTAATTAAAAATTTTAATAAAAATTGACTCATAAATTAGTGTTTAAATTTTTTAAAATTGAAGGGTGGAACTGGGGATTTTACTATACCTTGGGCTGGAACGTTGTTTTGGCCTTACGATTATATGGCGGATGCGGACTTGAATTTACAGTGTATAGCGCCCGAAGGCGGATGCGGACCTGAAATTACAATGTGAAGCGCCCGAAGGTTGCTGGAAATTATAGATGAAAAATTTTAAGCATACCCATTTTAAGATTATAAAATATGTTATTAAATATTATTTTATTTTTAATATATACATATTTATGAATTAATTTAATTTAATTTAATTTATTCTTTCTAAAGTGTGTTAATAAAATACGATATACTCTTCGTAACAAATTGAGAGCTAGCGAAAGAACAACGTTGGGTGAGCTTGGAAAAATCACTGGTCAATGGCCGCGTAAAGTGATAAACATAAACCAATATGTGGCGGGTGAGGGTAAGGGAGAGCAGGTTGGACTCGCAGATTTTGTCTAACTCTTTTCTACTTTGCTGATAATTATGATAAAACCGACTAAATCCTTCGCACTGGCGTAAACAAGTTTCTTTCCGCGTTACCAAATTATATTGACTAAACTTTAATGACCAAATAGAGCTGGGCAAATGGGGATTCAGCTTGAGCCCATTGTAATTGTAATTTGACGTTTAAAAATAATAAATAAATAGTTATAATATACAAATTAAACAATATCCAAACTTGGGGTCTTTGAAAAAGTTGAGTAATTTAAGATATTCAAGCCTGTGCTATAGTCTTGTAACGCCATACATCTAATTGTGCAAACACATCATCACTTTAATCGCTCCGTTAGATAAAAAAACAATTTCTAACTTCAACGACACAACCACTAATTGGGAATTGTAAATTTAATACAATCATAAAAATTGATATGGATAAAATACCATATATCATTTAGGTTATAATAAGAAATTGGCTTATATTTTGGTCTCACCATTAAAGCACACTCATTTATTGTTTCTCCTTCTTGGTCATATAGGACATGTGCATTTTAAAATATTGTTTTTTGTGGTCACACAGGTTGTTGTTGTTGTTGTTGCTATTGCATCTAATACCATTACTTAATTCTATAAACGTCTAAATATTTCATCTCCCTTGGTTAATACTTTTATCAATTTTTGTTTGATTTTATGTGACTGTTGTCACTCCACTATACCTATCAAGATAAAAGAAAAAAATTATGTGAAAGTTTTTTAAATAAGAATTATACTTATAACTTAAATAATACTCTATCTAGATTATAACTTTAAAATATGTATAATCTGAACCTAGAATCTAAAACACAACATGACCCATACAAGAAAAGAAGATGTAACCAATATAATAAATAAATTTTATATGATCAGTAGAATCATAAAAAACTCTAAGAAATACAAAATTAAAAAAAAATGTTAGATCCCCACTTAGATCGGCAAATAATAGAGTCCAATGAGACACTCTTTTGATTGACTAAATTCAAAATTTGGTATGCATTTGAAAGAGTTGTTTTTTTCTAGCATCGAGTAGTATGTTACAACAAAACTTCAATGGTTTGATGGGTAAATCCTCATTTTTACCATGCACAACATGCTTCTTCTATCTTCTATTGCTACTAGCAATGGATCTGATAATTGATGATGTGACAAACACATCTTTAATGGAAAATGTTGCCTTCAGAATATAGATCCAATTCATTTTCAATATAAATGATTGTAGCTTCGTTAACAAATACATTATTAAGCATTACTGCAACAATTCTCTTAGCTATTACATAATAATTAAATTTTTCAATAATTGTTAAATAAATAGTTTCAACATCATGTATAAAATATAACAATTTTTGTAGTAAACACCAATTACTATCCAAATAAAATATTGTAACACTTAAAACATCCATTTCAGATCTAATTGACAAAATATTAGAAGTGAGTGTAATAGATATATTTATAATTTTTTTAAGAGCAATGCTATATTGACACATTTTTAAATACACAATTAAATAAATGGATAATGTGTTATTATATGATTGACTATTACTTTATCTTTAATTCAGAATCTCTCGGTTACATGATGATATATCATTTGTATATCTAATTATATGTTCAAAAATATAGTTTTATTGAAATTTTTTTTTTTTTTTTAAGTTTCAAATTTAATTTAATATAAAATTTCAAAATACCGATTCTAATTATATTCCTAGTAAAAAATCTACATTGTGGACTAAAAGCGGGCCTAATTACTTTGATACAAAATTTTTGTCTGATAAAGAAATGAGAGAATTTATAAGGACTATAAATTTTGTTGCTTCATCTTGTAATGTTGCCCTAAGGATAACACCTACATGTGTATTTAAGGATATTTTGATCATCTCCTACAATTTAAGTTGAATTATCATGTTAAGTGTTGCATAAGGGGTGAAATGGTCATTCACAAGAGCGTAACGCCTCTCCAAAGCCTATAAATCATTTTCAGAGTTAAGCGATCCTTCATGAAGTTGGGAATAATTAACCAATTGAATTGCTCATTCCGAAAGGAAGAAAGCACATTCCGTTGTGGCGATTATTGAGAAACGTGGTTATGAAAGACAGGAATACACAATTGTAAGGAAGATAACTGCTTTAAATATCCGTTCATATAAAGGGTTGTTGTTGAGCTTAACCCTGTTGGAGTTTGGCTGGATTCAAATCCATACACACATTTTTTTAACAAGCAAAACAAAATTTATGTAGTGAAATTACCATCATGTTCGGAAGGTCAATACACCAAGGTAGAAAATATTGACAAGTGATTACAGAAGTCACCGAGATAGAAAATCATGTTAAGTACAATTTAATCTTATCATGAACCAACAAGATTAATCAGTGAGCACAATGAGATTATGTCATTCCATTGGTGAAGAGCCCTCTCAATCTTCGACATCAACCTTTACACTACCTAGCATTATAGCAGTCAGCATTAGCTTACCTGCGTATGGGAAATCCTTATGCTGCATCAATATTGCTTCTACAGAAGAACTCATATCCTTCAATGTTAGAACTTCCATGTTTTCCTGTCTCAATGGCAACACTTCGTCAAATCCTTCATCGATAGTTTCTGCATCAGGTCCATAACACCTACTTGATGCCTGGAACAGCAGTGTGTCCCTCAGTTGTTGCAATGTTTCCCCTTCACTCCATCCTTCTGCTATTGACGCTTGATAGAGTTGCACCCAATCGTCCAGATTGGCAGCATTCTTCCAACATTCCTCCAAAAGGTTCCGGTGGCTCTTACGAAATGAGGAACTGGTACAGGCAAACACATCAAATGCTTGCAATGCAAGCTCGGGGTTTTCACTTTTAAGGCACAGCTCTATTAGCTCTTCTGGACGAAAGAGTGAACCTCCAATATATTGCTTCACTTCATCAGCGGGAAGAATTTCTATGATTTTTTCCTACAAAAATCCAAGAAGTTGCAATTGACAATCAATAGACTAAAGCTACTTAAATAAATATTGGTCAAACTTTAAAATGTATTATAGTGGTGTCTCCTTGATGCTATGAACAGCTTCAGACAACAGCAACTTGGAACTTGAAGGCCAAGTTAATTCTACAGCAACATGCTTATTTATTAATAAAAGAGTAATACTATATGCACACATTTTTTTAATACATAATTAGATACGCAGAAGATGTATTATTATGTAATTATGTGTTATTTTATCCTTTTTTAATTAAAAATCATTTAATTACATGATGACACATTATCTATGTATCCAATTATATACTAAAAAATGTATGCACATAATTTTATTGTTAATAATAACATAAAACAATAAGAGACAAAAAAAAGGACCTTCCTACTAGAGAAAGAAAATCAAATTTGGATTTGCTGCCATGAAAATACAACATACCTGCAGTTTCAAAATTTTTGAATCAGCTTCAATGCGTTTTACTTTTGTCACAGAATCATCATCTTTACCTGCTGGCATAAACTCAAAAGAAAAGTGTTAGCAAGAGAAACACATAAATTGTATCAAATACAAAGGCTGAAGAATAGAAAGCCATCTTACGAATGAAAAAAACACAGATGGGATGATAAAGAGTAAATATATTGGATCATCCACCCTTTAACGAAATCTCCCACCTAGAAGTAAATTGTATCCATGAAGATATGTTTTTAACAATCTGGGATTATTGCATGAGATTTAGTTATTTCCTAAGGTTTTACTAACGAAGTATTGTACAACTATGCTTGATTTATATATGGTTACTATTGAATTGCAGAACCTGGTGCCAACTTAGTTTTAGGGTTTCATTGAAACAATACATATAGCTCCTATACTAGGTGGTTAACAGCAGAATTTATTCAAAATAAGTTTAGATGAGGGCTATATAAGGCCATGTGAGTAGTCATACCTGCCATGGCAGCTATCTTCGAAAGATTCAAAAAACGCCTTCTGTCTGACAATGTTGGCTCAAAAGCAAAACAGTCAGTGTCTTCATCATCTTCAGTTGCTGAAACAGAGTCCTCATTGTCAGAAAGAGCTAACACGTGAAGAGTTTCAGATGCAGCAGAAAATTGATGAAGAAACACTTCATGAACCCACAGGAGATCCCGATGATACTTAACAAAAACAGATAGCTCTTCTGGGAACTCTTCTCCAAGCCGCAGAAGCTTGGAGAGTTGCCTCTTCTCATACAGTTGCTTAAACACAAATTGACAGAAACCTCCAGTAGGTCCCATGCTTTCATGCTGTGTAATCAATCATTTATAATTATCTTAGAACAACAGAAGCATAAAAAATATGAGTCAGTACCAAAGTCAAAACCATTTCAACAGCTTCTAAAGAGTATCCAGAAGAAAGTAAAATTACAATTAAAAAAATAAACAAAGCCTGCAAATAAGATAATATGAGAACTTTTTAGAAAGGAACTTATTTGATCAACTCCAGTAAGAATGCAGGGGAAAATCTTCAACAAGAAGATGATCCCTTGAAATAGGAGAAAGCTTCTTGGAGTCCAAAACAGATGATTTTGCTTTGGAAGTTAAAGAAACACTATCTTACTGTTTTAGGAGATTCAAACCTAGATCTAATAAGTTGTAAGGGGCTACCCGTTCTTTGGTTCAAACATATTTTCTCTTCTCTAACAACACAGACATGCATGCATATTGACTGAAAAAATGAGAACAGCAAAAGGAAAGTAAAGAAAATCAGACATAGCTGGATATACAAAATCAATTAATAACCCACATAGATTACAAACTCCAGTAACCATTAACTAGGCACCAAGTTTATCTACATGTTCTTAATTAATTGTACTAAAGGCAGAAAAATGTTGAAAATTAAATCATGTTGCGATATTTGTTTCTGCAGATGAGAAAATTTAGCATTTAGCTGTACATTATAGCACAGAAACATATATTAATTCCCTTCTCTATTATTTACTACTGAATTTCAGCTAAACATTCAGTAAAAATGAACCACCAACAAAACAAAATCATGTGTTAAAAGCAACAAAAAATTTTTATAAAACAACTGTTATAAAAATCTTTAAAGATTTTTTCAAATTAAAAAACAGAAGGCATTGATTAAGAAAAAACAAAAGGTTTGGTTCAACCAAAACCTATTTAAGAGAGCTTTAAGAAAATCAACCAGAAATTTCAAATCATTGCATGATCGTTATTAACAAAATATCAATAATGACACGTGTAACAGCACTAGCCACATATGGCATCAAAAGCAAAGTAGAACGATCATAGAATTTAGAAGTAGTGGAATGAATTACAAAATAAGAAATGCATAACAAAGTAAACAACCGTATCAATACCATAAGACTTCTAAGCAGTTCTGAATCATTAATGTCACAACATATTTTCCACATGGTTTTGTAACCTTCATGCCGTTTTGCAATGGGCAGCAAACTTGAGGAAAGCTTTTTGAGTATTTCTACATTTTTTTCTTCTGCAGATTCATCCATGACCTGCTAAAAAAAAATAAATAAAATTAAGAATACATGTAAATCCACTAGTAACACAATCTGAAAGTTTGCACAGAAAAAGTTTTGACCTGATTGTCAGCTGCACCAGAACCTCTGACTTGTTGATAGAGGGACTCCAGAAGGGCATCCCGTCTGTTCCAATATTCATTTGAAAGACCTTTGTGCTCTTCTCCTCGCTCAAATCTTGCTGTGAGTGCACCAGTATAAGCTTCAAGCAAAACTTCAGCCAGTTCTTCTAGATGAGCATACACATCTAATTTTGCAGACATATCAAGTCTAGGTTTTTCATTTGACAGCTGAAGCATGAAAGAAGCAATGGTCCACATCCCATTACGTGCAATAGGTTGAGAATACCAAGGTGTTAAGCCCTCAGGTGGTGGATACCACATATGATGCTCATTTCTATATTGTAGGGCAGTGCGAACAACTGTGACACATGCATTTGAGAGCTCACATGCTCTCTGGATCTGAATTCCATCTGGCTGGTCTACACTAATTACATACTGTAGCTGTCTGTCCAGGCAATAAAACACTTCCTCAAGATCAGAAACCTTACTGTAAAAAACTTCAGCATTATCTCTATCCATCAGAAGAACAGTATTACGGCGAGCTCTCTCACCAACTAATTGAATAAGATCCCACAGAGCACCTGAGGTATGAATCTCTGAATGAGAATGTGGGGAACCAACCCCAGTTGAACGGCTCTGACTAATCATGTTTTGAAGTTCCCTTAGCTGAATCATTCCTGACAGTTTTTCACCATGTTCCAAAATTGTTTGCAAAGAAAGTCCTGCCAGCAGAAAGAAATAAGTTGAGCTTAACAATGCCTTTTCCAATTATTTATTTTGACAGTGAGAGTCAAGATTTCAGCAACCCCAGTATGGATAAATGTTTAACTCCATTGTAAGAGAGCCTTAATACTCTAGTGACCCAAGTGAGTTAACCCCTCCAGATGTATGCTAGATACTATGATAACAAAACTTTGCACCAATCACAAGAAGAAAATTAAGATGCTGCTTTCACATCACACTAAGGCCAGCATCATACTGAAAACAATTATAATTAAAGTCATATACAACACATATCAATGCTTATCCATATTGAAATACTAAAGTTTAACCATGCAATATCTTCAATCATGTGTCTGATAAATAGGTCAAAGGCTAGCACATGGAAAATCTCATCTATGTTGGCAAACATAACCATGAAATTTCAAGCTTTGACACAGTCAATATATAATGCAGACAATAAATTAGATTGATATAATTGTAAAACTCATTTGCAGGAGATCATACTCTGTCTGGAACACAACTCCTCATGGCACTTGGATAAAGCAAGAAACTGGAGAAATTTGTTATGCTTCTGTTGCTTATCCCTGAGTTGAGTGGAAATCATTGACACAATTTCAGCCCCTCTAGTTGTTGTCCAGTGTTTAGCCAAAGTGTCAACAATAAATTTGCTAGTCCGGGCAAAAACACTTGTTTCTCCATCCTTTTCAAATGCTCCAGAATCCTGAAGCTTCTTGAATGAACCATCAACTTTCCCAGATAACAGAAACTCATGGAAAAGATGACCAAGTAATGCTTCAGATTCTTCGTCTCGGGCAGCTCGACGTGCTATCCCGGTCATAGCAGCCTTCTGTTTATCTCCAGCATCCCATGCATCAGAGCTAACTCTTTTGGGAGCAACATTACCTACCAGACTAAGGTTTCTTCTCTCTTCTTGGGCAGATCTTTCATTTGAGCTTCCTTTACGGGACAAGCTTCGCTCAGGTGGTTCAACTCCACCAAGTAGAACTGCCTTTTCTGGTATTGCCCATATTCCAGCTTTCTCGGTTAGTACAACCCATGCTCCATCCTCACCATCATCTGCAGCTGGAAGAACCGAAGCATCTAGAACTTTTCCAGCATCATAAGGAAGGTCAAATTGATAGAGGCGAGTAAAGCTTCTATGATAATGGGAGACCGTTGCTGTTCCATCGCCAGAAAGTATTATTGCTGATCCCGGAGGCTTTCCTCCAACACGAAGCTTCATGGAGAATAAGAAGTCCTCATCTTCTACTCTAGCTTTTGGGATAATCACTTGAATGGGAGCTTTTTTCTCTAAAACTCTATTGTGTACATCAGAATGGATGTTTGTCCCAGATTTATACTGCATGGTAAGTAGAGAATACTGTGTGTAGCTTGAACTGCTAACACGGTCCTTACAAAAAGTGGCAACAAGAACCACAATCACTTTATTTTGATCATCTACCTGCACATCCAAAGGCCAGATTCGCTTCTGACCCGCCAAATCCTTCTTTATACCCAAATCACCATCAGTCCCAACAATTTCATGTGACCAGAGCTTTGACACATTCAAATCAGGACCAAGTTTAATATTAAAACACAGTATCTCATGATCAGTCAGTAAAAAGAACTGACTATTAGGTTCCTTCACTGAAAAGAGTGAAAACCCCCATATTAGCGACCTAGGATACCCCTTACTTCCTGCAAGTTGGCCATTTTCACTGCTTTGGGATGCTACATTTGGTATGTCATGGTATACTTTGTTGCAGTGTATGCCAGAAGGGCTACAGTAAAACTGCCAAAGCTCACCATTTGAACTACATGCAAGGGCAACACACGTCTGCTGAGTATCAGGAACTGCACAAGTAATCAATGAGTTGAAAGAAGCTGTGCCAGCTAAACTACTTCTGACCTTGCTGCTACATTGTTGGCTGTTTGGGGTAGTCTTCCCATCAAAAAGTGAAGATGCCACAACTAATTCATCAGAAGATGCAAATTTGGTAACTGGAGTAGTTACCCTTTCTACAATGTTGGGCCAGTACACAATGGCTCTAGTTTTTTGGTTACACAATACAATTCCAACAGCATTGCAATGTGGTGCAACTTTACTTGCTTGCCTTGAAGTGCTATCCCAATTAACTATGCTAAGCAACCAACTGCTAACATTATAGGAATTTCTACCAGTATCTCCATCATCCAAAACATTTGAAGGAATTTCAAGGATAGCGCACTTATTGGAATCTGTAGCTGATAAGTAATTCCAAATAAAGAGTCTATCTCCACAGATAATCCAAGAAAGACATGTTCCCTTATCCATTCCACCAGATATGCATGCCTCACCTGCCGGAGGACAAACAATTTTTTTGGTTAAAATCTTCGAACAAAAAAAACATAGCAGCAATTTAAAGAGACACTGAAATGTTTATGACAAGAGCAAAGTTTACAAACCAGAAACATGCTTCCGAAGAAAGCTGATCTGTTCATCACGAACCACTTGGGGAAACTCTCCAACAAATACAGGCTTGATGGGATCTGTCTCATCCCCTTTCTCACTTTTGCCTGCTGGTGGAATTCTATAGATGGCACAAATAAAACTATCAGCTATAGTCAATGTGTATATAATACAAAAATTAACACACAAAAGAGAGATCCAAGCTTTGGCCAACCTTTTTGAAGTATTGTTTACTAAGATTGGAAAGAATTTAATATTAGGCATCTAAAAGATATATCTACTAAACGAGAAACAAGACACCTTCACGATACAAGTTTCAAATTAGCCATTTCCTTTAGAATACAAATAACAGATATAAGTACCAAAGATGACAACGATTAACAACAATAGTAAAACAAACAAATCGTAGCATCCATAATTATGAAATTGAAAATTTGAAAGGAAAATGAGAATAATCTCACATTTGAATACACATAAAGTACACGATAAAGTGGAGTATTAAAATGATACCTAGCGAGAACAGATAAGCGCGTTGCCCAAGGAGCAGGAGTTCCAGTACTGGGCCGATTGGGGACGTAATTGTTGTCGTACTGTGATTTACGGTTCTCAGCGAGTGGAGTAACCGGAGAATGTAAATCAGAAGGCGTTTGAAATTGATTCCGGTCCTTTCTCCGGTTCAAATTCTGTCTCTTTGTTCCCGGAGAGAACATTTTTCTTTTTTTGGTTTATGCTTTTACCGCCAAAGAGGTTTAGGGTTTATAGGTTTTGACAGTGAGGATTGTGAGAACGCGAAGTGGGAGAAATTTTGAATTGGTTTTTTACGGTTAAAGGAAAAGCGTGCGCAGATATGGTGTAGTCGAGTGCAGACTTCGAGACGCTGAGTCATATTAAAACTCAATCTAAGCCATCCGATGGGGATGAAGCAAAATTGAAGCAAACGCAAAGTATGATTATAGGCGCGTAGTCTGCCTTGTACCGTAAATTCATATTCATATTGATATTAATAAAATTTTCATTCCGAATGGCCAATAAAAGGTATATCAAATGGGGTTCAAGAGAAAGCAAAACTAATAAATCATTCAAACTTTTGAAAAGAAAAACCTAAGTTCAAGCTTTTATTACGTTGTGAAACTTTGATTTAAATTACTTACCAAAAAAATATCATAACGTTTAATTAACCGAAAAGCTACAGAGTATCCAAAACAGCTCATCTGTAAAACAACCATCTCAAGATATTCTTCAAAATCACTATCTTTTTTCATCTCTTATGTCAAGACATACATCAGTTTATATTTTCTGAACTTATCAAATCAATAACAATCAACATCTGGTAACAATCTCCCCATGAGGCCATAGTATGTACTATAACATCCTGCAGGTGAAATTTCTTCAGAATTGATCCAAACTAATCTTTTATATGACATTAAAACTGTATTCTGCTCACAGATTAAGATAATTGATACAGCTACAAAATCAACATAATACAAATATATATAAAAAGGCTTCGTATGCGAACGTAAAACCAGTTCTCCAATGAAGAACTGTCAGCAAGACCTTTCCAGGTTTAAGATAAACATTGAGTTGTTTCCTATTCTGTTCCTAAACAAAATGAACTTGATATACATACACCTTGCCAGATTTTTGCATCATGGTTCCAGCTTCAAAGAAACAACTCTTGACTGTCTGTTGCGCTTTGCCACCTTAACAAAGACTACCGAGAGGCATGATGGAGCCCACCATGGCCTGCGAACCTTTTGTTCCCCTTTTAGGCAAGCCACTAAATAATAAATACATTTTGTGTCAGCAATAATACTTTCTTAGATAAAATGCAAAATGAAATAAAAGAACAGCTACTCATTAAGGGGTAAAATGTATATTCCTAAAAGAATTAACTCTCTTAAGTCCTAAATTTGGAGACTAGAATGTAAAGGTAAAATACAAAGTTAAATGAGAGCTTGTTAATATGGTTGACACACATAAATAGTTGTTTCTTGGAAGACAAATATTACTAAACCATTCAAAAAATGATAAAAGTATAGGCATCTACCTTCCTTAAACGAAATATCTTAAATATAAAAACCAAACACACTCCCCTATTGCATAATCCAACTATCATTTCACCAAAGCAAACTTCTCATTAATTATTTGTCTCTTGTTCCATTAATCACTAATCCTAGAAGGAAACCCTTAGATAATTAAAAAACTGGCACCAAGCCATCAATTGATAAACTTGCTTCTGATAAAATCCATGGTTCTAGAAATTCATTTCAGACATTAAAACATTCTCCTTCCTCCATTTATTTCCTTTAAGCACTTTATCAATAAAACATAGAACTCATGATGTATTAAAAGACAATCATAGGGGGCGTGTTGACAGCCCTTCACTTGAGTCTAACATTCCAATTTCAAGCAAAATAATGAAGAAGAAATTTTTTTGTAGAGATCTTCAGCAAAATCAGTAAAGAGAAATCAAATAATAAGGAAGATGACTATCCTCCTCCACATGGCATGAATCAAGACAGGCAGTCATAAGCAGAAGTTAAGATGCAGGAACATGGTCAAGTTTTTCCAAAATCAATCTGTTATAGAGAACCCAAAGTTATTAAGTCAAGTATGAACCCTTTTTGCCTGAAGAAGACATAAATAATTTCAATACAACAATGTATGCTCCATGGTGCTATGCACAAAATAAATGGAAATAAACCCCATCTCATTTTCCTAAACACAACATTAACTTTAAAATAAAAGTAATAATTAGCCAAACATTTTGGACAAAAGAGAGGGAGAAAGATAAAGAGATAGAACCTTTTATTCGTCTGAGTTCCTTACAAAGTGTGATGAAGTCTCCCCACTTCATATGGCACCGTCGTATAAACCGAAGAATTTGTTCGGTTGTGAACATGGACATGCCCTCCAGGTATTCTCCATTGACACCATTTTCTTTGAAAATCTGACGATAGCCACCAAGATTTATCTCTTCCAACCATAAACCAACATCCTGAAAGAAAAACAAAAAGGTAGGCAGAAGGCAAGCCATTAAACGCAATATCCATCTACAATCATACATGCTCTGAAAATAAAAACAGAAATAATAAAAGAACAGGTAGTCCAACAGTCATTTTCCGTAAGTCTGCCTTACAATCACGGATGGCTGACTTGTGCTTACTGTTGTATTTTGAAATTTGGTTTACACAAAGCGTTCGGTACTCAGAGAACTAACAAACAAATCATAAGACAAATCTGGCCCGCTTTATCATAGATAATACATAAAGTTTGCACTACAAACCACAGAAAGCTCCAATCAAACAGCCTATCTTGTTTACAAGCAAACTTTCTATGTATCCTTATGACCAACATATAGCAAAAACATGTTATCCCTCTTTCTCAAGATCTAAAGCAAATAGAATATCATTGCAGTAGATATAAAATGCCTCAATATGCAATCACAACATCAGTATAACATAGGCAATGCTTGCTCACTTCCACTAAAAATTGATTCATTCACAAAACTTGCAAATTCTACGAAGAGGAAAGATACTATCTTTCCTTTCATGTACAAATCAATACAATAGTAAAGGACAAGGTTGAGAATGGACAAAAATGCAATTTGAAACACGCACAGCACAGCCTCGCACATACATAAAACTTCTGCACTGGAACAGTGTAGTTAGGCTCTTCACTCACAAGATTTCCGAAGATCAGACCAATTTGAGTATGGAAAATTTATAAAACGATATCCCATATATGCAAGTAAAAATGAGTTTTAAGTTCATGCCATAGGAATTCAAATACTACAGCAACAGAGACAGAAATCATCACTGTCAGGGAAAAAAATAATTCCCAACAAAACTAATATAAAAGCTATTCAACCGCTAAACTGGATCATCATCAAACAACCCTTGATCCCATATTGCAACCACAGTCAAATCATCAAATGAACAACTGGATTTAAGAATACCAAAAAATAATCGGAAAAAGCACGATAGAATTAAGTAAAAGGTGGATTATAAATTTGAGAAGATCTAATTAAGATAACAAAAGAAAATTGGATAAAGAGAAAAGAAAGAAACGAATTACCTCGACAGTCCATATAAAGAAATCAAGAGGCTCAGGAGGTCGTTCTTTGCTCATTCTTTAAACACCAAACAATCAATTAAAATTCACCTGAAATTCACAACCAAATATAAAAACAAAAAGAAAAGAAAAAACTCTTGAATGAAAACGAAATTAATTAGCAATATAAAATTGACACTTACAGATCCCAAAACCCAAAAAATCAAATAAATTAAATTAATAATTTCAAGAAAAGCAAAAAGAGCGAGAGTGACAGACAGAGTGAGAAAAAGAAAGAATATGTAAATATTAATAATATTTCTAAATAAAAGAAAAGTAAGTTACCGTATGTATGAAAAGAGAAGTAGAATTCGTACATTTGTGTTTTGTGAGGGTTTGGTTTGTTCCAGTTCGCGTTTGATGTTGCGCTGTGACTACGATTAGATTTATGTAGGTGCAGCCAAGGGGAGGTAGATGAGATGAGAGGGTATTATTGTTATTATTGTTATTACTGTTATTATTATTATTATTTTGATTAAGTTAGTTATAATAATGAATTTAATATTAATAATATAAATAATGAGGATTATGATGGATTTAATTTAATAAAATTAAAAGTGGGGACCATAATATGTTTAAGATGATAGTCGGAGAATGGATGATTATGATTTATGAGTGACCATGCAACATGCATGTGCAGCATGTGTGTGGTCTCGACTCTTGCGTTGAGAAACATAGAATTGTTTAAAATCAGTTAATTGAATTGGTTTACCAATTTTTAAAATTAAATTAAATTTTCAGTTTAAAAAAATTATAAATTAAAATTAAATTAATTAATTTTGAATTAAATAAAAATACCAATTAACTAAACCGAATTTTTGATTAACTAAATTTTAAATTGAATTTTAAAAAATTATCATATTTTTTTAAATTTTTTAAAATATATTTAATATTTTATTAATTTTTTAAAAATCACTTCAATTCAACTAACCCATTTTAAAAATTAGAAAAACTAATAATTAAATAAAAAAACAGTTTTTAATATTTTGAAATTAATATTCAAATCAATTTTTCAAATAATCTATTTTTAGTTATATTTTTAATTTAAAAATTAATTTAATTTAATTATTAGATAATTTTGAACCCCCTCTACACACCCTATATTATAATTTTAACTAGCTGACTTAATTGTAGGGTCACCATATCTCTCATAAAATTACCCATTACTCAATAAAGTGAATAAGATTTGAAAAAGAGAAAAGTACACAACACCCATTAGTGATTAGATTAGAGGTTAACGGTTGAAGGCTGTGGTTGGAGTGCAAGTATATAATTGGACCACCCATTCGTTAATTATTGTGAATTGAAAGGATGGACAGCCCACATGGAAGACAAAGACAGCATGATTTGATTAGGGTGAGTGCGGTGAGGTGATACCAAATTTTGATAAAAAACTAGCAGAATGAATCATCCCTTTTCTTTCCTTAATCTGCCACACAAAAAAGGATGCCTACCTCTCCCTAGCAACAAACCAAGAACAATCATAGTTGGTTGGTTCAAAATACCTCTTCAATTCACTACAAGTCAACAATATTTAAAACGAAATCAAATTAATATACAAATAAGAAAAATATTACCAGTTGTCACCTGTTTCAGTTGATCCAAGGGGAAAATCCTGTTGATGGATTCTAGTAAAATGTAACATAAAAAGTAAAGAAATATATAAAATAGATATCCAAAATTAAATTTTCTAGTTCTACCACTTTCTTTGGGACCTGCTAATAATTGGATTCCGAGTTCCAACCACCTCACGGCCAACACAACACTAGTACAACCACCTACAGACATTGCTTCTAATCACTGAAAAGATCAACCAACAAATCCATTTTTGTGATGAGAATAGCATCGTAGGTCCTCCATCACAAATGTCATTCTAAAGACCTCTTCCAATCACAAATGTACTGTATAAGACATTACCAATCACCCAAACAAACCATCCAAAAGCAAGAGGATGAGACTTTATCACTATAAGAAACAGCATCTTTTCTACAAGTTGAACAACCATAAGTCAGCTCAAGTGGAAAAATTACTTGTAGCATATATATGTATATATGGATGAGCTTATCTATAAAAATCACCCCTCAAATAGGATCAATGCCATGATATACCGTACTGGACTTATGAACATAACAAAACCAAACCAGAACCACAGTGCAGTTCATTCATGCCATTCAAACTCAGAAACAATGCATAAGCTAGTGGTATGCTAATATTAATTAGCAAGAAACTTGACAATTTGCAATCAAATTCATAAGTTACATGATAATTACAAAAGCAACAACAGCTCTTTTGTATGTGACTAAGTCACAAGCCAGA